>NC_045553.1:31226502-31556502 GCF_009769535.1 Thamnophis elegans | reverse complement strand
AGCAGGGCAATAAAAGGTAGGCTAGAAACAACACCAGAATGTTTCCTTCCTGCCTTCCTTACAGGATTAGCCCCGTAAAGTGGGGAAAAAATGTGAGATTTCTTCCAGCAACTGGTTCTCCCAACTGCTTAGAAAGTTAACAACCCGTTCTCCCGAATAGGTGCGAATCCTACCACTGACTAGCATATAGTACTAAGATATTCATTAATCCTTTCTGTATGCCTAAAATAAACATGAACTAGCTTGAGTATGATCCAATCAATCAATATTTTCATGAAATAATATTCCTCTTCAACTCAAGTTCCCAATGAAGGAACTAACAGTTGCTGGAACTGAGTATGTCTAGTCTGATGAAAAGAGGAGACATAATAGGGGTGTTCTAATATCTCAGGGGCTGCCACCAAGAAGAGAGAGTAAAACTATTCTTCAAAGCACCTGAAGGTAGAACAAGAAGCAATGGATGGAAACTAATCAAGGAGAGAAGCAACTTAGAACTAAGGAGAAATTCCATGACAATTAAAACAATTAATCAGTGGAAAAATTTGCTTCCAGAGGTTTTAAATGCTCCAACACTGGAAGTTTTAAAGAAGAGATTGGATAACTATTTGCCTGAAGTGGTGTAGGGTTTCCTGACTAAGCAGGGGGTTGGATTAGAAGACCTCCAAGGTTCCTTCCAACTTTGTTATTCTATTCTATTCTTCCTTCCCAATTATGTTTAGCTCCATATCATTATCTCCATGTTTATGTACGTACACAGTTGCCACTCAACACAACAGATGACAAGATGCAATATGAATATGTACAGAAGAATTAATACTATTATTTTAAAATGGAGCATTTTTCACTTCCCCATTTTTGTCTCAAAGGTCAAAATGTATGCAGAGAGGAAGTGAAAAATAAAGAATTTGCATTAAATATCAATATTCAAACTCCACTGGGAGAAATAGGACCATTCTTTCCTTTATGCATAATTATTTTTGAGATATGTACAGACATTTCTCAAAAGATAGAGAAGAAAGAATGGTCATAGGCTTCTGTGATTATATCAGAAAAAGACCAGATGACATGTTCTCATATTCACTCAAAATGTCTTCTCCAGATCTCCATCTTTCACATCTTTGTTATCAGCCATGTGTCAACCCTCGGCCACTCTATGGATCAGAACTCTCCATGTCCCTCTGTTTCCCATCCCCTCCTTAAGATCGGCCATACTCATCCTGGTGTCATCCTTTATAGTGTTCATCTAAGACAATGTTTCTCAACCTTGATGACTTTAAGTCCTGTGGATTTCAACTTCCAGAATTCCCCAGCCAACATTCATGGAGTTGAAGTCCACAGGACTTAAAGTCAACAAGGTTGAGAAACACTGATCTAAGGGATACTAGGGTGGCCCCTCTCAGCATGATTGACTTTTTGAGTGAATCAGCTTCCATGATGTGACCTCTGTTTGGCAATCTTGGCTTCAAGTGATCTTTTTAGTGAAGTTTGTCTAGGACATTATTTTTGCAGTCCAGCACATGCATAGTCATATTCAGCACCACAGTTCAAAGGCCTCCACCCATCTCTTATCTGCTGTTTTCATAGTCCAAGTTTTGCAACCACAAATAGCAATTGGAAAAAATACTGCAGTAATATATTTGCATTTGATTGGGAGGCTGAGGTTTTTACTCTTTCAGATATTATTCATGTTGGATATTGCAATTCTTCCAAGGGCTACATATGCTTTCTGATCTCAGGGCTGCAATTAGTCCTGAGAACATTAGTCAATTTTAGAAGCCAGGAAGATGAAATCCTTAACTATTTCTATGGTCTCATTGATTATCTCTTTGACAATTTGCACTTTGACCTGTGTGTTCTCTGCAGCTGTCATCTTTGTTTTCTTGATGAAGTATGTTTTTCACTTTCATCTTTAACTCTCAGGATTGGCCCCTCGAGATCCTCTTTGCTTTCCACAAGCAATGATGGTCTCATCTGCATATCAGAGGTTGTTGATATTCCTACCACTGATTTTAATCGCAGTGGTAGATTCTTTCAAATGTGCACTTCTGAAAACCATTTCTGTGTACGTGGTGAATAGTATAGTGCAACCTTGCCAAGTGCCTTTTCCAATTCTGCACCATTTTGTATCTCCACATTTTATTTTTACAGTGGTTGCCTGATCAGAGTACAATAATTGAAAGAGTGGGATGTGGTGTGGTGATATTCCCAGTTCCAGAATCTGTCATGGTCAACTCAGTCAAAGGCTTTGTAAAACCAATGAAGCACATATGGAGGTCTTTTAAGTATTGTTCACTTTTCCATCATCCAATGTAGATTGGCAATATGACCATCTTGCACATTGTTTTCCATTCATGATAGTTCTGACATTTTGTCTCCAAAATTGCAAAACGTTTCATACCAGAGCAGAAAAGGGGCAGTAGCAGAAGGAACTAAAAGGTCAATGCTAATATTCATCCCTCTAAATCAGAGCTAGTTTCAAGGCAGATATATAATCAGGAGGGTACTCTTATATAAGATGTGCAAGAATGGAATGGCATTCAAAGACAATTGTGTCTTGATTATTATTGTTACAAGTGGATGTATATGCTTGGCATTATGCTCCTGTTACAGTGGTTATTTTGAAATCCTTAATTATCCCTTGAAAGGAGCTGCTGAATGAGGAACGTAATCCTTATTTGTTTCCAAAGCATTCTTCTTTTCTAACTGAACTGTTTATTTTATTTCATTTTTCAGTCAAGCCTCAAGAAGAATGGAGCCTTTCTGAGCAAATCCTACTTTAAGTTTATTGGACTTAGCAAAGGCATGTAGGATAGAAAGTGCAAGGGACAAAATCATCCTCTTTTCAAGGCCTTTTTTGTAATTGATGAAGTAAAACTTGAGATGATTTGTTAATGTTGAACCCATCTGCTTTTCAGTTTGGTAGGATAACTCCAGTGTAATCCTGGAGGGTAGGAAAAAAAGGACTTAATTCAGCATACAAACAAACAAACAAAACCACTCTGTGTTCCTTTCTTTTTATTTTTCAAGGGTTGTCTAGAGTGTACACATAAAGAATGATTTTGTATTACTATCTATAGTGGTTGAGAAGAACCAGAGAAGGAAAACTCAGCTTCACTGAAGAGATTCTCACTTTGGAACTTCCTTAAGAATAAGAAAAAAGATGTCGAGACTCTAGAAAGAGTGAAGCGAAGAGCAACAAGATGATTAGGGAACTGGATAAAACATGTGAAGAACAGTTGCAAGAATTGGGTATGCCTAACTTAATGAAAAGAAGGACTGGGGTGACATGATCACAGGTGATGCCATAAAGAAGAGGTAGGTCAACCTATTCTCCAAAGCACCTGAAGGCAAGAAGCAAACAAGAAGCAATGAATGGAAACTAATCAGGGAGAAAAGCAACATAGAACTAAGGAGAAATTTCCCGACAGAGCAATTAATCAGTGGAAGGATTTGCTTCTAGAAATGGTGTGTACTCCAAAACTGGAGATTTCAAAGAAGAGATTTGGATTTTGGATTTGGATTTTATTGGTCTTGTATGCCGCCCACTCCCGAAGGACTCCAGGCAGCTTACAATAAAAGAGGGAAGGGGGATAAATAAGACAATACAAAATATAAAACACCACAACATTCACAGTTAAAGTGGGGCTGGATACTTCAACAGCTCCAGGCCTGCTGGAACAGCCAGGACTTAATAGCATTACGGAAGGCCGGGAGGGTAGTAAGGGTTTGGATCTCAGTGGGGAGATCGTTCCAGAGGGCCGGAGCTGCAACAGAGAAGGCTCTCCCCAGGGGGGTCGCCAGCTGGCATGGCTGGCAGATGGAATCTGGAGAAGGTCTAGTCTGTGCGATCGAATTGGTCTTTGGGAGGTAATTGGCAGGAGGCGGTCTCTCAGGTAACCAGGTCCGATGCCATGCAGGGCTTTAAAAGTAATGACTAGCACCTTGAAGCGTGTCCAGAGACCAATGGGCAGCTAGTGCAGCTCGCGGAGGATAGGTGTAACGTGGGTGTACCTAGGTGCACCCACAATCGCTCGCACGGCTGCGTTCTGGACTAACTGAAGTCTTCGAACGCTCTTCAAGGGCAGCCCCATGTAGAGCGGGTTACAGTAATCCAGTCTTGAGGTGACGAGGGCGTGAGTGACTATCCGATTGGACAACCATTTGTTTGAAATGTTACAGGGTTTCCTGATTGAGTTGGGGGTTGGAGTAGAAGATCTCCAAGGTCTCTTTCAACTCTGTTATCCTGTTAAAAGTTACATTTCATTACAGAGCTTGGAAGTATGGTATGTCACAGCTCCCTTGCCACTAAAATTCTTATTTAGGAGTAGGTTTACTCATGAAATATAGTACAATTAGATTAGGAACTTTATAATAATAAAGAATCAACCCATGTACACAGAGAAAGGTTGCCTCCTGCTATGCAAGTAAGTCTTTGTCTTTATAGGCTTATCCCTATAGTTTAAATCGTATGGTATTTTTCTTCTTACCATTTTTCTAAGCTATCTGTTCTAAGAACAGATACTTTGCTTAATTATTCTGATATACCTGATCTTTATGGTTTTGATGCACCTAATCTTAATAATCTTGATACACCTGACCTTGTTGCACTGATTTTAGTGATCTTGATGCACCTGACTTTAAGAGTCTTGATATACCTGACCTTTGTTAGCTTTGTAGATTTGTTCTAGCTTTGATACTATAGGTTCCTGCCTCACCAGCTTGATTCCTTCTACATTTGTTACACACTGGTAATTTGCATGCAAATTGCAAAGCCTTAGCACAGCCAGGAAGGAAAGAATAAATATTTTGCAAGAGACTTGGAGAATATGGAATTAATTCAGTGCCAAACGGCTGCTGCAGAATAGAATTTGGTAGAAGAGCAGATCTTTCCCTCAGTTGTCCCTATTCTCTTCTGAATGTATTCTGCTGGATTACGATATCCCATGGAGTGAATCAGAGATACAGGGAATAAGTAGAAGCCTGCTTACATTATCTTTTAAGCAGCTTTATACATTTTTTTTTAAAAAACTTGTTTTGCCATATGTGGATGCTTTATCAGAAATTTGCTGGTAATAAAG
Source organism: Thamnophis elegans (assembly GCF_009769535.1). Classification (NCBI taxonomy): domain Eukaryota; kingdom Metazoa; phylum Chordata; class Lepidosauria; order Squamata; family Natricidae; genus Thamnophis; species Thamnophis elegans. Next base: position 31,551,424 of record NC_045553.1, on the reverse strand, counting down.
AACACTACAGGAATAGCAAAAAATGGAGTAATTTTATTAGTTATATTCATAGTTATGTTTTGAACAGAAGATTAGTAACTCTCTGTGTTGCTTTTATACAAGCCTTTCAAAATATTTTTTCCTGGATTTAAAACAAAAATCCTTGAAGAGTATAATTTATGCTAGGCCTCTGGCATAGGAAAATTCTCTTTGTTTCCCCCTCAAAGTAGCAATAGCAGTTAGAGTTATATACTGCTTCATAGGGCTTTCAGCCCTCTCTAAGCGGTTTACAGAGTCAGCATATCGCCCCCAACAACAATCCGGGTCCTCATTTTACCCACCTCAGAAGGATGGAAGGCTGAGTCAACCTTGAGCCGGTGAGATTTGAACAGCCGAACTGCAGAACTGCAGTCAGCTGAAGTAGCCTGCAGTGCTGCATTTAACCAATGCGCCACCTTGGCTCTATGTACAATAATTAAGATATAAAATATTTGTATTGTTATAGCAATGTTCTACCTTGTATCCATGAACTGAAAGTATACCCAGCACTCTTTGGTTCCTTTTTGCATTTTTAGCAGAATATACTACTATGGAATAGGTGGGTCGAAGTAATTAAAACCGTTCAATCAGTTTCAAGATGGATTTTAATTTTCTTTTCGTAAGGTAGGGAAAGAAAAAAAAATTGTGGGAAAGGAGGATAGGAGCTGGAATTTGTAAAAAAGACTAAAAAAAAGAAAAGAAATGGCAGATGTGGGTTTTGTATCTACTTCTAAAGGCTTACTCTAGCAAAACTGATCTAACATATGATCTGATCTGATCTGATGCAGGAAACTTCCTGTATCAGTCACTATAATGAGAATGGAAAGCTGCCTCATATTATGAGCTGTAGAAGGGATCATGCCAATAAATTTCATCTCAGGCCAGAAGGACACAGAAAAGCTATTGAGGCTCCTGCCCAAAATCAGGAAACGCAAATACTGACAAATCACTATTGTCTAGAAACGTTGATGACAACCACTAATTCCTAGGATAAACTTATACAATATTTGGCAGTTGGCATGAATGTAATTGCCTTCAATATACTTAGAGGATGTTGTTATATAGTCTGAGTCTCATCTCTTTCTTGAACAAATTATTTATAAATATGCTACATAAAATTTTGTTGCTTTTATGCTTTCAGTAACAGAGGAGTATCAAGATTTCAGTTATTTGAGATATTAGATCAAATGATATAAAATGTTCATGTTGGTGGACTTCAGCTTATGTTGTGGGACTAGCCCTTAAAGCTTGTCTCACATTTAAATCATTTCTTAGACTTCCAAAGTAGAAGAGAATTCCACAAGCAGATGGGAACCAATGAGAAGAATGCACAGTGGATTAATTTCACTCATGACTGCCATTCTAGCTGCAGACTGATTCAGATTGTGTGTGTTGTATAAAGTCAGATTAAATAACCTCCTACACACATACTCACTTTCAAATGTTATGACAGCACAAACAATCATTTAAAGTAGGTGTGTCCAATCTTGGCAACTTCAACTCCCAGAATTCAAGGCTGGCTATGGAATTCTGGGAGTTGAAGTCCACAGGTCTTAAAGTTGCCAAGGTTGGTTATCCCGATTTTAAAAGATGATGAGATTCTTATAGCACAGGATGCCATTTGTCAAGGTTAGTTTAATTCCTATGCCGAATAAGGAGTTAGAACGGGGCAAAATCCATTCTATGAGACTAGTCATACATATAGAGAGACAATTATAATTAGGATGTATTTAAAGTGTACTGTTACCATTAATACATGAAGTGGGATGGTAACGTCTCCATATAAAAGGAAATGGAAAAGGAGAAAGCAGAGTTGCTACATTAACCTATAAATATTTCATATTAGGAAATCAGCTTCAAATGCTTGAATTGTAGTGTTGTTTACAAAGATTATCCTTGTTACAATGAAAGGGAAAAAAAAGACCTGAAGGTTGCTCCCCCCCCCCAAATATTAGCTGGCATCACTGAATCTGGAAAGTGAGTTAAATCTGTAATATATATTCACAGATAATATCCAATTGAAAACTCATGTTCCTGTATTCTTTATTACCAGTCAAGATCCTCTTGTCTTTCACTCCCATTGGAATAAAAACTAGCAGGTGAAAAATAGTAAATGGTTGGTCATTGAAGGTTAAATCCTTTGCATATTAGAAAACATGCTGATGTCTCATTAGAGAGTCATCTTCTACAGGCAAAAATGTAAATCAACATTATTATTATTATTTAAAAAAAAATTACTCTGACCTTTAGGAGAGTGAGTGAAAGGGGAAAAAAACGAGGGCATGTTTGACTGCGGATTTTAACATCTGTTCAGGCAAGTTTAGCAATTCCTGGCTGACATTTTGTTACTTTTGAATTCTTCAGGTGCAAAAGGCCATATCGGAATGCAAATACTATAAAAAATATAGCGAAACAGATTGTCAGCATGAGTCTGAAAGGCCAAAGCAAAAGTGATCCATTATTAAATTAGGCTAATAACTAAGCAATTAGATACTTTTGTTGGAACAATTTCCAGGTGCCACGTTGCAATATATAAAAGTATTCTTACCATGTTTCAAGATGAAACAGCCTTACAATACTAAGAAACAGATGTAAGGTTGAGGAATTGGTTTCTAAGCCAACATTCTTCTTCTATCAAGAGCATAGATGGCACGGATACCTAGAAATAAACAAACATTACAACCCTTCATGTGAATGTATGCATCTAGGCCAAAAGACAATTATTATAACATCTGCATATCTTTAGAGGGAACATTTTGGTCACATGGCAGTGGTATCTTATAATAGTCTGCTTTTAAAGATTCTGTAAAAACTGAAAAGATGCAGCTGCTTTCATTTTGCTCCATTAGACAATATGTCATCATTTGAGGGGCATCAGTCGAAAGACCTTTTGAAATCACCATACTATACTACATTGGACGGTAGATGGAACTACAAGCAAAGACTTGTCAAATAAGATCAATATATGATTCTAGGCCAAATCTGGTCTAGATCAGCCTAGTTGGTTTGCAAAGGACAGTCAACACATCAGAATCTAGTAGGACTAGGAAAGAATTAATCCCGTCTAAACCTATGGATGTTCATTATGGATCCTTGGTCTTCTATGTTATAAAGTTGCTCCTGCCTCTGATGGCATGATATTTCAAGGACTTCTTAAAGTATTTGATTTCAACTAAGTATCAACTTAGTATGCTCTGAAGTTAAATATTGGAGCACAAATTTTAAATATTGATGGTAATCAGGTCCTTTTTATGCCTTGATGTTGCTCCTAGAATCCCCAACTCTAGTTTTGCTTTCAAAATCCAGTTGTGTTACATTCTAATGAAGTTTTGCAAGTCAATTGCTTGGAAATAGTTCTACTTATCTGAAATTTCTAAGCCAACATTCTTCTTCTATCAAGAGCAGATGGCATGGATACCTAGAAATAAGCAAACTGTCTCTGGGTGTATATGCATAGTGTGGATAAGATTAAACTGTAGAATTTTCTTTTTGCCTCGCTTGAAGACAAAATTTAGAAACATATTTTATCTTCAGTTTAAAGTACCCTGTCAAGCATGAAGGATCAGGACCATACCTTAAATTGCAGCACAGACGATTAATTCAAGTCATTATGCAAGAATTTAATCAACTGAAGTTCACTGCTAAATTGGTGCCAGATAAGGTTCAATGGAATTTAAGAGGGGTTGAGCTTGGCTCACTTGTGGCAATGTAAGGATTCTAGGCTTATGACTTATTTAACTCTGGCCCCAGTTCTCCCTGCTCTTCTCCTACCCATTTTCTCTCTTTGTTCCATTTGCTTCTTTGGGCCATTTACTTTTATGACCCCACTCATGCTTGAGTGAAGACATTTTTCCAAAAAATCTTCAGTCACCAAGTTTAAATGCACATGCATTTACCATATATACCTAATATATGCACATGCAGATAACACATGAGGCTGAAATGCAGCTATCAATGCAACTTAGGTCAGTAATATTTTTTATGCAGTTCTAAGCATGCCTACTTTGAAAGAAGCCCTATTAAAAATACCAACACTTTTTGAGGCTGGTCTCCCAATCTGTAATTGAAGGAAAATACTCTTGAGAAATATTTTAAGATGGAAAAAGATTCTCTGATGTTTGGAACATCAGAAATGTATAATTCCACATAAAGGACTACTTAAAGAGCTGTACAAAGCACTGCTCTGTTTCATTTTGCAGAGGCAGCCTGTGTCTGATCCCTGGCATGAAGGGGCAGCGTGACACCAAAAAATGGAAATATTCTATATTCATATCTTGAATCAAAGAATTCAGATGTAACATTTTGCCTGGCTCTTTTCTTTGACACTTGTATCTTCTCCAAATGATACAAAGACTATCAAAGGCCTGAGAAATGCCTATTCCATTTCAAAGTAATGGTTCTTCTATGATATAAAGAAGACTCAATCCCCAGTCTTTCAAACCTTCATGCAAGGTTAATCATTTAGTTATCAGTTACATGATGGGAAGGACAAACAAGAAGAGCCCCATTTGGGAGTGACAAATGGGAAGAACCAAGATCCATTCTTCCGCTTTCATTTCTTTGCATTGAAAATTTAAAGAGAGTAATCAATCTATGTTCCCTTCATGGATCATTGCCTTGTTGTGGTTGAAGCAGCTTGCACAGCTCAAAGAAGTGTGAGCTAAACCACACAAAGCCACCAAATGGACCAGTCATAGTGGAGAGTTCTGACAAAACATGGTTCACTGGAGAAGGAAACAACAATCTAGTCCTGTATCCTTACCAAGAATACACCATTAATAAGTACCGAAAGGGCAGAGGACAAGGGAGCATGTGTCCTGTGATGCATGAGGTTGAAAAGAATTGGGTGCAACTTAGCAATTGAACAACATACTGTAAATCTGTATGGTCAGCTGATTTCCATAGCACAGATTCTTTGTACTCTTATAGAAAAATATGAATTTATAGACAATTCAAGTCAAATCAAGAATGGTATGGTATGGTACATAGAGCACAATAAGAAACAGAACTCATGGTTTACTATGGGACTCATTTCCAAGTACAATGTATGTCTACAATTAATGATGTGGTTTAGACCTTATAGATGCTCAATCCAACAATCCTTCCTGTCCGCCTCTTATTTCATGACAACATTGGAAGAACATTTAATGATTTATGCAAATTAAGTGTAGAAAAGGTTTTCCCTATCTAAGCCAAAATGTTCATCATTAATTCCCTTCAGAACATTAAAGGAAACATTTTTTGTCCTTCAGAGATGTGTAGTAAGATGCCACTTAATCAAAACCATTATGTTGAGCATTAATTAGAACCACTGATTAATATATTGTCTCATCGGAAACTGCTTTTCCTTTTCATTCACTGCACTTACTTAAATGGGAAATGCAGTGAAATTAATGTAGAAGACCTTTCAGGTCATCTTTCTCTATGCTTCTGCCAGTAAAGATTAGATGCCTGTCTTTCATTTTTGAATGCTTCCTTTGATTGGCACAATGCACCTAAAATGTCTCTGTCAATAGGTCGACAGAGATTCTCAGTCATCCAGGTCATGTTGGTTCCAAAGGTGCTTTTCTCAAGAGGCAACTGGACTTTCTGGTTTTTCTTTGAAGATGTTTCACTTCTAATCCAAGAAACTTCTTGAGATCTGACTGGACAGTGGGGAATGGAAGGATTTATATTCTTTGCAGACAGCTGGTCATTTGCATCCCTTTAGAGAGTCATTAAGGCCACTTGGAGGTTTGCCTGTGTGTTCAGAGACACCTGAGTAGTGCAAATGGGTGTGAAGCCTTTTTGGAACTGTTGAAAGGACTGTGTTGTGGAGCTGTGCTTTCTGCAGGATGTTTTCTGCCCTGTGCCCTGTTGAACACAGGTGCAGGCTGTTGGGAATGAATCTGTGTTGTTTGCATCTCAAACTGAAGTGCAAATATCTGTCAATATTATGAATTTTTGAAAGGGCCTAAACTAAAATATGTATCCTGGATTCTGAAATATTTGTTTTCCCCTAGAACTGACCATAGTTACTGCAACAATGAGATGGGTGGTATATAAATTTAATATACAAATAAATAAAATACCATAAATGTATTGGGGTAGTGTATGTGCAGATCCAAGCAATGTGACCTTTTGTCATTGACAAATAGAAATTTTGTCAGTGTGCAGATTTTTAAAGTGCTGTTCAAGATTCCTCCTCCTCCTCCTCCTCCTCCTCCTCCTCCTCCTCCTCCTCCTCCTCCTCCTCCTCCTTCTTCTGTGTTTAGATCAAATTTTACAGTGCCAGAATGAAGCCACCTTCTTGGGTTTGCCATTTGCCAAAAATCAGTACATGTTTCTGTTAGTAGCCAACATACCAGCAGATGAGAAGAGTTCTGTTCCTCTTCACATTCACATAGAGTGTTTTTATCCACTAAGAGTCTCCACTTACAATAGCAGAGTTGGAGGGGACCTTGGAGGTCTTCTAGTCCAATCCCCTGCCTAGACAGGAAACCCTGTTTCAGACAAATGGCTATCCAACATCTTCTTAAAGACTTCCAGTGTTGGGGCATTCACAACTTCTGGAGGCAACTTCTGTTCCACTGATTAATTGTTCTAACTATCAGGAAATGTCTCCTCAGTTCTAAATTTCTTCTCTCCTTGATTAGTTTCCACCCATTGCTTCTTGTTCTACACTCGGTTGCCTTGGAGAATAGTTTGACTCCCTCTTCTTCTAATAAATCCTTATTAGAACTACCTTTTTCACCAGCTGTTTTTCATGGGTGTTTGAAAAAGGCTTTCCTTGACCCAGGAAACCCAACCCAACCCAAACAATTTTGAGTTTCCAAATTGTAAGCCACCCGGAGTCATTTGGTTGAGTTGGGTGGCCAGAAAAATTAAATAAATAAAAATCTTTACTATGAAACAAATGGTTTAAATTAGTAGAATGTTATGATGATAACAGCAAGAAAATAACATCCAGTATGAGTTTTTTTCAAAAAATAAATTGTTGAAAACTACATGGTTCATTTTTTGCATATGCAACCTTTTGGATACTCAACACAATATTAAAGACAGATGAGAAATTCATTACATCTGAACTGTGACCCAAATCTGCTATTTTAAGTATTCTAGATGTGAAACAAAATGTAATGTGTTTCAGTTTTATTCATATAATTTTCTCTTAAAATATCATTGAAGATGGTAGTAATGCCTCTTGAATTCTTCTTCTCAGACAATCTAAAAGAAGAAGCAATTAAAAAATAAAACAAAATAAACATTTCAAAAATTGCTACAGAAAATAATTGAAACAGCAATTAAGGAGATTTTGTATGTTCTTTTGGTCCAATATTGAGTTTTAAATTGTTTTTAAATTCATTCCCACTTTCTCTGTATGGTAAGTGGTGAGTTTCAATACTGTGTCACATTTATTTGTGTAGTCTTAAGACAAAGTCAAATTTCATTTCAAGGAAGCCCATTTCATCGGAGTATTCTAAGACGTTATACATTATCTATATGAAATTTAGGACAATCTAAATGATTGAGGAACTTTATTAAAGGCACGTGCATTTAATGGATAAAATTCCAGAATGTAATGGTCAAATACAAACATATTCTCTTATGTTCTGTTCTGCATCAACATAAGATATTAATAAACATTATCTGGATGCTTCCACACTCAAAATTTACTTATTTTTATGTTAATTTAAGCTGTTTGATTGGTTCATTTATTGTATTCCTATACATCTTTGCACATAAAATTGGAAAACATTTGTAAAATCAGAGAGAACTATAAATTCAAGATGAATAAAATGAATTGCATGTATTCTTTCTATAGAAATAAAGAACACATTTTTGAATTCCATCTTTTTTAAATTAAGGAATGGAAATTATGCACCCAACTATAAATATTAAAGCAGAGATTTCATAACTAACTGTCTGAGAGTCTTAACATGGATTACTGATAGAAGAATAATTTATATCAAGAAACCTGTCTTTTATTTCCTGTACAATGGCATAATTAAAATGCATTAATTAAGCTGTGTCTATGCATCTTTCTTTAAAAATAAAAAGCTGCGCTGTTTATTATAATATAAATGTCTGATTTTAATGAGTTTTCATTGATAAAATCATTTTTTGTTTCTCTGCATAGAAGTGCTACCCTGCAGCTATGCTTTTACAATTATTGCTAGAAGACATTTGCAATTAAAATATCACACTTCTATAAATTATGATCTGCATTCTGATATCAAGTGCCCTTCTCCAAGACAATTGAGTTTTTTCAAACCATCTTTTCTTACACTGAAAACGTATTTCCACACGTTGAGAGAATATGGCACACTCCATTTTAAATTTAAATCAAATTAATTTCATTCTTTTCATATATTTTTTAGCATTAACATTCGTTGTAATGGAACATTGCAGTTCAGCAACAGTTATTTGAATGGTATTAAGGATCTCAGAGTGATCTCAGGGTCTCAGTTGTGTACTTTTGAAATAAGCAAATCACTGTTTAAAAAGGTGAGTTTTAGGCAGTAAGGAATCAGAAAGTGATTACGACCCTATTCAAAATGACCACACCTTTGAATCAATTTAGGAAAATAATGATTTATTTTCCTAATCAATGTAGCAAAATCAGTTTGACTCTTCTAAACCAATGAAACTGTTAAAAGACATATTTCAAAAGAGCCAGGTTGGTCTAATGGTTAAGTCATCAGACTAGAAACTAGAAGACGGGTTGCTGTTGTGGGGAAGAAAGGGATATTAGATATGTTTGCCACCTTATTTGTAAAAATCATAAAGTGGGCTACAAACAAATAAATATATAATTTAAATCCCTTTCAATCCAAGTTTTTAAATTGAAGCTTTACAGAATGCTATTGTATAGTATTACATTAAAGAATCATATCACCTCACTTACATTTGGTTGTGGAGAACATTATTTTTAGCTCTGGTTTAACAGCTGGTATCTTCAGACAGATGCTGAGACTCCACTGCTCTGGGTAAGAACACCACTGGAAATATATTTTGAATATGGTAGTCACTGTGATAGTGGACTTGTGTCTTTGATTCAGAATTTTTTTTTAGAAAAACCTGCTTTGTTTTGGTTTGAGTTTCCCTTTAACTACGATCCAGAATGAATTCAATTTCTGCATTCTAAGAACCTGTCCATGGCATGATGTTCATGCTAAAAAGACCTTATTGTTGCTGAAACAAAATATTCTTAGAATATTTGTCACAGCAATGCTAATATTTCTGGTCCTAATGTGATAATGTTGTCACTGTTATTGGCAAAACCGAACTTGTCTTGTTTTCTGTGAAGAACAAAAGTAAAGATCTTGACAGCAATAACAAAAGCTATTGTCTGCTTTGCATTTTAAAGGAGGAGAAAATGTGCTGATCTGTGAATGTTTACTGTGCTGTTCTTGGAACAGATGAAAAAAAGATAGATGATGGTGGAAAAAATGTTTTGCTTATGCATAACTACCCAAAGGAAATTGAATTGCAGTGGCATTTCCTGATATCTTGTTGATGGAAGTAGATCAAACTGAACTAACCTAAGAACAAAGGATTTCAGAAACAAAAGATCAGTGGAAGATGCTCTTTGCCCCTTGGATATATTTGTAATAATTTTCAGATTTCAGACCAGCCCCCTGTCCAGTCAATTCTCAGTTCCTAAACTTAGAATTCTAAGAGCTCTATCACTGGCTGACTTTAATCTGTTCCCCCAACTCTTTTGAAAGTGCCTTGCATAAAAATATTGGTGGTTGTGGGGAATGTCATCTGGATTCCCAGGAGGAAGAGGCTACACCATTGCAGAAGACCAAGAGGCAGAGAAGTTTAGATGGTTTGGTTGGGAGGAAGAGAGTTACGAAGGCTCCTGCCTAACAATTCTTGGGATATATCTTTAATGATACATGTAGCTTGCTTTAATTGGACAAGATGTCTGTCTTTAGATGAGGAACAGTAAAGGAATTGCTTAGAAGAAAATCAACGTGTCTTCCTTGTTTTTTTGGAGCCTGAAAATGCTTGACATATAATACTATGCAGATATGGCCATGAAACTAATTTCTGCTAGGGTTGGAGCCAGCAGAATGCTCCTCTTAGGAAAACCAGGAGTGCTAGTTTCAATAAATGTAATCTCTTCTTGGAGGGTTTAGATTTCTTAGACAGATGTTAAGGTTTATATGCTTTTCCCACTCTATGTTATCATAAAATAATATGATTTATCTCCTATTGTTCTTTTTCCTCTTGTCAAAGGAACCATCAGCACATGGTTGGGAGAAAGAATTTGGTTTGGAGAAAGAGACTCAAGACATCTCCTTATTGATTCTCAGTGTTTATCGTTAAAGATGCAAGTAGTTTTAGTTTGGCAAGATTTCATGCAAGTCTGGGGGATTCTGGGAGTTGAACCATGAGTTTTAAAGTTACCTGGCCTAGATAATAGGTAAATGTAAAGGTTCCCCTCGGACATATGTGTTAGTCGTTCCTGATTCTAGGGGGCAATGCACATCTCCCTTTCAAAGTCGAAGAGTCAGCTCTGTCTGAAGACGTCGCCATGGTCATGTGGACAGCATGACTAAATGCTGAAGACACATGGAATACTGTTACCTTCCCACCAAAGGTGTTTCCTATTTTTCTACTTGCATGTTCTGCTTGCTTTCAAACTGCTAGGTTGGCAGAAGCTGGGAGAAGTCACGCTATGCGGCACTAGGGATTCGAACTGCTGAACTGCCGACCTTTCTGATCAACAAGCTCAGCATCTTAGCCACTGAGCCACCACATCCCTGGCCTAGATAATAGACCAGAGATAACTCAGCTCACGGAAAATAGCAGCAGAGAAAGCATCTCAGAACAGATAAGGGAGAAATGTTTTAAGACTTTCAAGGTTTTGTTACTGAAAGTTTATAATAAAGGTTGTGTTAATAACTCATAATTTTAGTTTCTTTCCTGGACTACCTCAAAGGGCTGACATGGTGTGACTGCCATAGAAAACATATACCATGATGTTCTCCCTTATTGCCAGCACTACAGGGAAATCTACCTCCAGCTAACAGTCCTTTTTAATCAGGATATTCAAGATCTTGCTATGTTTTATTTGCACTATTTAGTAGACAATAAAGATAATGTTATTTCCATAAATGTTGCAAAATCTGTTATATTGTGGGTAAATTCCACCCACAGATGGTTAGTAATTTTCAATGACTGCTATTTCTGGTGCTTATTTTGTTGTGTTATAGACCATGACCACAAAACAAAAGTAATTCATACCTATCCCCATGGCTAAAATGTGCATTTATCCTAATGTTTAATAAACAGAGGAATTGTTCCTAACTTGTGCCCTCTTCCCAACCCATTTCAATAGAATTGTTGTCATTATGCTCATTTTTCCTTTAAAATACTGCATTACAATACAATTTAAAAATTTAAAGGCAGATTGAGTAAACAGACTGGAATTTGGTTTGCTTTTTGTAATTAACTAAATCCCACTTGTAAGTACAGACTACAAATGGAAGAGAATGGCTTTGTTGAAAATAAGCCTATGTCCAATCCGTGCCTGAATGGGATAATAGATAGAGGAGTTTGAGGCCTGTGGTTGACATGAAAACTTGGTTAAAGTCATTTCTGTACAATGATTTAGTTTATCTTTCACTGTCATCCAACTATTATGGTGGTAAATACCAATATGTCTATGGAGATTCTCAGTTATCTAGGTCCCAAAGTTGCTTTTGTTCCAAAGATGCTTTTCCAAGAGGCAATTGGACTTCCTTGGTTTTTCCTTGATGATGTTTCTTTTCCCATCCAAGAAGCTTCCTCAGCTATGACTGGATGGTGGATTTATGTTCTGCTCACACAGCTGGTTATTTGCATTCTTTTAGAGAATCGTTGAGGCAACTTGGGAGTTTATCTGTTTATTCTATGTTACTCTATCCTTCCATTCCTCACGATCCAGTCAGAGCTAAAGAAGCTTTTTGGATGAGAAGCAAAACGTCTTCAAAGAAAAACAAGGAACTCCAGTTGCCTCTTGAAAAAGTACCATTGGGATAAATACCAATAATATGGACAGTTTTATATCACTAGAATTTAATACTTGGATAATAGCAAAAGCACTAGCAGAGTTCTATACCACTTCACAGTGCTTTACAGCCAGTGGTGGGTTCTGGATTCTGTTGCAACCTGTATGGTGCAACGGGGCCGGGCATCCACCACAGCACACACGCATGCGTCCTTACCTTCTGTGATGCTCTGCAACGCTTCCGCAATGCCTCCGCAATGCCTCCATGACACTCCAGCTGCTCGGCGGAGCATCGCGCAGGCGCCGTACACTCTGTGCACGTGCATGGAAGCGCCAAAGAGCTCAAATACAGGTAAGGATGGCAGGTGGGCAGGTGGATCCTCCAGAGCTCCATACCGGAACAATACCCAGTGCTCCCGGCAGGCACCAGTATGCCTGTACCGGGGCATACTGCCTGCAACCCACCACTGTTTACAGCCCTCTCTAAGTGGTTTACAGAGTCAGCATATTACCCCCAACAATCTGGGTCCTCATCTTACTGACCTCAGAAGGATGGAAGGCTGAGTCAACTGTGAGCCCGTGAGAATCAAACTGCTGAACTTCAGGCAGCAGAAGTAACCTGCAGTACTGCATTCTAACCACTGCACCACCATGGCTCATAATGCTATGCAAATGCTATAGAGCTTTGATCTGGAAACAGTGAATTTATTTGTATATTGATTTTGCATGGTTTTTTTTAGTGTGGGCCTTACGCAAAGTTTCTTAGAAGTTCTTTACTCAAATGAAGTTTTCCACAAAGCATCCTTTCTCATCAAGCTATGTTTCCTTTCTCAACACTATTTTCTAAAATTGAAGCAAGGCTGGGTAAAAACCTCTCCCCACTAATGGAGTTGCTAGATGAAGCCTCAAGATGACCTTAAAGCAAATATTGCCACACTTCCAGGGTCTCCTGCAAGGAATGAAGCTCCTTGAGAAAGCAAATGAATCTCTCTCATAGACCTACCACTGATTTTTGTTTATTGTGGATAGTTTTCCATGTGCTTAGCCTTGCCCTCAGTCTTTCAGAGCTCAACCTTTGTGCACTACACTGTATTATCCAAAAGTGCCATGGTAAGATTTGCCTCACTATATCTATTAAGGTTTTGACTGCATTATGGGTCCCAGGGAGACAACAGATTGCTAGAAAGAGGACTGTATCCTGGAAGGAAAGACATTCACACATTCATTTCCTGGAGAAGGGCAAGAGACTTAAAGCCTACAATAAAAAGCTCACTGAACTCTTATTCTTTGCTGATGGGGGTTAATAGTAAAAATTCATATTTTTGAGATGGGGAGAAAGGGTAATAATATTCCAGTTAAGTGGCAATGACAACTTGCTTTGTCTTAGAAAGCTAAGCATGGTTAGATCTGATAGTACAAATGTGCTTTTACAAGAGGCAACTGGACTTTCTGGTTTTTCTTTGAAGATGTTGTGGATGAGAAATCCAAGAAGCAAAATGTCTTCGGGAAAAAAACACAGAAAGTCCAGTTGCCTCTTGAAAAAAGCACCTTTGGGACCATGACCTGGATAACTGAGACTCTCCATAGATGTCTGATAGCACAGTTACTCCTCAACTTATAACCATTCATTTAGCTGTTTGAAGTTACAACAGTACTGGGAAAAAAATGACTTACATCCTGTCCTTGCACTTACGACTGTGGTAGCACTCCCATGCTGATGTGATCAAAATTTGTGAACTTGGCAACCATGTATTTATTTACTTACAATAGTTGCAATATCCCTATTTATTTATTTATTTATTAGACTTCTATACCGCTTAATAGGGCTTTCAGCCTTCTCTAAGCGGTTTACTTTTTTTTTTTTTAGCAAATTGAGTCAGCAACTTGCCCCCACAGTCTGGGTCCTCATTTCACCCACCTCGGAAGGATGGAAGGCTGAGTCAACCTTGAGCCGGTGAGATTTGAACCGCTGAACTGCAGATCACAGTCAGCTGAAGTGGCCTGCAGTACTGCACCCTAACTACTGCGCCACCTCGGCCCCTAGTCTGCTTCTCGCTGGGGAAGACAGATTCTTTAACTGATCAGATGATTCATTTAACAATCATAGCAATGAAGGTTATGACATTGGACATGGCTCACTTAACAACCCCCTTGTTTAACAATGAAATTTTTTGGCCACAGAATGGTGATAAGATGAGTTGGGGACTACAGTACTTGTACTTGAATAGAAGATTACTAGACTTTTCCAGGCCTGTAGATTAGATTGGGAAAGAAAAAAAAACCAGAAGAAGGCAATGACAAATTACTTCTGTATCATTGCTGGGGGGGCGGGGGGGAACAGCCTAGTTATGTTCATGTAGTCACCAGGAGTTGAACCTAACTCAGAGGACACTTTATCTAATAAAGGCTAGTTGCATGTTCTTCTTCTGCAATGTTCGGTCTCTCTCCTTCAATGTGCTGCTGGTTATATAATGGAACAATTTCTCATTTTGTCATTTCCTGAAAGTAAGACTATTTTAGACAATCACGAGCTTGTCAGCTTCTAGCAAACTCCTTCCCCTGGGAATTCTGAAAGACTACCTCTGCTAAGCAGTAGGTAGTAATCTTCTTGCAAACTGATTTTAAGATTAGAATCCTCTGAACCTTGCCTTGTATTGCATTGTGGCATAGCCTGATACTATCTCATCTCTCTCTCTTTTTTTTTTTTGACCTTGGCTATTTTCCTCCATCTAGCAGAGCTATAAATGCACATTTTAAAATTTTAGAGCAGTTTTCTTTACTACAATCTCTCCATTCCCCATGCATACACCCTCCTGTGTACCATCTTCACCTCACCACTGACTGTGAAGATGACTGACACAGCAGTTTTCAATCTTGTTTGTTCAGTACGGAAAAGGAAATACACACAAAGACTGATAAAGCTGAACTAATACTTTGCTGGATTTATATAAGAAAAAGCCACAAAGGAAAAAAACAGCAGGTGGCATACACTGCTGACTAGTTCTGACATAAATTAGGACAAGATTTCAAAATCAAAACAGCCAAGGACCAGGAAGATAGTGTTAATTTGTGAACAAGATGCAAGATATATTGCCTAAATACAGAGTTTTGTTTTATACATCCACCAACGAAATAAATTAAGACACATCTTTTCTGAAACCTGAAGCGAAATGGATTAAATCCTTCCATGATTTAATACTTCTGCTATATGGCACAAAGACATCCACAAACTCAAAACCCCGTTGAAACACAATCTTTTTAAATCCCTCATTTATGATTTAACTCTATAAAGTCAGATAAATACAGTATATATGTATGTCTTTTTCAACGCATGGGATTTGTTAAGTTTGCAGTTTTCTTTCTTCCTAACAATATTTTTAGTACGTGAAGAGAAATGCTGTCTTAAGAACTTCTGTGTGAAAGGGTCATGACTAGATAGTAAATGGTAGCAGTCTAACAAACAGGTTTTAAAAATTTATTTATATCCCACTTTTATTATTTTTACAAATAACCCAAGGGTTAGGGTATATATCTAATATATCTTCCTCCTTCCTATTTTCCCCACAGCAACAAACCTGTGAGGCAAGTTGGACTAAGAGAAAGTGAATAGTTCAAGGTCACATAGCTTGCTTTTATGGCTAAATTTATTGAAGATCAAAGAGTTCCTCCTGATTACTTATCTATCCTTTCAATTTAATTTGATATTTTTTCTTAATCTGGTAAATATTTCTCGTTTGAGAAGTTTGATTCATTTCTACAAAAAGTTATGCCCAACGATTGTCCTCTAGAATTATTTCTGGTTGAGTTCAAAGCCCATTGAGCTGAACCAATTATTAAATGGTACGAAACAGGCAAAATCTGCTTGAAATAATGTGATTTGGAAATTTGATTTAATAATTTTAGTAGTATGAGTGTATTAATCTCATATTAAATATGACTGTGTCTCACCTATCCAATTTTTAAACAAATAAAAAATGGATGAATCAAAACAATTCCAAATTAAATTTTGAGAAGTTTTTTTTTCCTTCTCAGCCCTGAAAAATATTCAGAAATAGAGATTAGTTTAATAGCACTGTATTTGTGACTTAGAATATATTATTCACTAAACATTAAATTTAGCTTCCTTGGATCAATGGTGGTGAGTTGTAGTGCCACAATGCAGTATTGAAGGTTGACTCACTGCCAACTGCCAGGAGTTCGATTTTGACTGGCTGAATGTTGATTCTGCTCTCCATCCTTCCAAGATCGGTAAAATGAGGACCAAGATTGTTTGGGACAATATGCTCACTCTGTAAAACACTTACAAAGGGTTGTAAAAGCACTATGAAGTGGTGTATACAGTAAGTCTAAATGATATTGCTATTGCTAACAAGTTATGGATCACCAATGGTTTACAGTTTTGCTAGCATTTCTCCAATTTTCCAGAGTGATTTTTTTTCATCTATATGGAACTGGACTGATGATTTTCTGTAGGCAAAACATTTGTTTTACCTATCAGCTGTGAACCTTCTATATCAGAACTTCATGTGGAGAGACTTGCCTATAGAATCGCCCAGAGTTGGACATGACTGAATGGACAACATCATTATCAACATACCAAAACTTAACCCAAAGTCACAGCATCCTCTATTCTTCTTCCTGTCCTCTTTCTCTCAAGAATGCCAGCTTCAGGCATTTGTCTAATTTATGAACAATTAGTAAATAAGAAAATTAACAGGCATATCATCCATCCATCCAAACGTACATCAATTAAATATAAGGGGCTGCCATTTCTGAACAAGTGGATCAAGTTAAATCACAATAAAAGCCAATCAATTTTAATTTTCCTTTATAGCTTAATGAAGAACAATAACATTTTATTTCTGTCTCTTTTCCAGGTTGGTGTATGGAACAGTAGCCATATGCAGATAACAAAAGGAGCAGTTTACCTATACAACAATTTAAACTCAATTTAAACACACACACACACACACACACACACACACACACACACACACACACACACACTAAGCAGGGCATAGTAATCATGGAGGTGGGCAGCCTTTTAAATTTGATAAACAAATACACTGACAATATATTGGCACTGTTTCTAGGGAAAATATGACCTTAAAAATGTTTATATCAATCATTATGTCTTGAATTGACAATGAAAAGGATAAAATGGAAGGTACCATATATATTTTTTTTTAAAAGAGAGATTTCTTTAAGTACCACCATCTGGAATGATTTAGATGTATCCCTGGTGTCATCCAAAAGCAGATGTTCTTTTGAATATTATGATTCTTCATTTTTCATTGGGTTTAGGATTTCATTGACAACCAATGCATTGCTCTAAGGTTCTCAATTGCACAATTCTATTTAGAAATTTTACTATTTCTGTTACATATAATGAAAAATAAAAGCAAAGCATTTACTAAGTGGTGCTCTGAATCCTGTTTTCCTTTTGACTGTTCAGTGTTTGCATGCAACACTTTTATTTGCTTTAATATAGAAGATAAGAGAATGAAGATGGTTCTTTTTATCATTTTAGATCTCCTT
The DNA here is from genome assembly GCF_009769535.1 of Thamnophis elegans. Classification (NCBI taxonomy): domain Eukaryota; kingdom Metazoa; phylum Chordata; class Lepidosauria; order Squamata; family Natricidae; genus Thamnophis; species Thamnophis elegans. The sequence continues at coordinate 31,533,885 of NC_045553.1, read as the reverse complement.
TGGAACTGGGATTTTAAAAAAATCAAAAGAGAAATGAATTAAACTATAACTTGCATTAACTTCAAGTTGCCTTTATTATTATTATTCTATTCATTGCAAAAGACGAGTGCCATTTTAGTTACTTTAAATCAAAAAGATGCCCTAGTTTTCCTTTGTTTCAAATTTAATTAAAGAGGTATCTTGCTTTAATTATCTCTAAGGGAATTTCAATAGAAACTTTATAGAGTACATACAGTACACGTAGCCTAAAATAAACATACGGTTTCTGTCTCGGTGATCTATATTTCCTCCACCTTACTGAAACCTTTAAAATACAGTAATAAATGATTATCAAAGAGTCACTTGGTAGAATTGGGCAGGTATAGAAATCAAGCAAGCAGACCAACAAACAAACAAGATATGTGACAGCTCTTGAACCGATCATGGTATTTAATATCTTTAACTTCACAAGGTCAAATAAAGGAGAATATTTGTAGCTCAACTTGTAGTTCAACTTTGTAGTTGAACTGAGCCTTTGATCCTTTTTGAGTTTGTTGTTTTTTTCCAGACATTTCATTACCAAACTAGGTAACACCATCAGTGGTTGAGGTTTGCTCTCAATTTATATTCTAGTGCAGTGCTTCTCAACCTTAGCCCACCTGAAGATGCATGGACTTCAACTCTGAGAATTCCCCAGCCAGCTCTGCTGGCTGGGGAATTCTGGAAGTTGAAGTCCATGCATCTTCAGGTGACCAAGGTTGAGAAACACTGTTCTAGTGCCTTGTCTTGTCAGTGTTGGTGGGCATGGTTTTAGAGGTACTTTGGTTGGACTGTTTATTGTTAGCTTATTTGGCAATCCCTTGAATACCCCAATACTATTCTTTCACTCTCTCCCTCCCTCTCTCCTCCCCTCTTACTCTCTAATGACAGAGATAGGGAGAAGTAGAATTGAAAGGCTATTTGATCTTAAAAGAATGCTTCACATTCCCCCACCCCATCTATATTTTTCTATCAATATTCAAACCCATAACTTTTCCCCACAATTATTCCATGGGATTTTAAAATAGAAATGTCCTAATTATACTGCTCTATTTCTCATGTTACTCACCTTAATATGAATTTCTATTTAAATGTAACTCAGACCTGACCTATTGTTTTAATACAATCTGCCCCCAAACCATTGATTTTTTTGGGGGGTGCATTTTGTCTCAACATGTGCTAATTTTCTTACCCTTTAGTAGCCGCACATGACAAATTGCAGAAGACTCCATTTCTCCATTACATACTCCGCTAGAATCCATTTTCGTTGATTCCATCTCCGTGTAATGGAGAGTGAAAGGAATACATCAAAACCTTTTTCTTACATTAAATCCATCTCCATCTGTAGGGTCCCTGATCAAAAAATCTATCCTTGTGAGTGCTCAGAGCTCTCTAAATGTGCCTCTCAATCTGAAAAGCCTTGGAATTACTTGACCAAAGTATTATTTAAAGTTCCACTAATAAGAATGTTCTGATCTTTTAATATCTACGGAAACCTCACTTTAAAGTCCTTTAATATGTGACTAAAGTTAAGCACATCACAATATTCTTTAATGAATAGGAATGGATTTCTCAGTTGAGATTTTTAAGGAGTAACAAGCAAAGAGAACTCTCTAGCCCTTCTAAGGATTTTCATTAATCACAGAAATTCAAAAGGCTTCCCCTCTCCTTTTCTTTTTCTTTTTGCTAAGGAGCAATAGTCTTGACACTGGAGAATATATGACCTGCAAAGTATCAATTTTCTCCAAGGATCTATTAATTTTTTTAAAGAGATGTTAATCATTCCATTGCTCTCCTCCTTGCTTCTGAAATACCAGTTAGTTGGCAAGATTTCTGATTAGAAAACAAACTAGAGTAAGACGCGGGCCAGAGTACTCATTAAACAAAACTGAAAAATGATTAATTCAATATTTTCTTTAAAAGGGGATAGAAAATGCTGAGCTACCTAGCAGTTAATTTGTTTCAATTAAATGTGGCGCTATTATCATAAGCAGTAGAGAAAGCCATTAGATGGTAGCAATCATGTTCTTGGCAAAGAGGATACCAACTAATGCTACATTGCCTGCAATGTTGAAATGCTTCTTCGTGATATTTTATATCCATGTACTGCATTTTAAACCCATTATTACACTGAAGATCCCATATTCTGGATCATAAAAGGAAATCTCACACCTTGAAAAAGGATAGGTTTATCACCTGTTATCTATAATGGGTAAATGGAAGCATCATTCATTGCAAACACAGCATGTAACTGAATATATTGAAGGGGGGTAGAGACAAAGAGACAGAAAGAGAGAGAAAAAGGTTTTAAGGCTTGTCACAGTATGAAACTAGTGTGGGCAGAAGAATTATCCTTAATATTATTTAATATTATTAGAACAATTATCCCTATTAAGGTACCAGTTCTCAGTCAGTCTAATGGAATTTCAAATTAATAATTAAAAAGTGGAATCATTTCAAAAGGAAGAAAAGAACTTCAGGTAAATTCTCAGTGGGAGAGTCTGGCATTCTTCCATTCATGTAGTTCACTTTCAACTAAATGTGTTAAATTATTTAATAGTACTAATTATTCCTATTACTTAAAACTGATATTTATAAGCAGTAATTATAGACATAGATTACACATATAAATTATACATGTAATTAATATATGTAATTATGCATATACATATAGTAATTATATATACATATATATATATATATATATATATATATATATATATATATATATGTATGTATGTATGTATGTATGTATGTATGTATGTATGCATGTATGTATGTATGTATTTATGTAGGTAGGTAGGTAGGTAGGTAGGTAGGTAGGTAGGTAGGTAGGTAGGTAGATAGATAGATAGATAGATAGATAGATAGATAGATAGATAGATAGATAGATAGATTATACATATAACATTCAAGTCAATCTCAACTTGATTCCTTGAAGTTTTCTTTGCAAGATTTCAGAAGTTATTTGCAATTGTCTTCTTCTGAGGGCCAAGAGACAAAGATTTGCCCAAAATCACTCAGCTGTCTTTGTCTTGAATCCACTGAAGATAGGCAGCCAATAGATGTAAATACATAAACAAATGAATAAAACAAGGCAGGTATAGAATTCATATCTCCTGGTTTCTAGTTGATGTCTTAACCATTCCATCAAACTGGGTCTTGTTAGTTCTAATGTATTTAAATATATGCATTTAGTATTCCCCCCCCCCCATTTTGTATGGTATAATTCTGTTTCTGGCAGTCTCTTGCACTTAGTTAACTCCAAAGGGAAATTATTGTGAGGGAATTTAATAAATCTCTTTAATTACTGGAAATATAAGGCCACCCAACTTAAAAAATGTAAGCATGGATGGCAAACAACAGAAAAACAAACAGTAAACCAAAAAGAAATGACTCCCCTATATAATATAAATATAAAATACAAAGTATAAAAGTGGTGTTAAAGTAATGTAGCAGAATAGCCAAACCTATTGTAATTATCCACCAAGTTGCAACATTTAGAAATTGGGGGTAGGAGGTAGGTATCTCATTTATACTGAAGATTCCTAACTACCAATATGTTGCAAAATTATCTCCCACCCACCTAAGGAAGATCTGTTCTTGCAAATCACATCCATTGCAAATTAAGCTTTGTGCAGGCAGAGTTTTTGACAGAAATCAATCTGAGACACAGAATGCCTTATTTGCAGATTTACGGTTGAAAAATACTGACAGGAAATGATTTATTATAGACACCCAGAGAAAAAGGTATTGAGGGGGTAACTCTTTCAGTTTAACTTTTTTTAATCTCTGATTTTATTGACAGTTCTTTTTTTATCAAATGCTTCATGTGAAGTGTTATTCTATTTAATTTAAAATCAGTCTCAGTCAGTAAAACATGCTAACATATTGTCAAGTTGGAATCTGCTTTGTAAGCCACCTTTGGGCCAGTAAGTAGCATGCTATATTTCAAACGTACAATCAGAGTAGAAAGAGAAGAAGTCATGATTGCACAGAGGGGTGGCACAGCATGAATCTTGGGACCTTGGGTATGTCTAGCTTAATGAAAAGAAGGGCGAGGGATGGCATGATAGCAGAGTTAGAGTTGCCATGAAGAAGAGGGGCTCAACCTATTTTCCAAAGCATCTGAAGGTCGTACAAGAAGCAATGGATGGAAACTAATCAGGGAGAGAAGCAACCTAGCAATTAAGGAGAAATTTCCTGACAGTGAGAACAATAAGCCATGCCTTCGTAAGTTGTGGATGCTCCAACACTGGAAGTTTTTAAGAAGAGATGATTTTTTTGAAAGAGTATAGGATTTCCTGCTTGAGCAGGGGTGGGAGGGTGGGGTTGGACTAGAAGACCTACAAGGTCCCTTCTGTTATTCCATTCAAACCTGTATTGTATTTTATTTTTTAACTGGATAATTTGGGCAATAAGGTAGGAAAAGACAGAGAAAAAAGTATACGTGGAGAACTTACTATTTTGTCTGATGATGTATGAGGAATTCAGAAAGAGCTAAGTATAAGTAAAATGCTTTCTTCTCATCTTTGATTCAGATGTTATATTCTTAGAATTGAGACTTCTGCAGTACAAAATAGGCTGTGATGGATGGTTTGAAGAAAAATTCAGGAAAGAACAAAAATCATCTTAGTCTCAACTAATTAGCGCAATTTTGCACTCCAATATATAGTAATGATGATTGGAACAAAAATGAAAATTGATTTGAACTTCTAGTTGAACAGTAAGAATAGTTCAACAATGACTTTTTCTTTTTTCTGCATTAGTTGAACCCCCATTTGGTAAGATGTATCAGATACAGATAGATACAGATACAGATGATTGAGCCGAGGTGGCGCAGTGGTTAGAGTGCAGCACTGCAGGCTACTTCAGCTGACTGCAGTTCTGAAGTTCGGCTGTTCAAATCTCACCGGCTCAAGGTTGACTCAGGCTTCCATCCTTCCGAGGTGTGTAAAATGAGGACCCGGATTGTTGGGGGCAATATCCTGACTCTGTAAACTGCTTAGAGAGGGCTGAAAGCCCTATGAAGTGGTATATAAGTCTAACTGCTATTGCTATTGCTATTGCTATTAACAGAGTTGGAAGGGACCTTGTACGTCATCTAGTCCAACCCCCCCACCCAAGCATGAGACCCTACACCATTTCTGACAAATGACAATCCAATCTCTTCTCAAAAGCCTCCAATGATAACAGTTCCCACAACTTCCGAAGGCAACTTCTGTTCCATTGGTCAATTGTTCTCACTGTCAGAAAATTTCTTCTTATTTCTAAGTTGAATCTCTCCTTGTTCAGTTTCCATCCATTATTTGTTCTCTGGCCTTCAGGTGCCTTGGGAAATAGTTTGACTCCCTGGAAGCCCCACAAATATTGGAACACTGCTATCATGTCTCCCATGGTCATTCTCTTCTTTAGACTAGCCATGCCCAGTTTCTGCAACCGTTCTTCATATGTTTTAGCCTCCAGTCCTCTAATCATCTTGGTTGCTCTCCTCTGCACTTTTTCTAGAATCTCAACATCTTTTTATAGTGTGATGACCAAAACTGGATGCACTATTCTAGACATGGGTTTACTAAGGCTTTATAGTGTGGTATTAGTACCTCCCTTGTTCTTGATTGTATCCCTCTGTTAATGAAATTTAGGGTTGGATTGGTTTTGATCAGTTCTGGAGCTCATTTTATAAGATTCAGAGAAATTGGATCAGGGTCAAAGAAGGGCATCCGGCGACTTCAGCTAGTACAGAACGCGGCCGCGCGAGTGATTGTGGGTGCACCTCGGTTCACCCGCATAACACCTATCCTCCGCGAGCTGCGCTGGCTACCTGTTGATCTCCGGATGCGCTTCAAGGTGCTATTAGTCACCCATAAAGCCCTACATGGCAGTGGATCTGGATACTTGAGAGACCGCCTTCTGCCAATTACATCCCTGCGACCAATAAGATCACATAGATTAGGCCTCCTCCGCATTCCATCGGCCAGCCAATGTCGGCTGGCAACTACAAGGAGGAGGGCCTTCTCAGTAGTAGCCCCGACCCTTTGGAACGAGCTCCCCGTAGAGATTCGCACCCTCTCCACCGTCCAGGCCTTCCGCACAGCCCTTAAGAACTGGCTCGCCCGTCAGGCCTGGGGACAAGGATAGTTACCCCTCCCGAATGATGAATGTATGTTGCTTACTATTTTATTATATGTCTCTATCTTAACGTCTGTATTCCCCTTCCCCGATTTTATGTGAGCCGCCCTGAGTCCCCTCAGGGAAAAGGGCGGCCTACAAATACTAATAAAATCTAAAAAAATCTAAATCTAAAGTAGGCTGATCAAGAGACTAGAAACAAAGAGAATTTGAAGGACATGAGAATAGTTAATCTTGAGAAGAGAAGACGGCTAACCTGTCCAAGTAACTGAAAAGACAAGGTTTGCTTTCCATCATCTTACAAGACAGTGCACAGAATAATCAATTTAAATTACTGAAAGAAAATCTCAGATGAATCTTAGAAAAGTTTAAGAGGAAGAAGAGTTCAACCATAGTACCATTTACTGAAAGTGGGGCTGAATTTCCCATTACTAGATGTGGTCCAGAGAAGTTGAGAGCTGAGGGTATTTTAGTTTGGATTCCTGTTCTCAGCTGGATCCATACTCTTGGTGGCTACTGCTAACTTCTGTAAGGAGCAGGCACTTAGTCAGATGGGAACGGGCTGCCTCTTCTTTTTGAAGAATGTCTGCAAGAGTATCCTAGTCACTGATATGGAGTTTGAGAAGGGAGACTGACTTCTCTATATAATTAGTCACTCTGCCCCATGCCTTTTCTTCTTTGGAGCATCATGCTGTCCATCAAAACAGATTGCATCTGTACCAGAATAGATTTGGTATTGATGCAATAGTGGTAAACACATTTCCACAGTAACAGTATCATTGTGGCCTATTGTTGGCCTCTGAGAGCAATTCAAAAACAGCTCACTTTAGGCACATTTATGAGTCACAGCATGATTTATAATGTAGGCATTCTGAATGCTCACATGGCTACCATCCTCAGTAGTCTGAAGCACCATAATATAGAAGAGTTATTAACTCATTCTACTTGCATTGTTCTGGGAATAATTCTTCCATCTTAGAGCCATTGGATGCTAAACCAGCAGGAAATGGTGGAGCAAGTTGGGGGCATTCACAGTCCAAACTTGACTGGTGGTTAGAAACATTTTAGTTAAACTGGAACTTCAAATCAGATTGGGATCAACAAAATGGTTTAGAGTAACAAATTGAAGCTTTAATTTAAAAGAGCTTCCTCTATATTGTTCTTGGTTTCAGTTCTTTTAGTCTCATAGTTAAAGTAGCTGGCCTTTTGCCAGGCAACTTAGCTTGATATCTTCCTTATGACACTGGGATAATAATAATTTTGGATGCCAAAGATAAACTTGCAAAATTGCCACTTTTCATCTCAGTTTGAAAAATGGCATCCTCTTGTTACCCAATAATAGCGATAAAAACAAGGCAGTTTTCTATGTGTTCTAGAAAGTGAAACAATCAAACAAAAACCATTCAGTATGGCTTATTGAATTCAAATGACATGTGTGCATATATGTATGTCTACACAAACACACACACCCACACACACACTATGTGTATGTAAAGCCAAACTTCATATTCAAGTTCTATTCTTCATACTGTAAAAAAGTATACCATTTACTAATTTTTTTTAAAGATTAGTATTTTTCAGGAAGCACTTTGGGAAATATGGGAAAAATGATGAGAATTATGTAATTGCCTTCATGTGCTTTCTAAAAGAGCCTCTCTCTATTCGTTTCATTTGGCTACTTAAGTATATATTGAAACTGATGCAGAAGGTACTTGGGATTTGCATATCTTGTGTCTTGAAATGGCATCAAGGGGTTTTAAGTAAGATAGAGTAGCTCTATTTCCATCTTAGCACTAGTGAAATACAAGGTTTGTGAGTGTAAGCAGGCTGATATGATAGGAGATGGCACATAATCTATTAGGGACCTATTCTTAAAAATATCAGGCATATCCTAACCAGCCAAGAGCTCCTGCTATTCAAAGGACTCATAATATCTAAATCAGTTCATTTGGAAATCACATTAAAGCTTCCAATTTTAATGATTAATGAAAGTACACAGAAGGTCATTTTATGATTCTATGGCTGCTGAGAGGATGTCCCTGTGTAATTTGCCAAACTTCTGTTTGGTATCTCAGATTCATTCTTAGTAAACAGCAATAGCAATAGCAGTTAGACTTATATACCACTTCATAGGGCTTTCAGCCCTCTCTAAGCGGTTTACAGAGTCAGCATATTGCCCCTGACAACAATCCGGGTCCTCATTTTACCCACCTCGGAAGGATGGAAGGCTGAGTCAACCCTGAGCCGGTGAGATTTGAACAGCCAAACTGCAGAACTGCAATCAGCTGAAGTAGCCTGCAGTGCTGCATTTAACCACTGTGCCACCTCGGCTTCTTAGTCGGTAAAGTGGGAAGGGAGTGTGAAGGGGAATGGGGAGAGATTCAGGAGGCAAACAATGGATCACAAGACCTTCCTGTTCTAATGCCCTTCAAATGTAAGGGAAAATATATGCCGAGCCTGCAGCTTGTGTGAATAAATATCTTATTTTAGGGGGAGGGAGGGAGAGAGGAAGGGGAGTTGCGGGGAAGAAAGGAAAGGAAAAAAGGGGAAAAGGGAGAAAGAAAAGAGAAAAGAAAAGAAAGAACCTAGAACAAACAGACAGAAGGAGAAAGGGCTGCCCCTGGCCCCCTGCCCAATATTTCCTGGCATGCCAGCATGAGCCCAGCAGGTTTTTTGGATAAAGCCATTCATCTACCTCCAGCTCCCCATCCCCTACCCACCCACCCCTGTGTTCTGTAAATGATTGTGTGCTCTGGGGGGAATTTTCTTGGACTTTGAAGCTCTGCAAAAACTCTGGACTTTGTAGACATAATGAACAAGGGAATTGGAGATGCTTTCTACTTGGTTTGGCCTTAATAACTCAGTGAACATTTTGATGTAGAATACAAGTAAGAAAAACTCAGATACAGCCTTGCTTTGAAATCTTGCTCCACTTTACTCCCCCCGCCCCAGAATGTTCAGTCTTAATATTTCATTAGCAACTGTTACTGCTTTTTAAATATCAGATGCCATGGACTGTTTTCAAGTTCCTTTTCAAACCTTCAGTTCAGCTGTGGCTAGAAAGTTGAGTTTGATGCTGGCAAAAGAGCTGCCTTCTGTATAAAGCGATGGGCTCCCCCCCCCCCATATTTATTCTTTCTTATATTGATTTCATCATGCTTCAGACAACGTACGTTTAGTTCAGCTCTGATACTCCAAAGGGAGGGCAGGAAAAGATTTGTCACTTCTATAAAAGATCTGTGGATGAACTCATGTCACATCTTCTGAGATAATCCGCAGAAGCTACAGTCATTCTTTTCATCTAAAAGAAACATTTTCCTGGATATATGCCTTTTCTAATGCTCAAAACAAGATTAATTGAAACATCTGGCAACAAGAGCCTGGTTTGCCTCCATGGATGCCTACTCCACAACTGCAATTCTGATTATAGTACACCTTACAATTTCCCCCAATATCCTTTTTTGGGGGATAATAGTGCTCTGGGAAGCATTACCCCAAATTAAAATTGCCCTCTGTATTGGCAGACCTCCAGGATATGTAGAAAAGAGAGATAGCTCAGAATTAGATATTGCTCTAAAATCATGACAGTTATTCCAATTCGTACTCACTAACAAAGCTCTTAAGCTCTTATGATATGAGTAGTACCTGGGCACATGGTTAAGAGCATGATCTGATTCTCCATTGCTTCCCATGTTTTACAAGCTTCCAAGGTTAAAATAGACATGTTGCTATATCTGGTAATCCTTTTAATGGACTGTCACTGATCAAAACTGAATGATACGGTTTTAAAATTTGTTCTGAAGTCAAGGAATAAGATACGGAAAGAAGAAATTTTAAGAGAAGGTGATAAATTCCTACAATTGTTTACACTTGTGATGTTGCAGGAAGCAATTTCTTTGTATACTTCTTTTCTTTTTCTTTACTATATTCTTATTTTCTGTTTGCTTGCTATTTTTCTTTTTTCTTTTCTGCACTTTCAATTTTTTCCTTTTTTCCTTTTTCTTGATTTGAATTCGTTTTCATCTTTCTCATTGTGATGTTTAATAAAATTACCATATATGTAAAAAAGGAACACATCATTAACTGCGTCTTTCTCTTCAAAATCATGTTCTGTGAGTCATTCTATTAATACGCACAATCCTATTAAGCAAACCATCTAATTATTAATCCATTAGCAAGCAGACTGAACACATTTCAGTGTCTTTTGAAAAGGTTCCATTCTTGACAGTCAGATTTTGTGAAATTTCTCCCCCAGGCCACCCCACCCCACCCCATGTTGCTGAATTATAATTTTAAAGGTTGGTTTCCCAAATATAATGAGGAATTAATGACTTGCATGATCATACAGTTCTCTAGCATTTCCTACTTGCTGATTAATTGTACTTCCTGCCTTTTTACTGTGAAAGTAATATACTAGGTGCTCTGTATCTTCAAAATGTTGCTCTATCTTTTCTTTCTTTAAAATTACCTTAAAATAAACCTTAAAGAGATGGTAATGCTGTTTTGATAGTTAAACAAGATAATTATTACATAAATGTTTGGCAACTTATTTTAGTATTTTGTTGTAAAATATTCTAGGATGTCATGTTTTAATACACAAATAGTCAATTAATGCCCAATAGGCTATATATGAATCTAAATACGTGGGTTTTTTTTAAACTTACTCGAGTTTTGAAGCTCATGCCAGTTAAGTTTTGGCAAATAATTGAAAGCAGAGATATTTTGAGAAATCATATTGCTGCTGAAGTTTGTACAAAAAAAAAGAACATATTATGAATAATTACATTAAAAGCAGCATGGGTGAAGAAAAAACCCTATACGGAATTGTATTAGAACAGGAAAATTATCGTAACATTCATGCTTGTACATTTTCTTTCATTTTTACAGTTCATTCTATTCTGGTGAAAAGGGGAAAAAAACACCATGAAAACATGAAATAATAGTTTAGTCTCTCTACTTCTGATAGGACCCAAAGTGGAGTGAACTGCCACAAAGAAATATCTGGATAATAATCTTTCAGAATGATGGAAAAATTGTATTATCATTCTAGTTTTTCAGCTTCTAAAGAAATGGGCACAATAGAAATAGCTTCCTTGTGTTGGTATTAAAATGAGTTAATGAAAGAAGACGTCTCACAGACATAGTCTGCCTCTCATATTCTGCTGAAAACTTTGCTGGCTTGGAAGTAAGCCTTAATAACTATTGACTTAGGATACTTTGGTAAGAGACAGGCTACAATTCCAAAGATGTATGCACATTATCTAGGCATCTAGATGAGGACCCAGATTGTTGGGGGCAATATGCTGACTCTCTGTAAACCGCTTAGAGAGGCCTGAAAGGCCTATGAAGCGGTATATAAGTCTACTGCTATTGCTATTGCTATTGCTATCTGTTCTATAATTGCTGGCAACCTAAGATGCATTCTGTCCCAGGAACCAAAAGACAGCTCTCAAGAAAACAGTTCACAGCTAAAGATGTGAGAGGGATGTAGGAGTCCTAGTGGATGATCGTTTAAACATGTGCCAGCCATGTGCGGCGGCAGCCAAATATACTAATACAATCCTTGGTTCTATAAACATAGGCATAGAATCAAAACCATGTGAGGTATTAGTACCACTTTATAAAGCCTTAGTAAGACTACACCTGGAATACTGCATCCAATTTTGGTTACCAAAAAAGATGTTGAGACTTTGGAAAAAGTGCAGATAAGATCGACTAAGTTGATTAAAGGCCTGAACACTAAAACCGATGAATAGGAATTGGGTATGGCTACATTAGAGAAAAGAAGGACTGGGGGGGGGGGGTGACATGATAGCAGTATTCCAATATTTGAGAGGCTGCCACAAAGAAGAGGGGGGCAACTTATTTTCCAGAAGACCAGAAGGCAAGACAAGGAACAATAGATGGAAACTAATCAATGAGGGAAGCAACCTGGAATTAGGGAGAAACTTACTAACAGTGAAAACAATTAATCAATGGAACAGTTTGCCTTCAGAAGTTGTGAGTGCTTCATCACTGGAGGTTTTTAAGAAGAGATTGGACAGTCACTTGTCTGAAATGGTATAGGGTCTCCTGCTTGAGCAGGGTATTGGACTAGAACACCTCCAAGGTCCCTTCCCCTCTCGATCTGTGTGGCTGTTGGTCATTTTTAAATGCCTGTATTTGTAGTTTTTGTGTTTCCCTTTCCCCCTTGGGTTTGTGCGCCGTCCTGAGTCCCGCTGGGAATAGGGCGGCATATAAATAAAATGAAAACCAAACCAAACCTTCCAGCTCTATTATGATTGAAAGATTTCCAAATATTGCAGTATAAGACTGGCTGAAATAGAATGAAATGGAATAGAATAGAATAGAATAGAATAGAATTCTTCATTGGCCAAGTGAAGGGGTGGGTTCCAGCAGAGACAACTGCCTGTTTGCTCAGGGATGCACTGAGCACACATGCATGCAGAGTACAGCTAAAATTGCTCTGTGCATGTGCAAAATCAAAAGAGAACCAGTTTGGGGATGGGGCAGGCCTGGAACACTGCTGATTCCAGCAACACAGGCCGCAAAGCTACTACCAGTTCAGCTGAATGGTCAGAACTGGTAGGAAACCCACCACTGGCCAAGTGTAATTGGACACCGAAAGGAATTTGCCTTCGGTACATAAGCTCTCAGTGTACATAAAAGATATAAGTGATAAATCATGATCATAGTCCTCATAAATGCATTCATCATGAATCATAAGATACAGCACTTAGTGATAGTCATAGGATACTAAATAAGCAATCAAAATCATACCAGTAAACTAAATAAAACAATATAAATCATAAGATACAATCAACAAGGTTATAGCCATAAGTAGAAAAAGGAGATAGGTGATAAGAAGGATGAGAAGAATAATAGTAACACAGTCTTAGTAAATAGTTTGACAGTGTTGTGGGGATTAGTTGTTTAGCAGAGGGATGGCATGCGGGGAAAAATGTCCTTGTGTCTAGTTATTCTGGTGTGCAATGCTTTATAACATCATTTTGAGGTTAGAAGTGAAACAATTTATGCCCAGGATGTGAGGGGTCTGCAAATATTTTCACAGCCCTCTTTTTCACTCATGCACTATACATGTCCTCAACGGAAGGGAGATTGGTAGCAATTGTTTTTTCTGTAGTTCTAATTACCCTTGAAGTCTGTGTCTGTCTTGTTTGGTTGCAAAACCAAACCAAGTGAAGAAATGAAGGAAACCAAACAATTATCTTGGTCTCTAATACTGTCTTTAAAATTTTTCAGCAACCAGAACATCCTAGGTTCAGCTGGTACTCAGCATGATTCTGACTTCCAAGGAGACGGTTTCTTCAAAGGAATATAAGCAAACGATTTGGCACTTATCCACTCCTCAGTCTTCTGTTCTATCATTTGGTAGCTGTGGTTCAGTGGCTGTGGGTCAGAGATTGCAAATGCAGAATGTGAAGGTGTAGAGAGGTTGGTTCAGGATTGGTCCACTCTCTGGCCTGGTAACTAAAGTTCCTTGTTGTCATTCTCTGATATCTCCATTTGAGAAAGAACGCACTGAAATTTGAGAGGCTGGAGAAGAGGAAGGAAAGTTTAAACTTGCTAAGCAAAATATGGTTTTCTTTAGCCTTTACTGATTCAACTTCACATTGACATTCTGTTGTGTGGGGGGGAAAGAAGTAGAAAATCAACAGACTATAACAGCACAGTCATCCTCCAAGGAGAAAATAAAGTGAATATATGCATCTATTTTTTATTTCTTGAAAGCTGTTCTGTTTGACAAGGACATGAGAGAAAGTTATCCTACATCAATAACAATGAATATTAAGACTGAAATCCCATGCATATTTACTGGGAATAAGCTCCATTAAACTTGGTGAATGGATCCCTGTTGTAACATAATTATTATGATTGTTCGCCCAATCAGCCAGATGTTTAGACTGGTTTGGGCATTTTTATCCCCTATTCAGTCCTTCCCAAGTTCCTGGGATAGACAGATGTTGTTGGCTGAAGGTGTTAAAGATATCATTGCAGGATTTAAGCTGCTCTAAGTAAAGCTGCCTTTTGCAATTGGCTTGATGATGACTTGTCAATGCTGAAGGTGTTCAGTGGTTCTCCAGTAATTTTGAGATTGCACCCATTGTTATTAGCCACAGTTGTTCATAGCCATTCTGAGTTTTTGCCTTGTGTAAAATTTGAGTTTGTTTATACTGACCTCCTGTTATTTGTGGCTTTATTATCCCCAGTGCTTGCCTGGTCTTACTTGTTTCTACCATGTTTTCCCGAAAATAAGACATGTCCTGATAATAAGGCCATGCCACATTTTTCTGGTGGGCAAAAATATAAGTCCTCCCCTGAAAATAAGCCCCCTGGACAACCCCCCACCTCCAGCCAGGCAGAGCACCGCTCACCAACCTAGCGGTATCCAGAAGGTGCCAAACCGCGGGAACTGGTGGGGGGGACGGCAAAGGTGATCTCATTGCTAGGTTGATGAGTAGAGCTATGCCCAGCTGGAGGGGGGATTGACAGGCACCTTTTCTCTTGCAATCAGGCTCCCAAATAGCCGAGAACAGCCTCAGGGGTGAACATCTGTGTTGCGCTGTCACAGCAGTGCAGCACAGCACCCATAAAGCAACCACAATCACAAGCAGCTACCCGGAAACCCCCTTTCCAGCCAGGCACAGTGCCATTCACTGACCTAGGGGTATCGCCAAGCTGCATGAGTGCCTGTTTGCCGCTGCCTGGCTCCCACAGCTTAGCGCCTTTGAAATTCCAGTGAATGATGCTCTGCATGGCTGGAGAGGGGGGTTGGCGATGCGGCTGTTCCACTCCTGCTCGAACACCTCCCAGCCTCACAATGCCCTGGCCCAGCTCTCCCTGCTGAGCCAGGGCACCTCCGCTGCCACCGCTGCCATCCCAGCATGGCTTTTTCAGTGGCTTCCAAAACTGAGTCTTCTGGCAGTGGCCGCTCTGAGTGTGCACTCTATGGTTGTATGCTCTGGGAGTACGCTCTGCTGGCAGCCAGCCCACAACTATAGAGAGTATGCCCAGACTTCCTGGGAGGAGCCTGCTGGTGGTGGCAGCAAAAAAATCAGCTGCCTCCGAATTCCTGGCTACGTACCTGTTTAGAGGATCTTCCATCTGACGTCTTATCAGGTTTTCTTATCCTTCAGGCAAGAAGGAAAGAAGAAATTGTTTTGCTGGCAAATGCTCTTCGATTTTTGCAGCTTTTGTGCTTGCAGGGAAAGGGGGGCTAGCCCAAGGCAGAACGGCTGTCCGTGCTGGGAATTTCAAACTGCCTTGTGCAGGACAAAGTAGGTCTCCCCCACTCAGTTCAAAGTTTTGTTTGATTTAATCTTATCACGAGCTGAATCCCTTTCCGTGGACAATAATTGTTTATCAACATTTTAGCTTCTTTTCTTTTTCTCCTCCGAAAAATTATTTACTTAGAGGCTTTTAAAATGGTGCCGAGCAGGCTGGTTTCTCCGGTAATAATGAGAGTATGCCCAGAGCGGCCACTGCCAGAAGACTTGGTTTTGGAAGCCAGCGAAAAAGCCATGATGGGATGGCGGCAGCGGCGGCAGTGGAGGTGCCCTGGCTCTGCAGGGAGAGCTGGGCCAGGGCATCGTGAGGCTGGGAGGCATGTGAGTGGGAGCAGAACAGCGTCTCATGTAACCCCCCTCTCCAGCCATGCAGAGTGCCATTCACTGGCATTTCGAAAGCGCCAAGCCACAGGAGCTGGGCGGCGGCAAACAGCAACTCACGCGGCTTAGCAATACCCCTAGGTCAGTGAATGGTGCTGTGCCCGGATGGAAAGGTGCTTTGCCAGGTGGCTGCTCGTGAGCGTGGTCGCTTCATGGCTGCTGGGCTGTGCTGCTGCGATAGCACAACATAGCCGTTCGCCCCTGAGGATGTGCCCAACTCTTTGGGAGCCTGCTCCCAAGAGAGTAGCTACCCAGCAACCCCAAAACAATAAGCCCCCCCCGATAATAAGGCCCAAGCCATATTTTGTGGGTAAAAAGAAAATAAGACCCTCTCTTATTTTTGGGGAAACACAGTAGGTGATATTTCTTGATCAAGTACCATGTTTCCCCAAAAATGAGACAGGCTCTTATTTTCTTTTGACCCCCAAAATAAGCACTTGGCCTTATTTTCAGGGAGGTCTTATTATTTTTGAGGTGCAGGAGGCTTTGAGCATGGTCACCTCATAGTTGTTGCTGTGTTGCAATATTTTCAGGAAGGGCTTATTTTTTGGGGAGGGCTCATTTTAGCACATGCGCTCAAAAGCCCAATTGGGCTTATTATCTTTGGGGAAACAGGGTATTCTTTGATCCTCTTGTTCTTCAGCATCTTCTTTTTCATCTAACTTGCTTGCATCCGATCTTAGCATGCTGATCTTATTTTTCAGCCTGATCTTCCATTTTGGTGGTGTACTATTTGGCTTTTCTCACAAAGCTGCTCCAATCAATGTAAAATATGAAAAATCCCACCGTAAGACTTACAAACTTTAAAAGTATGACAAGATGCACAATATGGAGTAAGAAAATGGAAAAATGCATTCACAGCTTATCTAAGGTTTAGACAAAGTGTGGAGGCATAGCCTAAGCTTTATAGAGGAAATGTTCTGCGTTTTTTTTCTCAAAATCTGATGCAGGAATTTGTTGTCAAATGCCATTTTAAAACAGAAGGTACAGTAAGGTAAAGGTTCCCCTCACACATGCGTGTTAGTCATCCCTGACTCTAGGGGACAGTGCTCATCTCCATTTCCAAGCTGAAGAGCCAGCGTTGTCCGAAGATGTCTCCATGGTCATGTGTAAGTATAATCTTTATTGTCATTGTACTTAAATACAACGAAATTGGTTCGGCATGACTAATTGCTTTCGAACTGCTAGGTTGGCAGAAGCTCGGACAAGTAACGAGTTATACGTGGCACTAGGGATTCGAACCGCCGACCTGCCGACTTTCTGATTGACAAGCTGAGTGTCTTAGCCCCTGAGCCACCACATCCCTCAAAGATACTGTAGCTTTAGTGAAATTCTCAAGGGTAAATCTATAATTAAGTAATTAAGTAAATAAGTAATTTGGCAATTATTTGAGTGTGTGTGTGAGAGAGAATGGATATTTATTAGTGCTCTGAATTTCACACTACAATGAATTCTTTAGCAGTTTGCAGCCTCTGTGGCTTCTTTCATTTCCAAATAAGAAGGGGGAAGGAAGGAAGGAAGGAAGGAATAAAGGAAGGAAGGAAAGAAGAAATCCAAAATTATTCTGAAAATGAATAATACAATGCAGGAAACCTTATACCAGTGATTGTGAACCTTTTTGGCACTGAATGCCGAAACTGGAGTGCATGTGCCAGAGTCCCAGAAGACCAGCTAGCCTGTGTACATATGTGTGTCAACCACCTGGTTTCCAGTGCATGCATGCGCGCTGGGCAGCTGGTCTTTGTGCATGTCAGGGTGCCAGAAACCCAAAGACCAGTTGTGCAGCATGTGTATTCATTGGACAAATGATTGTCCAATCTCTTCTTTAAAAATTTCAAAAAATAAAAAATTCTTTTAAAAAATTGAAATTAAGAAACAGAAACATCTTCCACATGACAAAGAATTTCCCGAACAACTCCAAGTTATATCTTTGCACAAATTGTCTTCCTAGCGCAGAGAAGAAAGGTAATCATTCAGTGGTCCTATTTAGATCAAAATCTGTTCATTCATTCATTCATTCATTCATTCATTCATTCATTCATTCATTCATTCATTCATTTTTTAATAAAGACAGAAACAAATTGCCATTGAAAATTAGCCTAAGGGGTGAGAAAGATTCAAAATGTCAAAAATAAGAAAATGAATGAAGTCTTTTCCCTGCCACTCCTCTAAAGAAATATGGAAAATATTCCCAGTTCAGCAGCATTGTTTTCTTCAAATATCATCTTCCATATGGAATGAGTCTGTGACCTTCACTTCTAAAGTTTTTCTTTTCTTTTACCAGTTTCTTATTTGGATGCTGAACTAAATGAACTGATAAGAAGGTTTCTTGGTTTCTTCTTCAATTAACCAGTTTGTAATTGGCAGGAAATATGTTTGCAAAGGACAATCAGGAGAATAAAAATGGGTAGCCACGAACTCTAATTTGTCTGGAGGGAAACAAGAAAATTCCCAATATCACAAATCTATTACCATTCTTAGTTATAACCTCAGCTGATTGTTGGTGGGTTTCTTTGGGTGGAGGAGCACATAAGTTAAAGGAAAATATTCTATAGCTATCATGGGCTCTTTGCTATGATTTCTAAATAGAAAGCTTTTGTGTTTTTAAAAAACTTCTCTTTGTGAAGATATATTTTTCTGCAATAAACTATGGAACGGACTACTCCTGCCATGTTTCCTAAAGATATATAGGTGTCCATTCAGAAAAAAATAGAATGCAAGACAAAATAGATATTCACCTGATTTGAAAAGCTCTTTTGATATTCTGAAAAAATGTATATAGGAATATATCAGCCAGAAAATGAAACTGGAATGCCGATTTGATGCAAAAGTTAGATTCAGAACTATCTTATATCCAAGCATTATTTTTCTGTCTCTAAAATTCAAGCAATTTACTCCAAAGAGGTCCCGGGTGTGTTGTTAGAAAAAGAATCCATCCAGAATAAGCATTTTTGAAGTATGTAGAAAGGCAATTGAACAATGTCTGTTCTCTTCTTTAGCCAGCAGAGCTCATGATGTCTGTTTGAAATGTTCAATAATTATTGATTTTTCATCACTACAGAAATTTTGCAGAGGACACCATAAAGTAAATTGTTGCAAAGGTTTTCTTTCCTGTGGTAAATCAGCTAAAGTTAGAATTTTCTGTTACAGGCATCAATTTAACATTGGACCAGGATGGACATTCCTCCATCCTGGTCCTCCTAGACCTCTCAGCGGCTTTCGATACCATCGACCATGGTATCCTTCTGCGACGACTGCGGGAGGTGGGAGTGGGAGGCACCGTGTTGCGGTGGTTCTCTTCCTACCTCTCGGACAGGTCGCAGTCGGTGTTAGTGGGGGGGCAGAGATCGTCCCCTAGGCCCCTAACATATGGGGTGCCTCAGGGCTCGGTCTTATCCCCCCTACTATTCAACATCTACATGAAACCGCTGGGAGAGATCATCCGCAGGCACGGGATCAGATACCATCAATATGCGGACGATACTCAACTGTATCTGTCCGCCCCGTGCCAACTCAATGAAGCGGCTGACGTGATGAACCGAGGCCTCGAAGCCGTTATGGACTGGATGAGGGTTAACAAGCTTGTACTCAACCCAGAAAAGACCGAGTGGCTGTTGTGCTTCCCTCCCAAAGATTCGATCAATATTCCATCAATCAGGCTGGGGGGTCAAACTCTATACCCCTCAGAGAGGGTTCGCAACTTGGGAGTCCTCCTGGACCCACAGCTGTCGTTTGACCACCACTTGACGGCTGTGACCAGGGGGGCATTCGCCCAGGTTCGCCTGGTGCGCCAGTTGCGGCCCTACCTGAATCGGGAGGCTCTCACAACAGTCACCCGGGCCCTTGTGACCTCTAGGCTGGAATACTGCAATGTGCTCTACATGGGGCTGCCCTTGAAGAGCATCCGGCGACTTCAGCTAGTACAGAACGCGGCCGCGCGAGTGATTGTGGGTGCACCTCGGTTCACCCACATAACACCTATCCTCCGCGAGCTGCGCTGGCTACCTGTCGATCTCCGGATGCGCTTCAAGGTGCTATTAGTCACCCATAAAGCCCTTCATGGCAGTGGATCTGGATACTTGAGAGACCGCCTTCTGCCAATTACCTCCCTGCGACCAATAAGATCCCATAGATTAGGCCTCCTCCGTATTCCATCGGCCAGCCAGTGTCGGCTGGCAACTACAAGGAGGAGGGCCTTCTCAGTAGTAGCCCCGACCCTTTGGAACGAACTCCCCGTGGAGATTCGTACCCTCTCCACCGTCCAGGCCTTCCGCATAGCCCTTAAGAACTGGCTAGCCCGTCAGGCCTGGGGACAAGGTTAGCCGCCCCTCCCGAATGAAGAATGTATGTTGTTGAATATTTTATTATATGTTTCTCTGTTAATGTTTGTCTTCCCCCTCCCTTGATTTTATGTGAGCCGCCCTGAGTCCCCTCAGGGAAAAGGGCGGCCTACAAATATTAATAAAATACAAATACAAAAAAAATTAACAGATGTCTGTAACAGAAAATAAATCCCATATAGCCTTCAACACATACACACACCCCAAAAACAACAAAAGCTCTGAAGATTTCATATAGCTTTCCCAAACAACATTAACAACAACAAATTCGAAAGACAGTTTGCAGTAGTAGTTAAGAGGCTAACCTGGGAACTAGGCAAATGTGACTTCCAATCCCACTTTAGGCATGAAAGATGGTTGGGTGACTGAGCAAGTCTGTCTTCCTCAGTCCAACTTAGTACACAGATGCTGTTATGGAGAAAAGAGGAGGCAGGTACATTCAGCATATTAATTGCTCTTAATTATATATGAAAAGGTGGGATCAATATCTAATAACACTAACCAACATGCCAACAATTTCATTTTTCCTCGTTTTTTGATAGGTTAGAAGGATAGGATTAAATAAATCATGTTGTAGACAATCAGAGCAACTTGGGAAATTTTTACTCCTTCCTTCCTTCCTTCCTTCCTTCCTTCCTTCCTTCCTTCCTTCCTTCCTTCCCGTCCTTCCTCCCTCTCTCCCTCCCTCCATCCCTGGGAAGGGATGTATTAAGATGGCAATATTTATGCTTTCTATAACACATTCTGAACCATGGGAATTGTCTCTGGTTATTACCACCTTTGATTTGTGACAAGCATATGACTGTAATATGCTCTCAACATTCCAATGTTTGGGATTTTTTCTCCCATGCTAATAAATACAAAGAACTGCAAATAGAAGTAGAACTACTGTGGCAAAAGAAAGAGAACTAGTAGTATTGGGCACCCTAGTGCAATCCCAAAATATCTGGCACATCACATGAACACCATGGGCATTGACAAAATCACCCTTAATCAATTTTTTCAGGTAGTTTTATCTGGAACAGTTTACATCCTCCAATGATACCTCCAACACCATCAAACAACATCTGGAAAATGGAATGGAAAATGGAAAACCCGAAATCAGAAAAAAGAAATACCGATAACAGACAGCTGTAAAAGTGTAATTGTGATTTTAATGTTTGGAAAATGTCAAATAATTTTTTTAAAGAAACAAACAAATAACAACATCTGTCTATCCCAAGTCCTGGGGAAGGATTTGATCAGTGAATAAAAATGCCAGATCTAGTCTAAACATTTGGCTGACTGTGCAACCAACAATAACAGGAAAAAACCAGGCATCCCCCATTGCTAAGTCTCTGATTTCTCTTCAGTACAGTTGCCAGATACAAATAGTAGAATGTTCTTCACATTTCAAGCATCCAAAGTGCATTTAAACTGATTGATAGTGATCTCTTCAAAACAAAATGCATTTAAATACTTGTTGTTATAGCTGAAAGCCTTCTTGTATCAGGTCATGGATCTTAGATTTGAAATAAATGCTGCCTGAGCCTTTTCAAGACTAATACTGATGTTCTTTAATTGCGGATAGAAAATGGTATCAAATGCTACATTTTTCAAACTAACAAATTTGAGTGGCTTTTTATTTAATGATTGTAGATCATAATTATAGTTGCATCCAGTACTACGAGTGAATCTGAGTGTGCTTGTATTTACAGAATTCCAAGATTTGAACTTCAGCCACAGCAGTTGAATAATAATAATAATAATAATAATAATAATAATAATAATAATAACAACAACAACAACAACAACAACTCCGCCATTGCCGGTCCATAACTCCGCCATTGCCAGTCCCAAGCCCGGATGAGAAAGGAGGAAGGTTGGGGTCAGGTTGGCATCTGGTCCCGTAAAAAAAAAAACCCGCCAACCCATACAATATGGTGAAAAAAACAAATAAGAATTCCATACCGCATCGGTCGTCGCGCGGGTTAACAAGGGCCACGGTGGATGTTGGGGTCCCTGGACATCCGTCGACAAGTGGGCTACAAGTGGACCAGCCAACAAAACGACAAAAATATAGTGCAGATGAAAACCGTGCCATAATGGCCTGTTACTACAACTCAGAGCCAGAAAAAAGAGGCTATTTAAAGAGAATGTATGAATTATGGAAAGAACAATATCCAGATTCAAATGTTAGTGAACAACGACTAGCAGATCAAAGGCGATTTATTATACGGAATAAAGTGTTTAGTGAAGTTGAACATGAGGAAATTCAGGCAAATTGCAAAACCCAAAAAACAATATCACAAGCGGAAATAACTGATATTCAAGACACAACTAAAGACATTATAGTAGAACTCCCAGAAGAAGCTCTCGGGGAGGAAATAACATCACCACCACTATAACCAGTTATCACTGAACCAACTGATGAACTAACTCAAAAACAAAAAGAATTGAAGGATAAGATCATGGAGCATTTTCTGCTTAATGAGGAAAGGCAACGTTTACCATCACTAAAAACTGTGCCTAAGAAAATTTTGGCCCCTATCATGAAAATGGTTAATGCAGTGTTTTCAACAATTGAACCGGGATCCATCTTGGAAACAAACCAGTTAATGTACAGCGCAGCTGTAATAGTCACTAATGAACTAGGCATTAAAATTAAAATACCTAGTCACACAACAGAAAAAGCATCAAAACCAAAGTGGAAAATCCGTTTAGAACAAAAAATCAAAAAATTAAGGGCAGATGCTAGTAACTTAAAGAACATGCATGAGCAACGGCTTAAAAACAACAAAATCATAGATCGGCTAATCAGGAGATATAGATTGGATACAAGAAACATCAATGAAGCTGTAGAGATTGTAAAACAGCAGATAACAGCAACAGCTAGAAAAATTGAAAGATATGAGGCACGAATCATCCAATATAAACAAAATCAGCAATTTCAATCAGACCAACGGCGTTTTTATCAAAGTCTTAATGTAAATGGTGACACCAAAAGTGAAAAACCAGAAAAACAGGCCACAGTTGAATTCTGGAAAGAATTGTGGGAAAATGCAAAGGACTACAACAAGGAAGCAAAGTGGATACATGACTTTGAGAAAAGCATTGACAACAAACAAATGCAAGTATTAGAAATAACAACTGAGATGGTCAAAAATCAAGTTAAAAAGGTAAAGAATTGGACATCACCTGGAAAGGACCAATTACATGGTTTCTGGCTCAAATATCTGACCAGTTTACATGCAATATTGGCCAGGCAACTGAATGAAATTTTACAAAAGGGCCAAATTGATGAATGGTTGACAACTGGAAAAACATACTTGATTCAGAAAGATGCAACTAAAGGAACAACACCTGAAAACTACAGACCAATAACATGCTTGCCAACAACCTTCAAATTACTCACAGGCATTATTGCAGATAACATGATGGATTATTTGGAAACAAACAACATCTTGCCAGTAGAGCAAAAAGGCAACAAAAGAAGGAGCAGGGGCACAAAAGATCAGCTTCTAATTGATAAAATGATATTAGAAAATTGTAAGAACAGAAAAACAAACTTGAATATGGTCTGGATTGATTACAAAAAGGCATTTGACTCACTGCCACATAGTTGGATCATAAAATGCTTAGAAACAACTGGCATTAGCAAAAATATTACATCCTTTACTGAAAAGGCGATGAAACAATGGAGAACTGAGTTGGCAGTAGGGAATGAGATCTACGGAATGGTTAATATCAAGTGAGGAATTTTCCAGGGTGATTCACTTTCACCTCTTCTCTTCATCATCGCAATGATCCCACTATCAGTAATCTTAAAAAAAATGAAATTAGGCTACCAAACAGCCAAAGAAGCTGAAAAAATTTCACATTTACTATATATGGATGATTTGAAACTCTATGGAAAGTCAGAAATAGAAATCCAATCATTGACAAACACAGTCCGAGTATTCAGCACCGATATTTCAATGCAGTTTGGCATGGAAAATGCGCCACTGTATCCATAAAAAGGGGCAAAATCACTGCATGTGAGGGAATTGAAATGCCCAATGGCCAATTAATTAAATGCAAAGAAAATGAAGCCTACAAATACTTAGGCATTCTGCAGTTGGATAACATCAAGCATGGAGAAGTAAAAACTATTGTCAGGCGAGAGTACACCAACAGAGTTAGGAAAATTTTAAAATCTAAATTGAATGGTGGAAATACAATCAAGGCCATAAATACCTGGGCAATACCAGTTATAAGATACACAGCTGGTATAGTTAACTGGACACAAGCTGATTTGGACCGTTTGGACCGAAAAACCAGGAAACTAATGACAATGCACTACAGTTTACATCCACGTGGTGATACTGATAGACTGTACCTGCCCCGAAAATCAGGTGGCAGAGGATTATTACAAGTGAAGCAAACAGTTGAAGAAGAAAAACATGCACTGGCTGATTATTTAAAAGAAAGTCAAGAACATCTATTAATCGAAGTAAAGAACAAAAATCTACTGAAGGCCCAACAGACGAAACAAGAATACAGAAAAGATGTGATAAAATCAAGAATGGAGAGTTGGCAGAACAAAGCACTGCATGGCCAATTTCTGGAAAAAATAAAAGATAAAGTGGACAGTGAACAAACTTGGTTATGGTTAACAACAGGTACATTAAAGAAAGAAACAGAGTCACTAATCCTGGCTGCGCAAGAACAAGCTATCCGCACAAATGCCATTAAGGCCAAAATAGAAAAATCCTCTGATGATGCCAAATGCAGACTTTGCAAAGAAGCTGATGAAACTGTTGATCACATACTCAGCTGCTGTAAAAAAATTGCGCAGACTGATTATAAATTGCGGCACAATTCAGTAGCACAAATGATCCATTGGAATTTGTGCAAAAATTATAATATTAAAACAGCAACAAACTGGTGGGAACATCAGCCTGAAAAAGTCACCGAAAATCAGATGGTCAAGATCTTGTGGGATTTCCGTATACAAACCGACAAAATACTGGCGCATAATACACCAGACATCACACTGGTTGAGAAAAATAAGGTCACAATCATAGACATCGCAATACCAGGTGATAGCAGGGTCGCCGAGAAAGAACATGAAAAAATCGCAAGATACCAGGACTTAAAAATCGAAATTCAACGACTATGGCACAAACCAGCAGTGATAATTCCAGTGGTAATTGGCACACTGGGTGCTATTCCAAAAGCACTGGAATTACATTTAAAACAGTTAAAAATTGACAAAATCACCATCAGTCAAATGCAAAAAGCCGCACTGCTTGGATCTGCACGCATATTACGAAAATACGTTACGACGTCCTAGGCCCCTGGGTGGGGCCCGACTAGTAACCAATGCCAAATCCGGCGAAACAACTGGCTGCTGTGATACAATTGTATAATAATAATAATAATAATAATAGGCAGAACAAAGCACTGCATGGCTAATTTCTGGAAAAAATAAAAGATAAAGTGGACAGTGAACAAACTTGGTTATGGTTAACAACAGGTACATTAAAGAAAGAAACAGAGTCACTAATCCTGGCTGCGCAAGAACAATCTATCCACACAAATGCCATTAAGGCCAAAATAGAAAAATCCTTTGATGATGCCAAATGCAGACTTTGCAAAGAAGCTGACGAAACTGTTGATCACATACTCAGCTGCTGTAAAAAAAGACTGATTATAAATTGCGGCACAATTCAGTAGCACAAATGATCCATTGGAATTTCTGCAAAAAATATAATATTAAAACAGTAACAAACTGGTGGGAACATAAGCCTGAAAAAGTCACCGAAAATCAGATGGTCAAGATCTTGTGGGATTTTCGCATACAAACAGACAAAATACTGGTGCATAATACACCAGACATCATACTGGTTGAGAAAAATAAGGTTACAATCATAGACATTGCAATACCAGGTGATAGCAGGGTTGATGAGAAGGAACACGAAAAAAATCACAAAATATCAGGACTTAAAAATCGAAATTCAACGACTGTGGCACAAACCAGAAGTGCTAATTCCAGTGGTAATTGTGCCCAACTAGTAACCAATGCCAAATCCGGCAAAACAACTTATTATTATTATACAATTGTATCACAGCGGCCAGTTGTTTCGCCGGATTTGGCATTGATTACTAGTCGGGCCCCACCCAGGGGCCTAGGACATCATAGCGTATTTTTGTAATATGCGTGCAGATCCAAGCAGTGTGGCTTTTTGCATTTGACTGATGGTGATTTTGTCAATTTTTAACTGTTTTAAATGTAATTCCAGTGCTTTTGGAATAGCACCCAGTGTGCCAATCGTGTTCCTTCTCGTCAACCCTGCTATCACCTGGTATTGTGATGTCTATGATTGTAACCTTATTTTTCTCAACCATAACCATAACCAAGATGATGATGATGATGATGATGATGATGATGATGATGATGATGATGATTATATTTTAAGAAGGTTGATGGTTGATACCTAGGATGCTGGCAGCAAACCGTATCAACCATTAGCACCAGTCAATGGTATTTGTGATGCATTTTTGAATGTTCAGTTGGCTGAGTTTCATGTTTAATGAATAATTAATGAATATTATTATTATAATAATAATTTTTAAAAACCCTAACTTTTTCTGATCTTAAACATGAGAGCCAACAAAGACCAACAATTGGACTGATACCTGAATTTTGCTACTCCCCATGCTACCAATGAATGTTTTATTCCACTGGGGTAGAATTTATATATACAATTCTAAAAAATGCGAGATAGAAGAAATCATTTTTGAGATATTATTCTCTTACAACTCTTTAAGTGACTTAGCTCTTAATGGGAAATATGATCTTCTTCTTAGACATTCAGTGAAAAACAACAACTTCATGTTCTGTTAATTAAGTGAGATTTTGCTGCAGGTAAAATATCTTGGTTCCACCTCCCCATTTAGCTATTTATACTGACGGAAAGTAGCTGTGAAACATCTCCCTTTTCATTTAAAGATATGGCAGTTTGCACAAAGATTATGCAAAAGAATTGTTTTTATAAATAAAGCCTAGACTGGGAGGCCTGAGTTATAGAAGATTGCATAATACAGCTAGATACACAAGCAAATTTAAGATAGCCATCTAAACTTCTATTGTTTTGCAGCAAGCCATTGACATAAAAAATGAAGCTGTTAGGGTTCCAAGCAACACCCCCAACGAAAGAAGACTCGGAGGCTTGAGATTCCTCAAAGTTCAATTTTATTAGAGATGTCACATTGACACATCTGGGAAAACCCGAATCTGAAGGCTTCCAGGTTTTCCCCACCCAAATGAAAGTCCAAGTCCCTGTCCAGGGCCCCCATATCTGTCACATGGTCCAATCAATGCACTGTCCCAACTGGAAATTCCTCCCAGTCATACTCCTCCAGGTGCAGGGCAAGACATCCTTGAATCTCTGAGGTAGGAATGTTATTTTGACTATATATCTCCCATATTCCATATAATCCCTCCCTCCCATTTTCCCACAGCATTGAATCTGGCAGATCAGAAGGCCCAATGCAAAATATGGCTTCCAGGCCTGACAGAAGCAAGTAACAATAAGAAATATCTTATTCTTCTACCATCCAGCACCCTTATTCATGATTTGGTGGTCACATTAGAGGCTGTCATTGTTTGATCCAACGCTTAATATGAGGGATAAGATGGCTGCCTTCAGTCTCCAAACATGAGTTCAAAAATGCTTGTGGTATGTTAAAAGTCTACTATAGGTTTCAACAGAAGTATACCGAGGCATACTCTGTCACCAATATATGACTCTAATTCTTTCTTCAAAAATTCCTATAAAGTCACTGATTAGGGGAAAAAGCACTCTAATATTAAAGTATTTATAGGGATGCAGTGGCTCAGTGGCTAAGACGCTTAACTTGTCAATCAGAAAGGTCGGCAGTTCAGTGGTTCAAATCCCTAGTGCCATGTAACAGAGTGAGCTCCTGTTAATTGTCCCAGCTTTTTCCAACCTAGCAGTGCGAAAGCATGTAAAAATGCAAGTAGAAAATAGGGACCACTTTGGTGGGATGGTAGCAGCGTTCCATGCACCATCAGTGTTTAATCATGCCGATCACATGACCACAGAGATGTCTTTGGACAATGCTGGCTCTTCGGTTTTGAAATGGAGATGAGCACTGCCCTCTAGAGTTGAGAATGACTAGCACATATGTGCAAGGGGAACCTTTACGTTTACCTTTAATAAACATTTGCATTTCCCATTCTCCAAAATATATACATACACATACACATACACATACCTACATTAGGAAATGTTCCATATGAATTCTACATATTAGAGAGTTGCTTTTCAAACTTGATGACTATGTAATTTTGTATGCTGTTAAATGTGAGGTTTCCAGATTTTAAAATATTTTCATGATATTTTTAATGGAATAAGGTAATGTGTATATTTGCAATTCTTCTCAGAAAAAAAACCTTTTTCTGCTTAAAGACCTTGAAATGTCTTTCTTTGGTATGTTCTGAAGACAATGTTATGTTTCTATTCTATTGTAGAAGAAATAGTTAGAAATAATTTCCTTTTATTTCTTGCAAGAGCACCTTATAAGAAACTGTTTTAAAGGCTTTTTTTGTTAAAAAAATATCCTTCAGAAAAGGGAGCAGGAAACAAGAAAAGACTTGGAATAGAAGGATATAAGAAATCAATTAATTAGCTCTTCAACTGGCAGCAATTGTAAGCTTCAAATGCACTCTAACATTGAATTCTGTCAATGAAAAATTGCAGATAGAAATGTAACAGCAACTCTGAATTTTCTATAGATGGACTAAACCTTTGGGTTTAATTTCAGTATTCATTTTGCTTCTCTCTCTATTTGCATTGATTGGGAAATGGCATTTGCTGCAGACAGAAGTAAATCTTTTAAAATCCTCATTGGAAAACAACATGAAATTATGGAACAGTTTTTATTTATTTTTCTTCTAAAATAAAAAAGCTACTGAAGAAACACAGAAGAGACACCAATTAATTTTGACTACCACTGCTGCCATCCAATATTTTCATTGCTGTTCTTGAATATGGGTTCCTCACTCCAACCAATGAAACTTTGAAAGAAAACTGGATCTCCAACCTATTTATATTATTTATCAAAATTAATAACTGACTTTGAAAAGCTGCAAAGAACTCTGTGCTCAGAAACAGAGGTGATGTTTATAGTGAGGGAGCCAGTGCCAATTGAACAATAGGATATTTGTAGAACTTAAAGTTGTCTTTGTTTAAATGCTTCAAAAGGGATATTTTCATAGGTACAAGGCTGAAATCCTCATGCTGCATATTATGATATCAAAACTATGAATGCAATTTTTTTTTATAAAGAACTAAAGTGGGGTTGAATGTGAACATTGTCTCTTTCAGCAGTTCCATGATAGTTTATTCATTTCTTTGTTTGTATGCCATCTTTATTATCTTTACAAATAACACAAGGCGGCAACATATCCTACACACTTTTCTCCTCCTACCATATTTTCCCCACAATCACAACCCTGTGAAGTGAGTACAGCTGAGAGAGAGTCATCCAAAGTCACCCGGCTGGTTTTCATGGCTAAGGCAGGACTTGAACTCATGTAGTTCAAGACTAATAGACTAAGATCTGTCTATTTCATACGGCCTTTCTAGATTTTCCTTTTGCCTGGTGGGGATGATATTAATGTTCCTCTTTCGCAGTGGTGGGATTCAAATAATTTAACAACCGTATTGTGGTCTTCTGTGCATGCGCTGGGAACGCCTTGGTAAGGGAGTGTTCGCCATCGATGTGGTTGGAGGTCCGTGGTGTTCTCTGTCCTAATGATTTCTTCCAATAACCAGTTCACCAAACTGCTCAGAAAGTTAACAACTGATTCTCCCGAAGTGGTGCAAACTGCCTGAATCCCACCACTGTTCCTTGGTGCATGGAATACTTACTTATCATGATATTTATTTTATTAGGCTGTAATGTTTATACTATAATGATTTAGTTTTAATCTTATTGCTGTTTGGGGAAGTATGTAAACAACTTAGTGTCAAGCCTGATTAGAGCTGGTTATAAGCCCAGTAAAATAAATACATTCATGTGGAGCAAGAATCTTAGTTTCTGTTTGAACATGTAGAAAAGCTTTGAATGAAATACAGAGAAGGAAAGCTTATGAGCATCGCAAATGCGTTTTCTAAGCCATGAAAAATATGACTTCCATGGCAATTATTAGTCAGAGTTTTCCATTATAAACTTGTTTGCATAGGGGCTTGAATGCATACATGAATCAGTTCATACTTCTATTCTTGGGCAATTTTTGTGTCCTTTTTCTTAACCACTCAACGGTAACCAAACTTCAAAATATGACTCTACCACATCCAGACCCAAATGTTTGATAACTTAGTTATTCCTTTCTTCCTTTCTTCGCTCCCTCGCTCCCTCCCTCGCTCCCTTCTTTCTTATGAATATTAGTTCTTATTTCAGTTTTAAAATGCATTATTATTTTGAGATAAAATATGTTTAGGAGTGCAAATTTTGAAATATGTTAAAATATGCATGTTAATATTAATATATCTTTTAATGTGTTTATATTTGCAAAGGATGGAAACAAGGACGAGATAAAACTAATTCATCAATGTATCCATCATTCTTCAGTCTTCATTATCAGAAACCATTGACTTATCCAATTTTCAACTCTCAGTAATAGGAAATGCACAAGATAAAAGGCAGAAATATCATGACATAAACTTCATTTGGAAGTCCCTGCTGCAAAATTATCTTTATGGGCCTGCTGCTCTGTTTACAGTTGCATAAGTGTAAGAGACACAGAAAACTAAACAGTCTGTGAAATAAACAAAGGAACTTGGGCAACAGAAAAAGACCCACTTATTGCTACATGGAAGAAGCAGTGTTTATTCCAAGACCAGAGTCATAAATCAATGTGATTTTCATACTGCCTTGTATTATTGCAAAGGATCAATCTATTGTTTGTATTCTTTGGAATTAAATATATGGAGCATTTTCATTATTAATTCTAGTACGAGTGTGTCAAAATACTTTCAAGTTTTGGGAAGGAAGGAAGGAAGGAAGGAAGGAAGGAAGGAAGGAAGGAAGGAAGGAAAGAAGGAAGGAAGGAAGGAAAACTTAACAATGAAATAAATATCAGAAACATTTCAAAGAAAATTCTTATCCATCCATCATCCATCCCCAACCTCTCTTACTGCTCAACCTTCCTGTTGCAAAGAAAGAAAGAAAGAAAGAAAGAAAGAAAGAAAGATGGAAAGAAAATAAATAGCTTTATAGAAAAAAATCTTTTTTGTTATCATGTTTTAGGCTTTAACTGACATTTGGAAATCATAAGCCTGCAGATTAATTGTAAGGAGTTTTAGATTATGAAAAGACATAACATCTGGGAACAGTATTCTTAGATCAACAAAAACAATAAAAGAATCTGATAATTTAGATCATGTCATGCAGTTTTTAGGCAACAACAATGGAAATGGTTTGCCACTGCTATTTTCTGGCAATTTTTTCCTCTAATGTTCCAAACCCTTGAGATTTAGCAGTGTGCTCCCATCCTAGTTCCACCCAGGTTTGAAACTGCTTAACGTTTATTGCTGTTTCCATTAACCATCATAATGTGTTGCTTAGAGACCTAAGGAGCAGGGCTGCAAATAAAGGAAGAACATCAATTAATTAAATCAAGAACAACTGCTGATTTTTCAAAATTAGACACTGGATGCCTTATGAAAAGAATTTTTGAAGATGAAGTTGAAGATGACATTCACTCATGGCATGAAGGCCAGTCCAATCA
Organism: Thamnophis elegans; assembly: GCF_009769535.1. NCBI lineage: Eukaryota > Metazoa > Chordata > Lepidosauria > Squamata > Natricidae > Thamnophis > Thamnophis elegans. Next base: position 31,501,927 of record NC_045553.1, on the reverse strand, counting down.
GCAGACTCTGAGAAGTGACTATAAATTGCACAGGTCTATTCTCTTAATCATGTCTTTCAATGGATAAAACAATCAACAAACTTTCTGCAGAACCATTGTGCAGACTGCTTGCTAAGATCACCTCTACATTTTGAGAAACAGGGAATGTGCTTTGATTATTTCCTCCTGTTTCTTGGCGGACAGAAGCAAAACATCGAAGCACAAGGAGAGATTTATAATGATGTGGAGAATTGCCATGAAATTATGATCACCAAAATGTTTTAACACAGTCTCCCCCTGTGTGCTTTTGTAAAGTGCTTGAAGGATCTTTGATCTTACACGGCTCTCTCTCTTTACTGTAGGAAGTTTTGGAGCTAGGAACTTCTTCACATCTGCATTATTCTTTTTCCTTAGAAGGAAAACATCCATATTTCTCATCCAGAAACCCTAGCAGCAAAGAACAGGGACAAGAGAAGCAGGCAGTGCCTGTAAAAAGAGATAAAAGAAGTGGCGTATTGTAATGGATTAAGTCTTGGAGGGGGCAGGATAAATTCTACCCTCATTATGTTACGGACACTAACTGAGTCTTTGGAGGAATTTATCTTACATAGCTGGTGTGTGTGTGTGTGTGTGTGTCTGTGTCTGTGTCTGTGTCTGTGTATAGAGGGAGAGAGAGGGAGAGGGAGGGGGAAGGGAGAGAGAGAGGGTGGGGAGGGGAGAGATCTTTTTTGAAATTTACCTGTGCTACTATAGGGAAAAATAAATCTAGCAAACGAAGTTTGTGACCAACTATTTTTACAGTTGTGATGTTACAGACAATCAGAACAGGTACTGTAATTCATTGCTAGAGAGGAACAAAGAACACAATTTAAGGAAGTGCACACACTGAAAACTTTCGGTTGGATAATGTACACATCACTCTTCATAGAAAAAAAGAGAACTAGAAACAATTCATTTTGGGGGGAAAGGAAAAAAAACATAGGGCAATAAAACATATTTAATTAAAAGTGTTGCACAGTTGTACAACTTGGTGAAGGTATCTGGTCACTGATTTTTGGAGGTGTGGTTATATTCCCTTATCAATGTGGCTTCCATACATTTATAGTTTATTACTTTTTAAGGGATGCTAACCACACACCAAATAATGGGGGAGAGCAGAGATTTTATTGACTAAATCATGTCTAACTCTTTGTGACCCCATGGACTATAGCATATCATAACAGCCCTGTCCCTCTATTTACCCAAATTCATATTCATTGCATCAATGAACTGTCTAACCATCTCATCCTCTGCTGTCCCCTTCTCCCTTTGCCTTCAATGTTTCCCAACATCAGGGTCTTTTCCTATGAGTCTTCCTTTCTCATTTGGTGGTCAAAGTATTTGAGTTTTAGCTTCAGTATCTGTCCTTCCAAAAAAAACAAAAAACCAGTCAAGGTTGATTTCCTTTAGGATTGACTGATTTGATCTCCTTGCAATCCAAGAGACTTTTGAGAGTCTTCTCCAACTCCACACTTCAAAAGCATCAATTCTTTGGCACTCAGCCTTTCTTATGGTCCAACTCTGACAGCCATCAGAAATTTAGATCAAATAATGTTTCAGAATTGATTCCATGTTTTTCAAATGGTTATATATTTCTCTCACCCCTCTGTTTCATACGACCTCACTTTGACCACTCTTGGGTTCTTGGTGTCTGTTGATTGACCTCTTTCTTATGGAGTATTGATAAAACTTGTGCGGTAGATTAGGTGGTTCAATTGAAAAAGCAGACTCCAAAAGGCAAGATACTAGAACCTGACTACAAGACACAGCAATAGAACACTATAGTTTTGCTCATTCATGGGAACACTTACAGCTAACATAAAAGTATAATTTTCATTTCCACTTTGCACAGAATTTCATTCCTGTGAAGTATGCTTCCTTTCTCTCTTTTTTTGTACAACTTGAGAGACCGCCTGCTGCCAATTACCTCCCAAAGACCCATTAGATCACACAGGGTAGGCCTCCTCCGGGTTCCGTCTACCAGCCAATGTCATCTGGCCACTACCTGGGGGAGGGCCTTCTCTGTGGCGGCTCCAGCCCTTTGGAATGAACTCCCTGCAGAGATTTTGGACCCTCACCTCTCTCCAGGCCTTCTGAAAAGCCGTTAAAACCTGGCTGTGTCGGCAGGCCTGGGGTCGATGAGTTCCCTTCCCCTCTCGAATTGTGTGGCTGTTGGTTGTTTTTAAATGCCCTGTACTTTTGTAGTTTTGTGTTTTTCCCTTCCCCTCCTTGGGTTTGTGAGCCGCCCTGAGTCCTGCTGGGAATAGGGCGGCATATAAATAAAATGAAACTCGAAACTTGAAACTTTTAAAAACATATTCTCAGGATGCTTGAGAATTTATTTCAAATTCTTTTTGTTGGAATTTTGGGCTTATGTATGCAGCTTCAACTGATATTATTTTATATGCTATGTCTTTGCATTAAAGGTTCCCTGTTTATCTATAGTTCCCAATCTGGGGGAGGGGGATTCTCTTCTTATGCCTCCCTGGGGATTTAATTAAAACATGGAAAAGGGACTAATGAAAGATAGGATAATTATACACTCCCATTGACTAATGGTTCAAGCCCATCATACTCCTGAATTTCAGTAGTGTTCCTTTTTCTTAAAGGATGGGAATCAGCGGAAGAAAAGCAAATTCACTTGAATGATTATCTATAGATAGAAATGAAATCCCTACTTCATGTCTCTAAGTTAGATACGCAGCAAACCATGGCAATAGTACTTCCACAATCCAAGAAATTACTTTGTAATTTCTTTGGATAGTCTCCCAGTCCGAATAATTCAGACAAATTTCAATATATCAGAAATACAATAGAAAAATCCAAGTTAATTGCTAATATAAGTTTACAAGGTTCTCTTTCTGTAAACTATATTAATGGTGTCTACTTCCTATGCAAATTCTACCAGCTTTAGCTACATAATTAAATTGATTGTTTATGTTTTAGAGTATTTAAAGTCTAAAATTAAGGCAGTAACAATAAAATAGAGTGATAATTAATTATAATAACTTACTGGCACAAAAATAGAGCTGAGACAAACAGTAAAAGGATTTTAAGGGAAAAACACTTTTATGGAGCTCAGAATTATTTTGTTAAGTATCTGAAACTACTTTTTAAAATGTGCTTGCAGATCCTATTTTCCTTTTCCTTCTTTCTCCTGCAGAGTTACCTCATGGCGAGACGAGCAGCACCAAAATTTAATATAAATAAATAAATAAAGCATAACCAAATTGTGTTATTATCCTGTGGTATTTTATATGATGGGGAGCTGAGGGAATATGTAACATTTATCTTATTTATTAACCCTCATTTATATTGTAGATTCATAATATTTCTGAACGATCCTTCAACAATTACAAGAACAGGTTGAGAGAAACCAGAAGGAACACATGGAAGAAAAAATATTTAATTTTGTTTGGTGAGTTTCCATCAATAACACAATAGAGGGAGAAAAATTATAGCTTGTTACACAGAGGGGGGGGCATAAACACACCCATACACTGAAAACCATTTGAATTGGCCAATGTAAATAATTTTGATTTGTTAGCCACTTTAAGCATGGATAGCTGTTTTGATGTTGATGTTGATGTTTATTTTATTTATATGCCGCCCTTTTCCCCCGAAGGGGACTCAGGGCGGCTCACAACTCAACTAAGGGAGGGGGATACAGACAAAAAATTAAAACAACACGCAACAATACATAATTTAAAACACACAACAGTCATACCTGTCAGCGTCACTCCATTACATAATTAGGAAAGAAAGACTAAGAGACTCCATGGATTGGAAATCCAAAGTACTTTTACTAATTATAAATGGTAAGCAAGCAGTTGCGAAGCAAAGTCTACTTAATTAGGCACGAAAGCGATTGATATATAGAATAGTCCATTCCCCACCCCTTAGGATCATAGCTCCAGGCCAATCATAAGTCCTTCAAGTGTCAGGTGTGAGATAACTTCAAACAGGCATCACGAAGATGGAATGTCGAGGCCGTTAATCTACGCGGGAAGCTCTCACGCATGCGCCATCCGAGCATCACGAACATCCTAGAAGATTCCTCCAGCCCATCAATTAACCCCTCCCAAATACTAGCCCTCCCTCCCTGTTTCATGGCAGCTGAAGCAACAGCAAGGCAGAAGCTGACAATACCATTCGAGAAGGGGGTAGAAGCTTTTTAGCCCCAGGCCTGTCGGAATAGCCAGGTTTTAAGGGCTTTGCGGAAGGTCTGGAGGGTGGTGAGGGTTCGAATCTCCATGGGGAGTTCGTTCCAGAGGGTCGGAGCGGCCACAGAGAAGGCTCTCCTCCGAGTAGTCGCCAGTCGACACTGGCCGGCGGATGGAATTCGGAGGAGGCCTAGTCTGTGGGATCTTATCGGTCTAGAGGAGGTAATTGGCAGCAGGCGGTCTCTCTTGATAGTTTTGTAATAGTTCATCTTATGTAATATAGGCTAGCACCCAGTTAACTACATTTCACCAAATAAATAATCAGTTGGGTAGCATTATCATGCCTACAGGCCTATAACATCAAAAGAAGGAAGAATCATGGACAAATAAAACTCAGAGTAAGAAGCAATGATGAAACCATCAGAAACCAACCCTTACTTTCTATAGTCTGCTTACCTCTTTAGCTATATGACCATCCCAAATCCCTCAAAAATAATTTTTAATTGTTAAACCTTCCTAAAATGTTGCTGAGTTGCCATTTTTTTTAATGTGAAGGAAAGGAGAATAGCCAGGAGAGCAAGTATGTTTGTTTGTGGTTTGTGGCTTATCTATACTATCCCGGCTGCAACAATCTGGCGGCAGCTAAAATGGTGGCAAATGTATCATGGGTCATATAGGTCATTTGCTGCTGCTTGGTGCTTGCTTTGACTCTTCAATCCAATTTGAATATTTGTATTTGTATTTGTATTTGTGTAGTTTATAAAATGAGAATACAGGAATCCCCTTCTGAAATGCTTTCTCACACACATTCTTTATGTGGGCTGATAATATTTCTTGTCCAACTATTGCCTTGTCTGCTTGTTCTCACAGTCCATTACAATAATTAAAGGGAAAAGGGGGAAAATTTTGGAGGATGGAATACAGGAGAATCTTTTTTCCCTGAGATCTAAGAACTAAGCAGAAATCACTGGAACAAAACCAATTCCTTCTCCCTCTTCAGATTTTGTAAAATCTTTCATTGTCCTGACGCATTATAAGCCCCAAATCTACAAGAAAGATTGCATAGTTGTACATATACCTCTACATTATCTATCTATCTATCTATCTATCTATCTATCTATCTATCTATCTATCTATCTATCTATCTATCTATCTATCTATCATCTATCATCTATCTATCTATTGCATAAAGCTTGCATGTAGAAATAAAGGACAATTGCAATTAATGCAGTCAAAGAGAACAAGGAACCATTAATATTTAAAAATGCAAAACATTTTTGATGGAAATTAAAAAGAAAAGGTTTTAGAAATATCTAAGAGAGCTAAACAAGAGCCTCCAGCAAAATAAATGGAAATGAGTAGTGAAACGATATGGGATAAAATTTAAACAGGGGAGTGCTGGAAGAAGTGATTTAGAAGTTTTTATGGAAATGGTGATGATATGTCAAAGATTGAAATAGAAATGAATGCTATAAATATTCGGTTCTAAGAAAAAAAAAAGTGATACAGAGGGGGTCATAAATGCTGGGAGAATGTTGAAAAATGCCAGGTCTTGATGGTTTAACTGGGTAAATGTGAAAATATGGATGTAGTTTACTTATAAAATGATTATGTGATTTGCATGTGTGAGCATTATTGCTGTTCCTCTTGTTTCCTGGTAGCTGTTTCTTTATCTGGTCTCTCTGGCTGATCTTGTTTCCTAATCCAAAACAAACTCAAACATCATAGCAATAGCACTTAGACTTATATATTGCTTCAAAGTGCTTTACAGCCCTCTCAAAGAGGTTTACTACTGCAACGTGCTCTACATGGGGCAGCCCTTGGAGAGCATTCGGAGACTTCAGCTTGTCCAGAATGAAGCCACACGAGCAATCGTGGGTGCACCTCGGTTCACCCACGTAACACCTATCCTCCGCGAGCTGCACTGGCTGCCTATTGGTCTTCGGATATGCTTCAAGGCACTAGTCGTCACTTATAAAGCCCTTCATGGTATTGGACCTGGGTACTTGAGAGACCGCCTGCTGCCAATTACCTCCAATAGACCGATTAGATCCCACAGATTAGGCCTCCTCCGAATTCCATCCGCCGGCCAATGCCGACTGGCGACTACCCGGAGGAGAGCCTTCTCTGTGGCTGCTCCGACCTTCTGGAATGAGCTCCCTGTGGAGATTCGAACCCGCACCACCCTCCAGGCCTTCCGCAAAGCCTTTAAAACCTGGCTGTTCCGACAGGCCTGGGGCTAAAGAGCTTTTGCCCCCCCCCTCGAATGGTATGGTTGTTGTGTGCTTTTAAATTGTGTATTGTTCTGTTTGTCTTTTTTATCCCTTATCTGTACCCCCTTCCCTGACTTGGATTGTGAGCCGCCTTGAGTCCCCTTCGGGGAAAAGGGCGGCATATAAATGCAATAAATTCAATTCAATTCAATTCAATTACAGAGTCAGCATATTGCCCCTGAAAATCTGGGTCCTCATTTTACCAACCTCAGAAGAATGGAAAGCTGAGTCAACCTTGAACCAGTGGGAATTGAACTGCCGAACTGCTGGCAGCTGGCAGTCAGCAGAAATAGCCTGCAGTACTGCATTCTAATCACTGCACCACCATGGCTCAAACATAAACTTCATGTGTGAGATTTAATGCCAGATTAAGAAGCCAAGGATGTTGAACTGCAGGGAAACAATGGTCTTAAAACCCCAAAACATTCACGAACAAAAAGCATGCCTCTGTTAGTTTCACTATGTACGGCTGTCACAAAACTTTCCATGAAACAATCTTAATCTTTGGGTGTGAAAGGAACAGAGAGGGAGAAATTAAACAAAAAACCAAGCCCCCCCCCACAAATAAGTAAATAAAATGTCCACCTGATTGAATTAAAGCGTTTTTTTTAAAAAACACCTAGAAACTGTCAAAGCAGAATTTGTGAAAATATTATCTGGTAATGTTTTGTAGGCATTGAAAAGTGGTACAAGATGGTACAATACATCAATATCTCTCAGAAAAACATATATTCTTCTAATTTGTCATCTATGCTCGATAAGCACATTCTTCACAATTTGGTGAATGAGAACTTGTCTCACTCACAGCAAACAATGACTCATGTTCCTACCAATAAAAAATTTAATATCTTCTAGGAACCCTGCCATTCTTTCATCACACTCTTTAATGGAGAACATCTGTGAGTGGTTTCTTGCATGAAGCAAATGCATTAGCATTTTTTTCATTAATCACATTTTTTCACTTTCATAATTAGTGCTCTCTCACACACAAATGGTAAAATTATTACCAGCTTCTTGATGAGTTGTAGGACTGTAGCATGAGTTAAGGATGGAGCACATGATTGCATAAAACAGGAACAAAGAGTACATTGCCTTTGAGCCATGGTGACACAGTGGTTAGAATGCAGTATTGCAGACTGAATCTGCTCACTGCCAGCAGTTCGATCCTGACTGGCTCAAGGTTGACTCAACCTTCCATCTTTCCCAGGTCAGTAAAATGAGAACCCAGATTGGGGGCAATATAAACTACTTAGAGAGGGCTGTGAAGCACTGTGAAGCGGTATATAAGTCTAAGTGCTGTTGCTATTGCTATTAGATAGAGATAGAAATAGAAAGAAAGAAAAAAAAGATAGATGATAGATAGATAGATAGATAGATAGATAGATAGATAGATAGATAGATAGATAGAGTGAGTGGTGGGTTTCAAAAATTTTGGGAACCTCTTCTGTAGGTGTGGTCTGCTTTCCAGGTCCACTGATGGAACCTCTTCTAACCGGTTGGGTAGATTTGATGAATCGATTCTACCGAATAGGTGCGAACTGGTAGGAACCCACCTCTGGATAGCTAGATAGCTAGATAGCTAGATAGCTAGATAGCTAGATAGCTAGATAGCTAGATAGATGATAGATGATAGATGATAGATGATAGATGATAGATGATAGATGATAGATGATAGATGATAGATGATAGATGATAGATGATAGATGATAGATGATAGATGATAGATGATGGATGGATGGATGGACATACATATATACATACATACACACACACACACACACACACACACACACACATGATAGACAGACAGACATACACTATTTTTGCAGGATCCAATCTGGGTCGGTCACCAGAGCCAGAGGTTTAGTCTCCTGAGCTTTCGGACTTGTGCTGGAGTCCATCCTCAGGGAACCTCTCTGTCACCAAAATGTGTGCATTAAGACTAAACCTCTGGCCCTGGTGGCTGAGACAGATTGAATCCTGCAAAACGATCCTGGGACATGTATATTTTTGCCTTCATTTGTGAAAAATATGTTGTGTTGAATAAATGAAAAAAGTTAGGATTTATATATGACAATAATATTGTTTAAGAGTCGAGGTGGCACAGTAGTTAAATGCAGCACTGCAGGGTACTTCAGCTGACTGCAGTTCTGCAGTTCAGCTGTTCAAATCTCACCGGCTAAGGGTTGACTCAGCCTTCCATCTTTCCGAGGTGGGTAAAATGTGGATTGTTGGGGGCAATATGCTGACTCTGTAAACCGCTTAGAGAGGGCTGAAAGCCCTATGAAGTGGTATATAAGTCTAACTGCTATTGCTATTGCTAATTAAGCATGTAAGTCTGTAAATCTATATAAATGTATGAATGGCATATCTACCAAACAGCCTGCTACACTGGAAGATACATTTCTTCAGAATGGGCTTTTACTTTCCTGTCAGATGAATCTGCTTATTCTCTTAAGACAATGTATATGACTTTTATCAGACGAATTATGGCAGGAGGGAGTAATTGACTTACAAGGACCCTGCATCTTCCATTTCCATTAAAACAGCGCAGAAACAAAAATGCCTTTCATGGTTCATGCATAATATTCTATTTTTATTGTGCAAATTGACAATCAGTCACTGGAGGATTGTTCTTTGGTTCCCGCTTGCTTGGAATCATTTTGTGAGGAATATTTTTCCTCTCGATTCTGGACCTGTCTTACTCTCGGTGCTCTAGACACCATGCATCAATAGTTGTAGAAGTAAATATTGGCAAGGAAAAAGAATCACTGCTCTTGTAGAAGTCCCACCAATGTAAGATAATTTATATAAAGGAGAAAAAATGAGGTGGATCAGAGAATGGACTTGATCTCAGTTCTCTCCAAATCCAATGCAACATGGTGATCATTGTTTCACATTCACTTGAGCAATTATCATCTCTGTGGTGGCCTAGTAGTTACAGTGCAGTACTGCAGACTACTTCTGCTGACTGCTTGCAATTTGGCAGTTCGAATCCCACCAGGCTCACGGGTCATTCATCCTTCCATCCTTTTGAGATGGGTAAAATGAGGATCCAAATTGTTGGGGGCAATATGCGAACTCTGTAAATCACTTAGAAGCACTATAAAGCGGTATATAAGTCTAAGTGCTATTGCTATTAAGATGTGTGTAGCTTTTTTTCTATAGACTGTGCAAATGTGCATTCTGGAGCATCTCACCAATGTGCTAAGGCTGTGATGGCAAACCTATGGCACGCGAAAAATTGGCCCTATGGGAAACCGGAAATTTGGGAACAGATTTCCGGTTTGCTTGTATGGCCAGTTTTAGCCCTCTGGAGCCTTCAGGAGCCTTCAGGAGGCTGGAGAACAAAAAAATGACCCTACGAGCAAACTGGAAGTCACTTTGTCTTTTGCCTTCCGGAGCCTTCAGGGAAGCCTCCTGAAGACTCCTGAAGGCTCCAGAGGGCTAAAACTAGCCCTACAAGCAAACTGGAAGTCTGTTCCTAAACTTCCAGTTTCCCCATAGGGCCAGTTTCTCATGCTCCGGAGGCTTCAGGGAAGTTCCTGAAGTCTCCGGAGGGCCTCCAGGGGGGCAGGGAGGCTGTTTTTGCCGTCCCCAGTCTCCTATAAAGGCTCTGGAGCCTGGGGAGGGTGAAAAAAGCATGCCAAAAATGGGGGGAGCGCTGGTCATGTGTGCATGCGCTGTGGTCATGTGCATAGCATTATAGGTGTGGCATGTCCACACACGACCCCCCCCTGAGGTCCCCCCACTTTTGGCACGCGAGCCAACAAAGTTTCAGCATCACTGTGCTAAGCTTTACATCAAGCCAACAAGGCTGTGATTCCTGCCAGTGAAATCTTCCTCTATTTAACATGATCCTCTTCTGCAGAAGTTGATTTAATGCTTTTATAACATACTCTATTTCCACATCCTTCCTTGTCTTTGTTATACAGATTGTCCTTAACTTACAACCACAGTTGAGCCCTTATGGGTGATTATGATCTCATTATGATGTATGTAGTTTTGTCGTAATCGAGATTTACATTCACAATTTTCTGTTGTTAAGTGAGACATTTGTTAAGTGAGTTTTGCCCAATTTTACAACCTTTCTTGTCACAGTTGTTAAGTGAATCACTGCAGTTGATACATTAGTTACATGTGAATTAAGTGAGTCTGGCTTCCACATTGACTCTGCTTGTCAGAAGGTCGCAAAAGGGGATCGCATGGCCTTGGGACACTGCAACCGTCATAGATATGAACCAGTTGACAAGAGACTGAATTTTGATCACATGATCATGGGGATGCTGCAAAGGTCATAACTGTGAAAAATGGTCAGAAGTCACTTTTTTTCAGTGCCCTTGCAACTTTGACCTGTCACTAAATGAAATATTGTAAGTCGAGGACTACCTGTATTTACCTATGCCTTCTCCTAAACATACATGTATGGGTTCCACCACAAATCCGCGAAGCCCTTATCTGCGGAGACATAAGCGCAAAGACTAATTCGCGCCGTTCAAAGCGCTAAGGAAAAACGCGACCCTACCGCGATGACATAATCGTGGAGGGCAAATCTGCGCATTCCCAAGCACTCAGTACCCTAAACCTAACCCTAAACCTAACCCTAAACCTAAACTTAACCCTAATCCTAAACCTAACCCTAAACCTAACCCTAAACCTAACCCTAAACCTAACCCTAAACCTAACCCTAAAACAAACCCCTAAACCTAATCCTAACCCTTACCTTAATGGAAATCGGCTTTCTGCCGCGGTGCCGTTTTAAAGCACCCTTCTGTTGCCGCGCTGTTGTCGCGGCGGTGATGACGCGCAATGATGACATCGCGGCTTTAGCGACGCGCTTATGTCTCCGCGGATAAGGGCTTCGCGGTTTTGTCGTGCCACGCATGTATGCACTGTCCTTACCAACAATACAAAATAGAGATACAGGTATAACTTTATTGTACCTGTTTTCAAAAAATCTGAGTGTAAACAAATAGTGCTATCTTGACCCAAAATTGGATATTGCCAGTGCCCAATGCATTGTTGCAGTTTTGCGTTGTAATCCTTGGTGTTTCTCAGAAAACTTTAAGGCATCAGATTTTTTTGCATGGCTGTTTCCTTGTCTTTAGTTTTCTCTATCAGTTTCTTTATCAGTCCTTCAACCCTAACACAATGTCAATGGCTCCATTTCAATGCAAATGGAACTATGCAATCTCCCCAGATTCTGATTGCAAAACTGATTAGCTTTGCCCATCTCCAAAATGCATGCTTTCCTTTTTAACCTTAAACAATTATCCTAGGTATACCTATTCCCTTATTAATATTTTAAAAACCCATTCAGCACAACAGCCCTAAACTCCGGTATGTGTGAGTAAATTCTAGTGATTGCAATAGGGGCTGTTTCCAAACAAATATGTTTAGTGTCAAGGAGTGAGTAAATCATACTCCTGTTTCCTTCATTCCACTCACAGATCCATCCAGTCATAAATCTTTATCATGATGTCAAATGCATTGCATTCTTTTTAAAGCAAAGTCAAATTTTGATACAGCCCAGCCAAGTAGCTAAGAAAATAGGAAAAATAAGATTGGTAATACAAAGGCAAAGATAGAACCTACCATAGTAGAACCATTTTTTAAATTTCTTCCTTTCCCTCTTTAATGTAATGAAATATTATGATTTCCAACTCTATATATTTCATAACCTACTAGATTTCAGTGCAGGGTTGTGCCAGAACATAAATAAGCTGTGAGAACCTATGGAATTTCAAACAAAATGAAGAAAATATGTTAATTCCTACTTGGGAAAAAAATGAAGGCCACTTATATACCATCCTAAAAGGAGCTATCCTACAAAGGCTCTACTGCAAATTTCTCCAACCTGAACTCTGTCAGATATTTTCATCTTACATCTGGAAGACTCTGAAGCCCATCAAGTCTAGCATGATATGTCATAAAGTGCTTAATGTAATACATTTAAAGAATGGGACAAAGGAAAATAGCCCATTGCTTCTTGATAACTGATATTTAAGATATATTGCAGTCAGCTTTTCCAGCTAGACGAGGCAGGAAACATGATCACATGAACTAAATCTACTTTTATTATACGATTACATTAACAGAATCTTGGAAGTTGGAAGGTACAAATCTTCCACTGTTTCCTTCATAGACTGAGAAGTTAGGAGAGGTCCCTGCTGAACTTTTTCTCCATCCACTATGCAGTTCTGGGCTAAGCCCTCTCTTATCTGACCATTCTCTTGGCAGCATCTCTTCCCTTTTTTTCTCCCAATGTTTTTCTCACATACCATTCCATTTGCTACCTGTCATGTTTTAATAGATGTGATCATTAGACAGATAACATATATATTAGTTCAATTATTTTTATTTCTTATTTAAATTACTTACCCTTAGTGTCATAATAATGATAATAACCCTCTTCTTTGTATTTATCCTAAAATACCTAGATATCTTTGTCTAAAATAACTTAAATGCCTTAACAAGCAAGCAAACTAAATTGTTTTGAATAATGGAATTATCCTTTATAAATTTACTGTTCTATACAGTTAATAATGTTGGGCGTCCATTTTCTGAACACACCAGTTATTCTCAAAATTGTAGTTCTCTAACATCTAGGAGACCCAAACAGAAAAGGTCTGCTATAAAGGCTTTTCATTGGTACTAAAATGCCTTAGTTAATGTTACCTAAAAGAGCACTGGGTAAACATTTTCACAGTCATGGTCTATATGCCCAGGATAGAAAAGTATATTTGTATTGGGCACCTGTTTGTACAGTTCAAAGAATGCAAACATTGCAGCCTGCAAAACAAAAACAAGATTAAAGTCTTTTTTTTTCATCTTCTAGTACAATTATGTCTCTGTCAATTAGTAATTTTCTTAGCACATATCCTGCCTAACATTTATTGTTTTATTTTTATATTATAAATAAACAATAATATTCTTACCATATATCCTGCACAGCATTATTATTATTTTTTATATTGAAAATATAAAAACCATTCCATCATTCTTCACATAAAATAATTATAGACCTTTATTTTCTGTCTTCCTTCCCCTTCTCTTCCCTGTTCCTTCTCTTTCTCCTTTTCCTTTCCCTCTGTATTTCCTCTCCTTCTTCAGAAAAGAAATGGGTCTGTCCAAAACTCTTAAATGCTTCTGAAATAAGTGTATTTTCAAAAGCAAGAGGGAGGAAAAGGTAGCAATAAATTGTGGTTAAGTCATCTAAATCTTCCACCAAAAGATGACAGGTGGTTCAAAGTTTCAAACCACAAATGATATAAGCTGGGCTTTGGAGAGACTTCTAGGTCTCAAAAGTCATTCTTTGCTAACTTGTCATCAGCTTAGAACCAATCAATGATATTTGTGATTGGAAGACATTTTAATGTGAAACTTTTATAAAATTCCAATGAGAAAAAAAGATGTGTTGGTTTAATCTCTCTAGACATTGATTATTTAGGTTCAGAGAATGAATCTCCTTCAGTAAAACAGAGAATTTGAAAAGGATCCTTTGGGAGAAAGGCTAGTTGAACACATTGCTTATTTCATTCCTGTAATTATAGCATCCCTGACAAATGTCAGTCTAGCCTTTTCATATATATATATGGACGTGTGTGTGTGTGTGTGTGTGTGTGTGTGTGTGTGTGTGTGTGTGTGAGAGAGAGAGAGAGAGAGAGAGAGAGAGAGAGAGAGAGAGAGAGAGAGAGAGAGAGAGAGAGACAAAGATGCTTTGGCAAAATGCTTTGTTCAACTGTCAATGAATTTATCATTACAGTTGTTACAGTCGTTGCTGGCTTCCTGCTATAGAGCTAGTTAATTTTTTGGGAATATATATGTAGATATAAGCAATATGAAAAGAGATGTTATTTACTAAAGATGTCAAGTAACTTTCTTAAGAAAGAATTAAGAAATAATAAATGAAAGAAAAAGTGCAGGAAATAAAAAAAGAAAGGTATTTGGAAAAAAGTGACTTACAATCTTTACAGCAATAACAAACAAGCTTCTTTTATTTTGCAAATAAAATTGTATTATTTATTACATGAGCAAAAGAAACATTAGAAACAGAATTAAGAGAAAAGAAGAGGAAATTGAAGAAAAAGTGCAGGATAGACAAAAGAAAAACGAATAATTTAGGTTCTTCTAGCAGTTGCCCTCTGTGAATCAGAGGGCTGGACAGTAATGGCAAAGCATGAGCAGGTCATACATGAGATGGAAATGCAAATGCTCCAATGGTATCTTGGACTAATGTGATTTGACCACATTATGAATGATGACATCAACTGGGAGTTTAAAATAACATTCCTATTCAGAACATAATGAAAGAGATTTATGACACTTAACTGGCATTCAGGAAGGAAGGAAGGAAGGAAGGAAGGAAGGAAGGAAGGAAGGAAGGAAGGAAGGAAGGAGGAAAGGAAGGAAAGAGGCATTTTCTAATGATCAATTTCAAAATTGGAAGGGTCAACATGCTAGCTACAACAATTTCTTTAATCCAATAAGTATTCTTGCTGTGTTTCCCAGTTCAATTCTGCTGATGTAATATCTTCCATAAATTGGAACATAAAAGCTGAGTACACTATATCCTTTTAATAAATTTACTATGATTCCTTGGAGGGAAAAGGAAATACAGAAAATAAAAATAAGAATCCCACTATGTTTACAATACTTCTCAGCCTACTCGCAAAACAGGAATGGACAAGATGGTGGTTTAAGAACATGAGCAAAAATTCTTATGCAGCAACTGATGCTACCGTATTTATTTTCTTAATTTTGTAATCCAAGTTGATTTCATACCTTGCTAAATGTTGTGCATGTATACATATATTGCATTGAGGTAGGCAACTTGGCATCCTGTAGATGTTTCTCATAATCACTTGTCATTGGCTAGGCCAGCAAGATCTGGTTGAAAATAAAAACCAGATAATCTTTTGTGAATACAATGTTAATGTGAAGATAAAATGTAGAATTGCCCTGAATGACTCAAACAAATTTGAGCAGAGAAATTAGCTCGTACAATGCAGTAAACCATTTTTTGTTTGAATTCTTATGTCTTACAACAGAAGTAACACATCATGATTCATATTAAAAAAAACCTTCCAACAATGTACTCTAAATTGATAATTCAAGAGGGGATGATCCAGGTATAAAAGCTTGTCATGGGAATAAGCAAGCAAAGTTAATACATTCTCACTATTCATTTACCTTTGCTCATATTCTTACTACTTGAAATATCTTTCTAGCTTTAAGCTTAGAAAGGTTTTCAAAGCTGCTTTACATGAGATCATGTACTCATAAAATTGGGCCAGAATGAGGATCTCAACAACTTGATGGTGTGTGAACATAGCAACAAACCAAACTTTTCTAATAATCAACATGAAAAAGGAAGTAGAATTCAAAAACACAGAAAATAATGTTTCTCATTAACTATGATCTTCAATATATAATTATGGGACTGAACATTCATTGCAGATCGTGTCCCTCTCCTCCCAATTAATATTGGGAAATCACAATTGTAACCAGTCAATTAAAGAGAAGTCATTTTCATGCTTCTTCCGGTTCCTGATGTTTATTAATCTCACTCTCATTCTCTCTCTCTCTCTTGGAGAAACACCAATGATGAATTTTCAAACAACTTGCAAATTCTAAGCACACAGGTACTGTTCTCTACAAGCATGACCTTTTTAGTATTCTGTATTTGGATTATCTTCCCATTTCCCTTTTTGCTTTAGGCAGTTTGGACTGAGTGCTGACAAAACTGAGTAAATAAAACAGACGCTGCTCAACCTAATAAATAGGTCATAATATCTGGGAGAAATTATATGTAAAATTTATAATATATGTTGAACACAACTATTCTTCTGCATTTTAACTTTTGACAAATGGAACGAAGCCAAGTGAAAATAGATTGCATGATCATCTAGCATAAGGTGACCAGACGTCCCGCTTTTGGCGGGACACCCCTGCTTTTTGATGCATATTCCCGCGTCCCGCCCGCTTTTTAAAAAGGCACGCTTTTTTTGGCGCTCGCAGCTCCCGCCCATCAGCTGCTGGGCTGGCTCATCGTTTCGTTCTATGCTACCTACAAATTTAAGCCAGCCCAGCCTGCCGCTCATTGATTTGATTGGCTGGACTCCAGCCAATCAGTGAGCTGGCCAACCAGCTCACTGATTGGCTGGACTCCTTAGCTGAGGACGCATGCGCGAGTCTCCATTTTATTTCGTCTTTCTTTCTTGTTGGGGTTGCAGCTGCTGCGCTTACTCACTGGTGGTGAGTAAATAAATAAATAATGTATTATTTTATTCTTATAATTTTATTGTCTTATTGTCTCGGTCACGGACGGAGCTTTGTGGCGGCGCCTGTGCTGTGTGCTTGCCTTCCTGGCTTCCCAGCGACCACGCCACAAGTCTGCGAGGCGTGGTCGCGTCCCGCCGCCCTCCCCTGCGGCTCTCCTGCCGCAGAGTCCATTTTTCAGCCTTGCTGCCCTTGCAGACAACTTTCACTCGCTTCCGCGACTCTCTCGCCACCCGGCAGAAGCCACGTGGAAGTTCTCTGGGCGAGGTGAAAAACAGCCGCCGCCCCGCCCGCCCTCCCCGGCTGGGCTAGCTTAAATTTGTAGGTAGCCTGGTAGCATAATGAAACGATAAGCCAGTCTGGGCGGGGGAGCCTCCCCCGCCCATCAGCTGCTAGCTAGCTCGCTGGGCTGGCTCATCGTTTCGTTCTATGCTACCTACAAATTTAAGCCAGCCCAGCCTCCCGCTCACTAATTTGATTGGCCTGGACTCCAGCCAATCAGTGAGCTGGCTGGGATGGAAAATTTTCAGCACGCCACGTGCTGAAAATTTTCCATCCCAACCAGCTCACTGATTGGCTGGACTCCTTAGCTGAGAATGCATGCGCGAGTCTCCATTTTATTTTGTCTTTCTTTCTTGTTGGGGTTGCAGCTGCTGCGCTTACTCACTGGTGGTGAGTAAATAAATAAATAATGTATTATTTTATTCTTATAATTTTATTGTCTTAGACTTATTTGGTACCGTGGGAATCGGGAGGCGCTGGGCTGGGGAGAGGAGAAGGGAGGGGGAGGACAGCACCCGAACCGCGATAGCAGAGAACCGATAGGAAAAGCACTTCGTTCGTCCCTTTCACCCGAACCTGAGCTAGGGCAAGCCCCGTGGCCATTGCACATGTGCGCTCCCTCGCTCGCGGCGGCGGCGGAGGAGGAGGAGGAAGCAGCCCGGTGTCGCTGGTCGCCGCGTGCTCCCTCGCTCGCGGCGGAGAGGAGGAGGGGGGGAAGCAGCCCGGCGTTGCTGGTCACCGCGTGCTCCCTCGCTCGCGGCAGAGAGGAGGAGGGGGGGAAGCAGCCCGGCGTTGCTGGTCACCGCGTGCTCCCTCGCTCGCGGTGGCGGAGGAGGAGGAAGCAGCCCGGCGTTGCTGGTCACGGTCACCGCGTGCTCCCTCGCTCGCGGTGGAGAGGAGGAGGGGGGGAAGCAGCCCGGCGTCGCTGGTCACCGCGTGCTCCCTCGCTCGCGGCGGCGGCGGAGGAGGAAGCAGCCCGGCGTTGCTGGTCACCGCGATCTAGCAGTGTCATTGCTTGGGAAAAGTACAGGAGAAGATTTAAGTTTTGCTGTGATTTATTTCTCAGGGATATCCAAGGAAATAAAATAGAAGACTGTATGCTTGCCATCAGGATTAATATCAATTCATAAATTGGGATGCTGGAAATCCCCTTTAGTAAAACTCTTAGTACTAGCTTTTTTCCCAACTATTAGCATTTATTTGCAACCCCTTTCTTTACTGTTTCTATTCCACTCTTCGCTTTGCTTTACTCTTTCTGGAGTATCAGTCAGGGATTACATTCTGGGTATGCTGCTACATTACGGAAGCTATCAAACTATGTACTGTCATAAATCAGGTCAAATTAAACTCTTTAAATTGAGGGCAATTCTTCCTGTACTATTCATAACAGAAAAAGCATTCTAGAAAAACAAGAGAGAAGGAGAAATGGGTGTGAATTTGAAGAAATAGAGATCAGAATTATTATTATTATTATATTTATTATTATTATTATTATTTTTCAAAATATTTTATTCAATTTTCACATTCCATTTGCAATCATTTATATACAGGGTATTTACTATAAGAAAGAAAAAAAAGAAAAAAAAAAAGGAAAAAGGGAAAACGAACAAGTAAAAAGGAAACACAACTCATCATTCACAACCCCACCTAACCCTTGCATCCTCCATACACCCCATCTACCCCCTCCAACTTTCCTTTCTCCTCTAACACTCCCCTCCTACTTCCCTTTCCCCTCAAACCTTCCTTCTCCCCTTACTCCCCAGACACCCTCCTTACATTCCCCTTACTCCTTACATTCCCCTTACTCCTTCCTTACTCCTCCCTCTTCCTTACCTCTACCTCCCTCCTTGGTGTATGCCTTTATTCGAGTGTTGTTTGATCTGATAAAAGTAAAATGAACCAAGGAAAAAATAATAATAATAATAATAATTAAAAAAAGGAACCACCGTATATAAATACATTCTTGTTCTTGTTAAACTATGTTAACACCCCCCCACCCCACCCCCCACAATCCCCATCCCTAATCCTCCCGACTTCCCAGGGCCCACACCTGGCACTACCTTCTATCTAAAATATCTTGTATACATATGGATTAAAAAATAAAAGTAATATATCAAAAAAAAAAAAAAGAAAAGCAGAGAAAGAAAAAAAAAGGAAAAAAAAAGAAAAGAGAGAAAGAGAAAAAGAAAAAAAAAGAAACCACTCTTTGTGTTGATCTCAGCCCCCCATCTTTATCTATGCTTAAATAGTATAAATCATTCTATCTATGTTTTATTCTCATCTCTTACTTCTTTGCTATTTACCCCGACCTTCTGTAGGCTCTCCGTTCCCTTCCTAAACCTCATGATCCCTTCCAATAAGATTTAAGCAGCGTGGATCATGCCATATATTCAAATATAACTTACAGACAAGTAATCAAACTTCCCTTCTAGTAAAATTTAAACAACGTAAATGATCTGTCTTTACCCCTTTTTCAAACAATAATTCAAAATAATCTAACCAGATTTCCCCTTCTTAGTAAGGTTAAGCAGCGTAGATCAGATATTACCTTACACAGGAATCAATTTCTATCTTAAGATAATTCCAACCGACTTCCCCTTCTAATAGGATTTAAATAACTTAGTTCATTCCACATGTATTTTACCCTCATCCCCCACTTGTCTGATATTTACCACTATCAAATTTATACTACCATTTGTTTTAAGATATAACTCAGAGCGATTTGTAGCATGAATCATTCCACATATTCCAATAATACTTTCAGCAAGAGTCAGTTAACCTTCTATTTTAAGGTAGTCGCTTCTAACAAAGTTTAAACAACATAAATCATTCCACATTCTTTTTACAGTTATCTTAAGATAATCCCAAGCGGCTTCCTGTTCTAATAAGCTTTAAACAACGTAAATTTTGCCCTCTTCCTTGCTTGTCTGGTATTTACCTCAAAGAACGTAGTTCATTTCACATGCATTTTACCCTCATCTCTTGCTTGTCTAATATTTACCACTATCAAATTTATACTAGCGTTTATTTGAAAAATAACTCAGAACTATTACAACCAACTTTCCCTTCAAATAAAAGTTAAATAGCATGGATCATATTCAAATAATACTTTCGGCAAGAGTCAGTTAACCTTCTATTTAAAATAGTCCCATCTAACAAAGTTTAAACAACATAAATCATTCCGCATTCTTTGAACCACTATCAAATTATGCTAACGTTACTTTAGAATCTAGCTCAAAGTAGTTTCACCAGCTTTCCCTTCTGATAAAAATTAGTCCACTTTTTCTACCGGAGAGAGGTCTCAAACCCCCATTCAGTCCTCAACTTTAGGAAGTCTTTTGAAGTATCTAAATTCTCGATCTGCGTTCTTCTGCTTCTCCGAGGGAGGAGGGGCTACCCCCTCCATCTTGCAGCCGCATGGCCAGCCGTTGCTTTCTCCTTCCGCTTGTCTCTCCTCTCTTCCAAGCGCTTCAGGAAGTCCCGCCTTCGAATCCTACAATAGAAATCTTGAGCCCTCCGAACGGAATTAAGACAAAATCTTGATTCTCAAATGTAACCGTGATGCCGGCAGGGGCCTCCCATCTGTATCGAATCTGTTGACTCCTAAGCTCTTTAGTTAAAAAAGTGTAGTCCCTCTTGCTTTCAACATCTGGAAAGGTATATCTTTGAAGACAATCACGTCCTGGTCATCAACTCGGAGACTTTTATTATGAAACTTTTGCACAATCGCGTTTCTAGATTCTTTGTAGAGAAATGTATAATTATGTCCCTCGGGAGCTGTCGCTGTTCCGCTATCAATGAGTTCTGGCGATAGATTTTCCGAATCTGCCCATCAAAGTTAAATCCCGGGCTTCCCAGCGCATGGCTGAAGGCTTCAGCAAAGGTCTGTTTCAAATTCTCTTGCTCCTTTTCACGGAATCCTCTGACTCTTATTGAAAATGCCTTCCTATCAAATTTAGCATCATAAGCTGTTCTTCGTTATTTTTAATTTTTTCTTGTAAAATTTGAATATTGGTGGTCAAGTTAAAATTAGCCTTCTCCAGACTTTCCAATTTGTTCTCTATTTCAGCAGAGTAATCTGACAGGGCAGACACGGCTGCAAACGTATTCACCTTCATTTGATTAACTTTAGATTTTAGATCATCATAAAGTTGCAATACAAATTCCTTAATTTCTTGCTTAAAGGTATTAAGTATTTTAAAGAGATATTCCTGTGTTAAACTTCTCCAGTAGAGGGCGTAGGAGACAAAGGCTGTGTTTCCAAAAAGATTCTTTAAATTCTTTAGACACATTTGTAGCAAGACGCTTCTTTGATCTGGGTGCCATAATAAATAAACAAGTAAGCAGCGCTTCGCTCCCCTCTATTTCCAAGAAAAAGAGTTTATTTTGTTAAGAAGCGGTCTGCAGGAAGATAAACCCGGCTAAGTACATCCAGTAATCATCCACGGAGAGAAATCGCCATTTGAAGTCTATTATAAACAAAGAAGTCTTTAAGACGAATGGTGCTGGTATTTAAGATAGTAATAAAAGCATAAATCTCACAGGGGTGGTACCCTCCCGTATCAAATCTAGCTTGAGAAAACTTTGTTTTGTCCTGGGGGGGCTAGCCTGTCTGGGCGGCCAAAAAAAAAAGGCAGCTGAGAAGAACTGGCCGGAGATAAAGGCTCCGCTTCGGCTGGATCTAATCTCTTCCACAGCCAAAAAAAAAAGAAAAAGGCTGTGGCTTACGAATAGACCCTAGTCTACGGAGCTATCCTCCCTGCCCCTTTCTTAGCCAAAAAGGGGTGCTATCTATGATCTTATTTAGATATACAGACCAGATCTCTGAGGAGCTCGGTGGAGCCCTCCTCGGCAACAGGCCAACGCCCCCAGGAAGCCCAGAATTATTATTATTGTTTCTTGTATTCATTAAACATGAAACTCAGTCAACTAACATTTTAAATGTGTTACAGATTGATTGGTACTGATGGTTGATATGGGGTTGCTGCTAGCATCCTAGGTATCAACCAAGTATCTTCTTAAAATATATGCTGTTCCAAGCAGCACAATTTTTTGCAGTTCTGCTGGTGTTATTGCAGGAAGCAGCCATTTCTGATATTTTTTGTAAAATTCTTGGACATGGTACCAAGTGCCCGATGACAATGGGTTTCAGTGTTACAGTTTCATCCATAACCGTATTGTTTTGATGTCCAGGTTGACATATTTTGTGATATTTTTCCAGTTCTTTTTCTTCGACTCCAGCATCTCCTGGTACAGTGATATTATTATTATCATATATATTATAATATTATATATATATATAAATATAAAGATATTATATAGCAGTGCACACAATTTTTTTGGCACTGAACCAGTAGTAATGGTGGCAGGAACCTACCCCTGCCAGGAAGGCTTACTGACTAGTGGAGAGACCAAACTGGTTTACAAGAAATACCAAATAAAAAACAGAATGGAGGCATGGCAAGACAAAGCACTACATGGCCAGTACATTAAAACAAACAGCAGGGAAAGCACAAGACTTGGCAATGGCTTAGAGAAGGAAAGTTAAACAAAGAGACAGCTGGACTATTCTAGTTGCACAACTCCAAGTCTTAAGGACAAATGCATACAAAGCCAAATTTTAAAAAACAGCAACAGACAATAGGTGCTGCCTATGCAAAGAAGCTGAAGAAACAGTGGACCACCTGGTAAGCTGCTGCAAGAAGATTGCACAGACTGACTACAAGTAACGGCATGACAAGTAGCAACAATGGTGCATTGGAAGATCTACAAGAAATACAATTTGCCTGTAAGAAAGAACTGGTAGGAAGGACCATAAAATAGAGGAAGTCGTAGAAAATGAAAAAGTTAAATTGCTCTGGGACTTTAGAATTCAAACATAACACATAAACACCCTGGACTTAACAATTGTCGATAAATATCTATAAAATATTTATAAAACCAAATCAAATTTTCTAATATAAGTAAAACACTTTGTAATGCTTAAATAGTTTAGAATGTAGTAGTCTCACTATTCTCACTAGCTTGCCTATTTTATTTTTACTTATTCATTTATTGTTTTCTAACAATAAGCTTGATAGACATCTCCCACCTATTCCTCCTTTTAAAAAACAGATTTATTTTTTCTCCTTGCTGCTATTTCATTCTTTTGTACCTTTGTAAAACAAGTTTCATAGCATCTCCAACATTATATTATAGTTAAACAAACAGAAATTGTTGTCTTACTTCTAAAGTCCTTTCCTGCTTTATTAACATTCTGTGTGATTCTCTCATGCTCTTTCCACTCCGGTTTTTGGACCTGAATATCTAGAGTGGCATTTTTTTGCCAAATTAGGCTTTGAACCAACAGAAATATAATGAGGGCAACAGTTGCTATGGGCACTGAGGGTTCCTCCAGAGTTTTCCTTATCAACAAAACATAAATCTGCAGGCAGTGAGAAGGGCTGGAATATTTAATTCAATTTCTGTCCTAAAGATGTGGCTTTAGAGAGCTAAATCTCTGTGGAAATGCTAAGGGGGAATCTGATGCATGACAGAAGACCCAAGCACAATGGCTTTGTTCCTACTGAATCACTAAACTTGTTTTCTTTGTAATTGACACAGATATCATCTGGGAATAACTCTGGTTTTGCTTTTTTAAAATGTGCACTATAGATGTTAGGCATTTCCCCCTCAAAATGGAAATGTTGAGCGTCATCTGAGGACATTCAGTTGCAATTGTCCCAGACTAACCATGCAACAACTGTTAGGTCTTCTCAAGCACAACCTCTTGTCCCCAAAAGATTCCCTCTTGAATTGATGGCACTAACCTTCCGGCTGGCATTTTAAAAGGTCTTGAAAACACTTCATAAACCCAGACTTCTAATTTTTGAAAGTTGTAATCTTCATGTTTAATTTTAATAGCTTATTAAATATTAATAGAATAAATTAAGAACCTACATACTTACTTAACCCCCATTTTGTTCCTTTTTGGAGTGAGCAATATTATGTGAAGCATGGAAATGAAATTGGAGAGATGGACGGAGGAGGGAGGGAGGAAGGAAGGAAGGAAGGAAGGAAGGAAGGAGCACAGGGAGGAAAGAGGGGAAAGGGAAGGGAATGTAATCTTCTTAATGCCATGGTTATTACCAGATAGCTTCACAGATATTGACTGCTACCATTCATTATGGCTGTGGTCAACATAAATTTTACAGAAATATTTATTATGTTAGTAAAGATGTAGCTTAAGTTACAGCTTGACTGATGAGGTTCACATGCAGAAATCCCTGCTAACAATGATGATAATATCAGTGAATTCTGACAAATATTGGCCAGTATTACTCAAGTACTACCAGAGACCAATTATATCCAGAGTATTCTAGGCAAGCTAGGATCTGTAACCTTGAGAAGACTTGCAAACCAGCCTATTATTACCTACATCCACCAGCTAGAAAGTATTCTTTTGACATGCACACTGTATTTTTATTAATTCTAGTTTATGCCTTTCACTGTAAAATATTATGAGACTATCATTGCCAGTGGAACAAAAGTGCAATATTAAACAGTGGACCTGACTTCATTTATTGGAGGAGTGCTGTTGGTAGTCCATGATGATCCAAAATCAGAAGTCTGGTAACATTTTTTTCTAACTTATCATTTTTATTTAAAGGCATAGATTTTTGTGAGGGTTTTTGTCATTTAATTACTTGTAACTTTGAAAGCAAGGGACTTGGACTTAATTATATAAACTACAGCTTCTTCCATTTGAATGAAGTATATATATATATTTTATCTTCAGAGTTAAAGACAGGAGTGGAATGATAGGGAGAGTCCACACAGCTCTTCTACTTAGGAAACATGGTTTCTCAACTGCCTCTCTGCAGCTCTGCCTCTCTGCCTCTCTGCCTGTGTCTCTCATCTCTCTCTCTCTCTCTCTCTCTCCTCCCTCCCTCCCTCCCTCCCTCCCTTCCTCTCTCTCTCTCTCTCTTTCTATGTATCTTGTTAGACGTGAGGGTTGAATGAAGAGACAGGACGCTGAATAGTGACTACAGATCTTTATTGCAGGCTTGGTGCATCCTGCAGCCAGCTGTCACACATGTCCCTCTCTTAAAGGGAGCTGTCCAGCAGCCCAACCATTCAGGTTGCTCTATTTTCCCGCCTGTGGTATTAGTCAACAAATTTAAACCTTCCCACTTGGAAAATGGACCCGAGTGAAGTCAGGCTTCATTCCTTATTAACATATCAAACATATCTCTAGATATTTATGTATCTCTAACTATTGTCGCTCTCTGTCTCTCTCCGTCTCCGTCTCTCTGTCTCTGTCTCTGTCTCTGTCTGTCTCTGTCTCTGTCTCTGTCTCTGTCTCTCTGTCTCTCTCTCTCTCTCTCTGTCTCTCTCTGTCTCTCTCTCTCTCTCTCTCTCTCTCTCTCTCTCTCTCTCTCTCTGTATCTGCTATCTATGTATCTCTATTTATTGCCTCTCCTCTCCCTTTCTCTATCATGTCTGTCTGTCTGTCTTGTCTTGTCTTGTCTTGTCTTGTCTTGTCTGTCTGTCTGTCTGTCTGTCTCTGTCTGTCTGTCTTTCTTTCTCTATCTATCTATCTACCTACCTACCTACCTACCTACCTACCTACCTACCTATCAATCATCTGTCAAATGTTTCAGTTATATGATAGCTAACCAATTATAAACATCATACAAAGCATTTTAAAAACACTTAGATACAAAACCCCAGTCCAGATAAAGAACAACTACACAAATTGGCATAGCTATTGCATAGACTCTGACCCACTCCTGGATCCCCAGGACTGATAATGGAACCATATTTTTAAGGTCTTATGAAACGTTTAAGGTTCAATATCTGAACGCAGCCATTATTGAGCAATATCATTGCATATTCAATTGGTTTACATTTATTTACTAAGCAATGTTTTCTTATGTGTGTTTTATAAGCCTCCAGCTAGCCAGAGCACATAGCAAGGTTCCCTAGATGTGTTAAAGGATTAGTTATCTTCCCTCCCAAATTACCGCTGACAGTTATACTATCTGATTAGATACTTGTTAAAGTTCATTTCTCCATATAAAACAATTACTTAGCATTGTCCAATCAGATGTATACTTTGATCCCCTTAAGGCCCCAAACAATATGTCTGCAACTTCCCCTGATAGTATTCCAGCAGACTCTCGGCCTCCCAAAGGACCTTCTTATTTTATCTTGTTTTAATTTTAATTACTAAACTCCACGAACAATTGGAAGCAATCTAAATAATACATGCAAGCATAAATGACATAGTTAGGGGTATAATCAGCATCTGAAACTTACCAAGGATAAAACCAGCAGATTTTTTTTTGTTTTAAAAAATACTGATATTCTTTATTTAACTCTACAGTAGATACATTTATTAACTCCACTTTACAGACTGCAAGAAACCCCAAAGTCCTTTTTTTGCTCTGTCTGAAGACAAGAAAGATTTAATAAGTCTGTTCTGAACATCAACAATTTCTCACTCACTTATTTCTGAGATGAAACAAAGGGATTGGGATGCATGGTAGGAGAATTGAACATGGAAAAGAACATAGAATTAAGCAATGGGTTTTACTCTGAAATGTCTGGTTTTTGTTTTGATTGCTCTGTCCACACGTGATCCCTGACTCATTGTGGAATACTACCACAATAACATTAGGATACTTGTACATTTAAGAATGGGTGGGTCTTCTCCAGTTCCAAATGGAGGATTTCAGTAAGACCAGGTGAAACTATCATCTAGCAAGTACCTTTCTAGAAAGTGGTGGAAAACCCTTCATGTAGCTCAGAATGGACAACTTGGTGCAGCCAACTCAGTGTGGCCAACTCACCATGGAGCAACTAACTGTGGGACAATTCAGCAATTCAATTTAAATATTTAAGATAATTTAAAAAATATTTTTAATACTTTCAAAAGTATGGTAGAGGACAGGAAGGCCTAGAGAAACACTGTCCATGGGATTGCGATGGGTCAAACATGACTTTGTGACTAACAACAAGAACAAAAATATTTTAATTGTTGTCATTCATATTTATTTTGTCCATCCCTTTGTCTCCTTTCTTTAATGATTCTATTCCACCATTTCTTCCATATTAGTATAAGTCTTGTCCTGTGGCGAGTTGGCCATGGCAAGTGGGCCGCATCCAGTTGGTTGCGCCATGTTGATCTAGACCCATATAACTTTAGTCACCATTCCTTTATAGCTGTGATTATCCATTTTTATGCCATGAGGTGCATTCAACTCTACCATCACAATTCCTGCCACTTTTACATTATGCATTCCCTCCTGTTTTAATCAGTGGTTTCAAAAGGTGCCTTCCAACCTGGGGGAGAAATGTCTTCATGAGACGTTGGGGTAATTATTACCTTCCTACCTAAAGGGAGTCTGCTTGGTATATATAGTGTATATAAAATAATGAAACACAAATACACCCACATGTTCTCTCTTCACAGGCAAAAAATAGGGCTACTGTATGAAGACCACCATCGCTTTTATATTTATGACAACAGCTTCTATTCCTTTAAAACATAAACTATTGTCAGTAATATACAATAAGGGATATTATAAAGTGACAGCACATAATTCAGCTACAAATTAACTTTCAAAAGCCTCCCGTTTTGAAGCCACCATTTACTTTGCCAAGTGAATAGCTCTGAGATTTGAAATTTATTCTTCACATCCTCTTCTCTGCTCTAATTTTCACGCAGCAAAGAATGTGATTGCTTAAAAACAAGAGGTGACTGCATGCAGTATGAACTAATTGTTTCCAAAACTGAAGGCATCATTCCTCTGCTATTGCAATTATGCCAAGTGAGATGAAAAATAAGATGGTTTATTAGCAATATGTCTGTCTCTCACAGCCCTTAATGTATGTTCATTGTAGATTACCAGTGCCTCTTATACGGTAGTCTCTACACCACTTCCATTTCCAATGCAATCTGTTTATGTAGCGTATCCTGGACATGTACTAAAACTGCTTTTTACAGCATGGAATTCCTTCACCCATATTCTAGAATGAGAGTTCTAATTTCCACTTTCTTACTTATGATTTTACCAGAGATATGAAAGCAATATCACATATAAATGTTTAGTATTTAATGTTTTTTTGTTTTCTTTTACAGAACAGAAAAATCAGAACTCATGGAAATTATTTGGACTTGTAAAGGATGTAGAACTGAGTGTTTGGAAAGTGTTCTAAGTTTGCGTAATTGGGTGCAATATAACTAAAAGGGCATATTTTCTGAAATGTTGAATTGGGAAATGAACTAAAGCTTGAGCTACTGATGACTCACTTAATTCCCCCCAGCTCTGCCTACTCTTCTTTTACAAACAAGTATGATGAGATGATATGCAAGTAGTTCTTGTTTAGTGATTGCCTTGTTTAGTGACCATTTACAGTTAGTATAATAATGAGAAGTAACTGCAACCAATCTTCACATTAACAAACTTGCTAGTCTATAAAGCAACAAAAAGCTGAAGTAAAATTATAATCACAATGTCAAGGGAGCCTCCCTCAGTAACCAAGAAAACACTCAACTCCATTTTGCAGAATTAAGAGTACTTTCACTGGTTATGAAAGATAGCAACTAGGCAAAAGCGTGTGTAGTCATAGATATCAATATGTGACCCAACTCCCTCTCCCTGGTAACCGCATCCCATAGTACAATCCGCACTCTCTCAGGTGTCATGTGGGAAACATCTTCAAAGCATCATCAGGTTGGTATGTTGGACAGTTGGCCTTGGCAGCAAATCCACTATCTGCAGCATGTGCAATGGATGGTGAGAACAACTCCCTTTTTACAATCTCCTGTACTGAATACTTCCCCTCCCAAATACCATGCCCCCGCTCCCCATTTCATGGCAGCCGAAAGCAAGGAGCGAAGCAGAGGCTGACACCCATTTACAGTTATACTTAGCAATTGCTTTGCTTAACAACCAGCTGCCAATCCCAATTGTGGTTGCTAAATGACAACTATATAATTCCTCAGTTTATTGTATCTGAAGATCAATCAAATGCTATCATCATGACTGCAGAATCATGAAAACATCTTGGACTTGATAAATAATTTTGTTGCCTAATGTTTGTGAGATAGCAATAAATAAGGTGCACATATGCTTTAGTCATGAAGCATTATCTTTAATACTCCCAATCAATACACATAGCCCTTGGCTTATGACCATAATTGGGATCAGAACATCCCTCCCTAAGTGATGGGGATGTTAAAGGGTCAAACCTGATTTTACAATTGTCCCATGGTTGCAAGTCAAATCAAAATGACCCTTAAGCAAACCGCATGATTATTAAATGAATTTGGCTTCCCTTGTTGACTTTATTGGAAGGCCCCCAGGAAGGTTGTAAATGGTGATCATGTGTCCCTAGGACAACACACCTGTTTTAATTACTTGCTAGTTGCCAAGCACCCAAATTTGATCCATGACCATTGGGACACTGTTGCAGTCATATGCATGAGGACTAGTACTGTCATAACTTTGAATAGTCATTAAACAAAAAAAAGTGAAGAACTATCTGTATTTCTATGTAACCTGTACACCTTGCACATTCCTCGGATGTGACAGTAATTATATCGCAGTATTAGAAGGTGGTAGCAACGAAGGAAATATAAGCCAATTGTCACATACAATGTCCTGTTCAGTTCCCAGCAGTAGTTTAAAAATGATTGTGTAGCAAGCAATAGGAAACAATTCTGAAGAACAATCTTTAGTGGTCAGGAGTGTATTAGGCTGGTTGACAAGCAGTATTGGCCTGGATGTTCTGAATGAAGAACATTTACTATATGTTTTGCATCTTGGAGCGAAGGGAAGGGACGCGACAAGCGGGTATGCAACAGCAACCTTTATTGAGAACAGAGTGACTACGATTCAACGTGGCGTGGTTCGCGCCAAACATTTATACCTCCGGGTTTGAACGAGGAGCCAATGGGCGTCGATTAGCTCGACCAATCAGGGCGAGGATTGAACCGGCTCCGCCCGGGAACCAATCAGAAGGGGAGTCCTTTATCCCCGCGCTTGTATTTTCCCGCGCTAGTATTCAACACCCCTCCCCCCCAGTCAAAGAGTTCCCTTAGGAAGGGCAAACATAGTCTTGTAAATAGGTGGGACGGCGACGTTCTCGTCCCGACCTTCGTAGCTCCCCGGCGGTTGTCGTCGGGGGGGGGCCGCCGGCGGAGGTGTGTCTGTGGCGGGGCGGTGAATCTGCGATGCGGCCTCGTGAGATGGCGCTGGCCCCCGGCCCCGTGCCCAATGTCCATTTGTCCGGGGTGGCGTCTCCGTGGCAACAGGAGTGTCCGACAGCGGCCCCGCGCAGTCTGGTTGGGGTGTAGGTTCAGAGTCTCGATAAGGGCTTCGAGGAAGGGAGTAGCTGGGTGAGGCGCGTCTGTCCGAAAGGTTCGTATCGGCTGGTCCCCCGTTCCCCGGGTGGAGGCGGTCCGTTGGGGGGAAGGTCATCGAGGGTGGCTTGTGCTGAGAGTGGGTGTCTGAGAGGCTCGGGCCGTCTGTTTCCGTGGGGAGGCGTCGCCTTAATTGGTCCACGTGGCGCCTCCATTGTGTTCCATCGGCCAGACCGACCCTGAAGGAACAGGGGCCGGTCAGAGCTGTGATGGTTGCGGGAACCCACCGTGGATCCCCAGAAAAGGAGCGGGCCCATACAGGATCCCCTAACTTAAACGCGTGGGAAGGGAGGGCCCCCAGGTTGCTCGGCAGATCCCCTGCGTAAAGTGGATGGAGCCTGTCTAGGGAGGTTCGCAATCTCCTACCCATCAAGAGCTCCGCGGGACTTTTATTAGTCGTTGGGCAGGGTATGGAGTGCTGGCTCAAGAGGTAAGCTGCCACTCTTTCTTGCCAGTCACCCTGGTCCATGCGGCCCAAGGCTTCTTTGGCTGAGCGAACTGCGCGCTCCGCCCGGCCGTTACTAGCTGGGTGATAAGGGGCTGTGGCTGCGTGTCTGATTCCTTGTTCGGCCAGGAATTCTTGGAACGTGGTGGAGGTAAACTGGGGCCCATTATCTGAGACTATCACATCCGGTAACCCATGGGTGGCGAACATCTACGAAGGGCCCTCACTGTACTCTCTGCTGTGGTGGAGGTCATGATTACCAGCTCACCCACTTGGAGTAAGCATCGACTACTATCATGAAGTTTCGGCCGTGGAAGGGGCCAGCGTAGTCAATGTGGTAAACGGGACCATGGGCCTCTAGGGATTTCCCACTCCCGGGGGGCGGCTGTGGGGGAATTCGGCCTAGAGTTTTGGCAGATCCTGCAGCGGCCTACGTAGTCTGCAATTTCCGAATCTAGCAAGGGCCACCACACATAGCTACGGGCTAAGGCTTTCATTCGCGCTATGACTGGGTGGTTTTTGTGGGAGTGCGGGCAGGATTCGTGCCCGCAGGGCTGTGGGGATCACTACCCTGTCCCCCCAGACAAGACAACCCCCGTGTAGGGCGAGTTCTGCTTGTCGTGCTTTAAATGGTCGGAATCCTTCCGCTACCTTTTCCGTGGGCCAACCCTCAAGACCATGAAGCTACTTGGGATAGGACGGGGTCGGCCTTTGTGCAAGCTGCGACGTCAGCGGCAGAGACGGGGAGGGTCGGATATTCGGCGATGGACAAAATAGAGAGAGCGGGCACGTGGGCTGTGTCCGTCTCTGGCAAGGGGCAACGGCTCAGGGCGTCTGCGTGCCCTAGCTGCTTACCCGGACGGTATAACGCGTATACGAATACGCCGTTAGGAACTCCGTCCAGCGTGTCATGCGGGGAGACAAAATGGGGGGGGTTGGCTTGTCGCTGCCAGTAGCCCCAGGAGTGGCTTGTGATCCGTGACAAGGGTGAAATTCCTACCATAGAGGTAGTCATGGAACCGCTAATGCCGGACACTGCAGCCAGGGCTTCTTTATCGATTTGGCTGTAGTTCCGCTCCGTGGAGGAGAGTGTCCGGGAATAGAAGGCTATGGGGGCCTCTGAGCCGTTCGGAAGGGCATGGCTCAGGACCGCCCCTATGCCATAGGGAGAGGCGTCGCAAGTCAGAACTAGGGGCCATCCTGTCGCTATATTGAATTAGGACTGCCGACGAGGTCAAAATGTCTTTTATAGCCGCGAACGCGTGCGCTTTCACGGCTACCCCATTGCCAGGCCGCTGACCGGTCAAGCAGTCGGTGTAGCGGCTCAGCTAGCGACGCCTTGTGGGGAATAAACGGGGCGTAGAAATTTAAAAGCCCCAGGAACGCCTGCAATTCCGCCCTAGAGGTGGGTGCAGGTGCGTTTTGATGGCGGCACTTTGGAAGGAGTGGGGTGGATGCCTTGGGCATCAATGAGGAAACCCAAGAATTTACTTTGGGAACAGCAATTTCGCATTTGCTGCGCTTTAGTTTCAGTCCTGCCTCCCTAAAACGTGTGAGGACCTCCCGCAGTATTTTCAGGAGTTCCGAGTGGCTGGGGGCTGCGACCAGGACGTCGTCGAAGTAGGGGACGACGCCTGGGAGCCCGTGGAGCAACCGCTCCATGAGGCTCTGAAAAATCCCCGGGGCAACCGAAACGCCGAATTGGAGGCGGCGGCAACGGAAGGCCCCGCGGTGGGTGACGATGGTCTGGGCTGTAGCCGCATCGTCGTCTACGGGAAGCTGCTGTAGGCCTGTGCCATATCTGGCTTGGCGAAAATGCGGCCTTGCCCTAAGGAGTGGAGTAGGTGTTGCACTACGGGGACCGGATATGGATTTGCCTGCAGGGCCAAATTGATGGTCGACTTATAGTCGGCACATATTCTCACCGATCCGTCGGGTTGACCGGGAGGACTATGGGGGTTTCCCAACGGGCGTTGATCTACGGGCTCGATTACCCCCTGCTCTATAAGCTTATCAAGTTCAGCGTCTACCTTTGCTCTCAATGCGAAGGGGACCCTGCGTGCCTTCAGCCTAATGGGAGCGACCTGGGGATCGAGGCAGAGGGAAATGGGGGTGCCCTTATAACAGGGCCCAATTTCCCATCGAACACATCTGCGAACTCGTCTAGAACGCTATCTACGGTGAGGGGAACTACCCTGTGCACCCCCTCTATGGTGAGGCCCAAGGCGGGAAACCAATCCAACCCAAGGAGAGCGGGCAGATCGTTCCTGACGATTAGAACTGGGAGTTTCCCCTTAAAGTCTCCGTATTCCACTCGGATGTGGAATATTCCTGCCGTGGGAATCCCCTTTCCCTGGTAGTCTAGGAGGGAGACCGGACGGGGCGCAATTTGCTCTGGGGAACCCCGGGACAAAGGCGGGAAAACAGGGCCCAAGATAGGAGGAGAACGGGAAGACCCGGAGTCCAACCTCCATTCGACAAAGCTGACCTTCGAGACGGACGGCGGTGCTGATTTTGCGATCGCCGGCGGGAACGTGGGAAGCCTGGTAGACCGTGCAGTCGGCGCTGGAGGGCTGGTAGGTTGAGTGGCAGTCCTCAGCTCGCCTCGCAGGACGTGGCTGTTGGCGGCGTTGCGGTTGCCTGGCGCTGGTCACTGGGCTGCATGAACGATGGGGCTGGCACGAAGAGCCCGGCAGACCCTGGCGAGGTGTCCTTCTCCTCGGCAGCGGCGGCAGACGGCAGAACGGAACGGGCAGGATGTGCGGTTGTGGCGGCCGCCGCATCCGCGGCAAGGTGCGTTTGAGGCTGGCTGAGCTGGCGTCGGTGGTTGCTGGTGTGGCCTCCGCTTCGGCTTGCGTCCTCATTTGTCCGACGGTTTCCTCCTCCTCGTCTTCAGCAGGAGAGAGGTCGTCGACGAGGTTCGTCTGGGTGGAAGGCCCCGCGGCGGTTTGCGCAGGGGTTTTCAGCTGGAGGCGTTCGATGTCGGCCGTGGATTGTTCGGAGAGCTCCGCTGCTCGCGCGGTTCTCCACGGCTTGCACCAAGGTGATTTTGTGGTTCCGGAGCATTCGGCCTGCGCAAATGCGCGTCGCGGACCCCGCATACAAACTGCTCTACGAGGTTCTCCTCCAGGTCTGCAAAATCGCACTGGGCGGCCACGGTGCGCAAAGCCTCTAGAAACTGGCTGATGGATTCGTTGGGCTTCTGCACTCGGCGGCGGAAGGTTGAAGCGGCGTGCGATCAGAGAGGGTGAGGGAGCGTAGTGGTTCCTCAGCCTGGACATCAGCTCGTCCCACCCGAGTTTGTAGGCTGGCCTCGGGGCGGCCAGGGCTCTCGCAGAGGCGAACATGGAAGGCTCACAGCAAGACAAGAAGAAACTGCATTTCTCCTCGTCGGTCTGTGCCTGGTTCCTCGATGCGATTAAGTAGCACTCGAAACGCTCCATGAAGCCGTCCCATGATTCTCCGGCGGATCCGAATGGCGCGAAAGGAGGAAGCGCTGATGCCATCGTGGTGTGGAGCCAGAGAGGGGGGAGGAAGAGGGCGGAGAAAATTTTGCGTTCGCTGCCGGAGTTCTCAGCCTGAGATAACGTTCGTGCTGATTCAGACGCGGTGGCAGCTGGCTTGTTCTACTCCGTGGTCGCGGGAATCGGGATCCCACCTTCGTCGCCAGTTTGCATCTTGGAGCGAAGGGAAGGGACGCGACAAGCGGGTATGCAACAGCAACCTTTATTGAGAACAGAGTGACTACGATTCAACGTGGCGTGGTTCGCGCCAAACATTTATACCCCCGGGTTTGAACGAGGAGCCAATGGGGCGTCGATTAGCTCGACCAATCGGGGCGAGGATTGAACCGGCTCCGCCCGGGAACCAATCAGAAGGGGAGTCCTTTATCCCCGCGCTTGTATTTCCCGCGCTAGTATTCAACAATATGCTTCCCTAAGATGAGTTCCTAAGATGAGAATTTCTTTTTACACCAATTAAAGAGCATCAAATGGCTTGAGTATCTCTTGTAGGAAAAGAGTGCAGACTACAACATTTTGTCTTATGCATTCAAATGCTAAGCATCTTGGATAAAATTGGATGCACAGTGTCTTCTTGAAGCAACACTAAAGACCCACCAGAATAAAAGGAATAGCATTGCTGCTAGTTACAATGCAATACTTGAAACAGATTTAATGTTTGATGAGCTTTTGTGTTTACAGTAATTGAAACTGACAGCTCTAGGACATAGCTATGGCCAAAGAAACAAACAGCAACATGCTTAGCATTTTCTGAAAATAAGAATTGATGGAAGGATATACAGAAGCCAAGATAAGATGCCTTTCTAAACAAAAACACAGCACAATGATTTTATGCAACTTAAGGCAGTATAAAGAGACTTTGTTCCCATTATATGCTTAACTGGGTCAAAGTGGAAGAATTAGTCAGTCCTGGGATTTGAAAAAGGGGATTGTTAATTAATTATCCTCCCTCTTAGATTAGCCTTACATAGGTAAAGATAAAGGTTTCCCTCACACATATGTGCTAGTCATTTCCAGTTCTAGGGGTGATACTAATCTCTGTTTCTAAGCCGAAGAGTTTAGAATTGTCTGAAGACATTTCCATGGTCAGGTGGCCAGCATGACTAAATGCCAAAGGGGCACAGAGCACTGTTACCTTTCCACCAAATGTGGTCCCTATTTTTCTACTTGCATTTTTAATGTGCTTTCAAACTTCTAGGTTGGCAGAAGCTGGGACAAGTAACGGGAGCTCACTACATACATGATGATAATTATCAGGAGCTCATGTTGGCTTACATGAGAGATCTTTTAGCCCCATAACAACCATTCTGTAAAGTGGGAGAGGTTGAAAGTATTCCAGGAAGTTTCTATGGTTGAAGGTGAACAAGAACCAAAGTCATCCCATTTCAACGAACCCTTGATCACTACGTTGTAAGGGTTCTAGTAAACTGTACAATTAAACTAACTCCTCCTGGTGTGAAAGGCTTCTGTCTGACTATGTGAGATTTTATTTTTCCTCCTTTTCCACCCTGATATGCACATAAAAAAATGAAGAGCTATGGCTGGGTAAAACTCCTCTCTGGAATCCATTCACAGCAATGTGAATTTGAAATACAAGTAGCTCTCAACTTAGAACGATTCCTCTAGTGACCATTTGACATTACAAGGGAACTGAAAAAGTGACTTACAATCATTTTTCACATTTATGACCATTCCAGGTACCCCCGTGGTCATATGATTAAATATGGATGCTTGGCAACTCACATGAACTTATGATGGTTTCAGTGTTTCAGTGTCATGCAATTACCTTTTGCAACCTTCTAATAAGCTAAGCCAGATTTACTTAACAGCCATGTTACTGTTAACAACTACAGTGATTCACTTAAGCCAAGTGGCAAGAAAGGTCATAAATGGGGCAAAATTCACTTAACAACTGTCTTGCTCAGCAAAGAAAATTTTGGCTTCCATTTTAGTCGTAAGTCAAGGATGTAATTTAATGTACATTTACATTAAATTATTTTCATATTAAACCCTAAGCAAATCTTTCATGTATAATTCATTTCTTACTAGTCATTACCTTATATTTAGCTGAGTGTAGTTATGATTTTTCTTTTCTCACATAGAACAGAATTATTTAAGTAAGTAAAGTATTCCTAAATGAGAAGAACCATATTAATCTTATCAGAATATCTTTATCCTTATACATCTTGAAGAGTTGTGTTCTTTCTCTTTTATATCATATATATGCCAGATGGCACATGGAAGTGGTAGGAATGTCCCCCTAATAATTTACAATTGGCTAAATACAAGGCCAAGTATTAGTGAAGAAAGGAAGACTTCTTTTTGAGTCTCACAATATTTCAGATAATAAGTTGTTTTCAGATGCAAACAGTTGCTGAAAGTAATTTGATTGTGCTGTTGGGCATTTTGGAGAAAGTACTAGGTCTTTTTCTTCTCCAATACTAAATTCAGAGTATTCAGCCTCACCAGCAGCTCAATATGATTGACAATAAAGCTCCAAGGTTTCAGGCAGCAGCTCTTCCTAAGCCTTGATACCAGAGGGTTTTTTAATAATAGAAGGTATCAAGGACATGGAAGAGATAGAGCAGATTTACTTAGCTTTACCTTGGTACTCTTTTAGCGGCACTGCAATATCCCCGTTTCCATTTCTCTTTATTATCTCATTAGTTGTTTATGAAAATGGTAGCAATGATTAATTGTGGTTGCATTTAAAATCTGCATTAAAGTTGTCTGTTTCTATATGAGGCATCTGCAATCTGCAAAACTTCACAAGGAACAAAGGAACAATTTAACAAAATAACACACAACAGAGAGAGGGAGAAAATGGGAGGGAGAAGATAGAGCAGGATTTGCTATAAATCAAGCAAAGCAATATAGGACCTTCAATAACAAACTTGGTATATATTGTTTCTAACTTATATATTTAAATTTGTAGTCAAATATACAATAGGTCACACATCACTTTATTCTTGTAATTGTCTTGGATGTTTGAGATTTCATGCTGCCATGAAATCTTATGGTATAAGAAAGATGGTTTAAAATTGTTTGAAATATATTTATAAATATATAAGGAGGATAAAGGAGAAATACTTAACTGTTTTACAACTACCGGTAATGTCTTTCTTAAATCTGCTTCATTCCTCTTGGCATGTATGGTAAGATAGGAAAGAAATAAACTGATATTTTTTTTCTCTGAAAAAGGATTAATGGATTCCTCCCTTCCTTTTCCTCTTTTATTATTCCTCTGATTTGCTTTATCTTGCAATAAGTTTTTCTGAATGCTGGTTTATGTAGAATCCTTTAAGATGTCCCACTACACAAGAAAAAGGCTAACGTGGAAAGGATCCCAACTCAACGTTTCCTAAATTAAAAGTGTTTGCAAGTCTTTCTACAGTAGGATAGGAAATTTACAAGTTGCCATTCATCTGTCCTTGGGATGGAGCTTGCATGAGGACCTCTATATTTTATTTTGAAAAATAGGCAACAGTGATCATGGTACTGAGGATAGAAGTCACCCTATTGCGCTTGTCAAGGTTCTGTTGAGGGCACAAAGAGGCCATAACCTACATGGTTGATTTGATTTGATTGATTTTATTATATTTATATGCTGCCCTTTTCCCCCAAAGGGGACTCAGGGCGGTTCACAATTCAAATCAGGGAAGGGGCTACAGACAAAAAATAAAAGACGAAACATAACAATACATAATTTAAAAACACACAACAGTCATACCATTCGAGATGGGGGCAACAGTTCTTTAGCCCCAGGCCTGCCAGAATAGCCAGGTTTTAAGGGCTTTGCGGAAGGCCTGGAGGGTGGTGAGGGTTCGAATCTCCACGGGGAGTTCGTTCCAGAGGGTCGGAGCAGCCACAGAGAAGGCTCTCTTCCAGGTAGTCGCCAGTTGGCACTGGCTGGCGGATGGAATTCGGAGGAGGCCTAATCTGTGGGATCTAATCGGTCTAGTGGAGGTGATTGGTGGTTCCTGCAGACCTGGATGTAGCTGATGTGGCATCATAGACAAATACTTCAAGGATAAGTCACTTACTTAGTAACTCAGTAACAAATACTTCAAGGATAACTTAGTAACAACTTAGTAACAAATACTTCAAGGATAAGTTACTTACAAGGAGAAGTTACTTTCTAAGAGTGCTACTCCTTTTCATAAACTCTGTAATTAATTTGCCAGTGTTTGAACAACTGCAACAAAGGCTGAGACAAGTAATCTATCTTGCTGACACTGGGTTTGTTTATGTAGCAACTGAAAGCTATATTTGGGATATGTCTGTTTATAATCCCATGAGAACAAAATGAAACCAAGTTCAGTGCCCTGTTCTTCATTCTATCTTTCCAATCCCATTTCCCTTTTAATCTGAGCTTGTTAGTCTATGACAGCAGGACACCTGAAGAGTATATTGTTCTCTTGCATGCGGACAAACAAGAAAGAGAAAAGAGGCTTTCAAGCAAGAAAGCCAAAGAGAAAAATGAAGCTGTACTTACAGAGCAGTAGTAATTAATGGACCAATGTAATGACAGACTCAAAGATTGAGGAGCATCTTGCTTCATCTGTGGTGAAATCTTAATAAAGACATTCACACTAATATTAATAGAGTATATGTTCTAGGGCAATATAGGAACAGAAAAGCCAGCTAGTGTTGTGCAGTGATTAAAGCGTTGGTCTGGTCATGAGCTTCTAGTCCTATGAACATTCATTAGATGATTTTGGATGAGCCACTTAACCAACTTTGTTGCGGAGAAAGTAGAAGGGAGTGGAATGAAAGCAACCTTGATCTCCTCAATAAAAGATGGAATATTAATCCATCAAATAAATAAACATAATGGATTATATGATCTATTTCAGCCTTCCATAAATATGCTGGAAATCAAAGTCATACCTGGGGGATTTCAAGAGGAGGAAAATCAGGGCTAGCTTTGATGATTGATTCCAACATTAAACCATGACGTAACCCAGTCACACCAACAACGGCTAATGCATCCATGTAAAAACATTTATGGAAATTGTCCTAGCTTAAACTGAAGTCTGAATTTTCTTGTCAGGAGCAGAATTTTATGAGGAAGCTACATTTGCGCATATCTATTCATCTGAAAATGTTTTTAGAATTAGATATATGATATTTCTACCTCAGAGCAATATGATTTAATTTCACTGTATCATTTCACAGTCAATAATGTAGAGAAGATTCAAATTAGTCCTAACTACTATGCATTCTAAAATGTAGGTATGCTATTTTATTTTGGTGTTGTTGTTTTTTTCATACACAGACTTGTTCTTATATCTTTGAATACCTACAGTATTTTACTAATGTGCTGAAAAAGGTTTATAGCTACAAAATCAAAATCAATATTCTGGCTTTGACTTTCATCAGTGTAAATCATAGCATTTCCCTAAATAGGCTTGAATCACTCAGAAGACAACAGAATTGAGTATGATGAACTGGGTCAGCTTTGATAGGATCCCACAACTTAAATATAGGTTAAGCAGCTTGTGCGTGAAGCAAATTATTTCTTAATTTATTTGTTGGTTGGTTTGATTTGTTCTTGCCTGTTCTTAGGAATGAAAGAGAGTGACTGACTCAAGGTTACCTGCAGCCTTTGTGGGTAAGGCAGAACCAAAACACATGTTCTAGCTTGGTATCTTAACCACTACAATGAGTTGACTCACTACATAAGATTAAGACCTCTGTTATTCATATAACACAAACTTTACAATCAGATTTTGCTTTGTTAAAACAGATGGCAGAGTCTACAGATATCCAAAGCTAGTCTTTTTGTTCTAACCTAGCATGTAGCCAGTAAAGAAAATGATACACCTACTTTCTCAGAATATCTTACACTAATCCAACTCATGAACTTGCAAATCATTAAGTACAGCATCTTGAAAAATTGGATACAAAATGCAAATATTAAGGAACACATTTATAGGCTAGGTATGGAATAAACGTTATTCAGAGCTGAAGTGATGGGTTGATTCAAGTAAATCTTATTAAGTGGATTGATGCTCAAACAAATTTGCATATGATTACAGTGGTCATATGATAAAATTCCTCTCTTTCATTCATCCTATTCACAGAGGTGATGACAGATAAATTTAAAAAAGGAGCGAACAGAGATAGCAGATAAAAATTCATAATATATAACATGAGGGTGTATTGAATTGGAGGCAGCCAGTGGTGCTCCTTTTTTCTCTTAATTTCAAAAAGCCTCCATTTGTGTTCATTCACAACTTCTCTTTTTTCTGTACTTTTTATCTAAATGATGATTTGACCATGCACTTCCAAGTGACCATGATGAATGACTATGGCTCTCTGAATGCAACATCTAGCAAATTTTTAAGGTAATCTTTACTAATTTATTTTATGAGTTACAGGTTCTATGATGTTGATGATTAAGGTTTGATGGGTTGTCGCAGATCATTTTTTATTGTATACTACTTTAAGTCTTGGGAGAGGACAATATAAACACAGAAGATAAATTGAGCTGTACAAATGGAGAGGATGGGAAATTAAAGCAAAGTCCATTCTGTTTCTACGAGAATTTTAAAAAAAATCTTCTGAACATAAATTTGGATCGCAGGCATAAATGCTTGTTACTGTGCTGATGAAGGAAGATAGCTTGCCATAGGCTGAACAATTCCATGCATTGGAAATTCAAATGTCTGTCCTCATAGGCTCTCAGTAAAATGTCACAGTTTGCTATCTTAAGCACTTCACTCTATAGAACCACTAAGTTGCTGGGGGAACTTATCTATACATAAGTAGATTCCTCTTTCAATACCCAAGGTAAGTATTTATTAGCAATTTGCTCTGCAAATAGGTCTTCCAAAATTCTTATTTGCCAAGATTTGAAATGCATGTTGATCTATTATAAGGAAGGGGAAAAAAACTGTACCCTTCTTGCTGGAACAAATCCAGCTCTTTGCAAATACGGAATGAATTGTTAGGATGAGGGATTCTTAAGGGACGCAGTAAGGATATTGTTTCACCAGTGGTGCAGAGAGAGATGTTAATTTTTATCCAGCAGCATGAACCATTCAGTATTTGTATTTTATCTTTCCCATCCTAATTACAAAACCGTTTCATTGTGCCTGGCATTACTAGGATGTGGAATATAAAAGGCAAATTGGGAGGTGAAAAGAGGCATGTTGTGGTGATGGCCTGCACACAAATATAAGCAAAAGACATTGTTGAGATGTAAAATGTAATGACCTCCCTCTTCCCCCTCTCCCTCTTCCCCCTCTCCCTCCCTCCCTCCCTCCCTTCGTCCCCTCTTGGTTTTTCAGTGAATATTTGTGACTAAAGAGAAATCTAGATTTAATATTCCTATCTACTCCTGTTCCTTTGTAGGAAAAATAAGGAAAGGAAAGGAAAGATAAAACAGTATATTTGAAGATGAAATTAAAATCACAGACATTTTCTCAGGAAAAAAATAATAATCTCAATATCTTAACTATTTAGAAGTAGATTTCAACAAAGACTTTACTGGAGAAACTACCACAGTTAGTTAGTTAATTATATATTACTATAGTGAATTTATTTGGTGGTTTTATGATGTAGCCATGTATTCTAATAAAACATTACACAAATAGAATTAAAATAGAATGACACTACCCTACCTCAACTCAAATATAAGCATAGTCATTATAGGATAAGCTATGAACCAGCTATAACAGTGATCCCCAACCCCCGGTCCGCGGACCGGTGCCGGGCCGTGGAGTACCTGGCACCGGGCCGCGCAGCGGCCGGGGGCCATGATCGCTGCAGCGGCCGGGGGCCATGATTCCTGCTGCCTCTTCACCCACACGCGCAGCCTGAGATCAACCCCGGGACTCGAACCCGAGAGCCGCCTCTCCGGTCCAAACCCCACTCCCACCCCGGCCGCCCGCCCGGCCGCCTTGGTAGCCCGTGGAGACGGAGCGCGTTCAGTTCGCCGCTACCTGGGGGCACCGTCCCCATGACATCACTGCGGAGTCCTCGCCTCCTTCCCTGGCGAGGCTTTCTCCCCGCCAGCCAATCAGAGGCCAGTCCCCGGGCAAGCGGGGACAAGTTGCTGGCCGGTCGAAGCAGAAGCGGGAGATTGGAGGGGGGGAGAGAGAGAGAGAGCGAGAGAGCAAGCGCTGGGCGGGTGGCAGCGCGTTCCACAGCAGACTAGGCGCGCCGCGGGCTGCCAACCCCCCCCCCCACACACACACACGTACACACACTGCCTCTCTGGCAATTGGCTGCCCAGGAAGGGAGCGGGGAGCTTTCACAGATAGGAACGTGATGGGGTTTGTTTTCTTCCCCCACTCCTGAGCCCTTTTTTTTTTTGCTTGCCTTCTGGGGTCTCCGCCGTGGAGCAGCCGAGGTCAGATGGGGAGGCGGAAAGAGGGAGAGAGAGAGAGAGATGGGTGGGTGGCAGCTGTCTGTGAAACATCTTCCCCTTCCCACCTCCTGGGCAGCCAATTGCCAGAGAGGCACGGTGGGGGTGGTGGGGGTGGTGGGGGTGGAAGGAAATAAAAAGAGAAGTTGCCCTTTCATTTTGCAATCTCTCTCTACGACCTTGTTTCATTCTCTTCCCTTTTGTTTCGTCCTCATTTCTCAATCTCAGCAACTTTAACACTTTTGGACTTCAACTCCCCAAATTGCCCAGCCAGCTAGAATAGATAGATAGATGGTGGATAGGTGATTGATAGATAGAGAGGGATGGATGGATGGATGGATGGATGGATGGATAAATAGATAAATAGATAGATAGATGATAGATAGAGGATATATACACATACACGCATACACACATACATACACAGAGAGAGACAGAGACAGAGACAGAGACAGACATGGATTGATAGATATCACAGAAGTGAGTACACCCCCTCACATTTTATCAATATTTAAGTATATCTTGCAGCAGTTTAGACATTAATGGCTGGGGGCCATGATCGCTGCAGAACAACGCCCCCCCCACCCCTGCGCGCGCTCAGCGGGCCACGGTAAAATTATCAAAGGCTGACTGGTCCGCGGCGATAAAAAGGTTGGGGACCACTGAGCTATAATATGAAAGATAGTGTCGTGTAAAATAAAAATAATAAACTAAATGAACAAAAAATACAAAGGATTCCAAATGTATCTGTTTCACTCTGAAAACATGATTGGTTAACTTAGAATTTCACAATCAAGGATTTTCTCTTTCTGGAAGAAACAGATTTGAACACATTTCTTGTACCCATAAAGAATGAAGCTGGTTTACTTATTTTGCTATGAAGCTGGAAAATGCATCTCTACTTCATCTATATTTGTGTGTTTGGTTTTGTGTGTGTCT
This sequence comes from Thamnophis elegans, assembly GCF_009769535.1. Lineage (NCBI taxonomy): Eukaryota > Metazoa > Chordata > Lepidosauria > Squamata > Natricidae > Thamnophis > Thamnophis elegans. Next base: position 31,458,220 of record NC_045553.1, on the reverse strand, counting down.
GTTCTAACCTCTTCTATAGAAGAGGTTCCACAAATCTACAGTGCCCTTAAGAACCAGTTCAAGCTCCCTCCCTCTATCCATCTGCACATCATCAAGATGAAGAGTGAGAGGAGGAATTCTGGGAGTTGAAGTCCACAAGTCTTAAAGCTGTCAATTTTGAACACCCCTAGGGTTTTTTTCCTAAAGGGTTAGGGGTGCAAAGGTCTTGTAGCTTGACAGCTTTAAGACTTGTGTGCTTCAAATGCCAGAGGTTCTGAGCCAACATTTTGGTTGCTAAGCAAGAGCGTTGTTAAGTGAGTTTCACCACATTTTACAAGTTGGCCATTCCCACCCAGTCACATGGCTGGCAAGACACTCCCACAAAGCAGGCCACACCTACAGAAGAGGTTTTAAAAAAAATTTGAAACCCACCACTGGTCTGTATGTGTGTTTGAGCTAACTAGTCCCTGCAGTTTTCAGAAGAGATCTGTCTTTGCTTTCTTCTTCCTAAGGTTGAGAGACAATGACTGACCCAATGGCACCCAGTTGGCTTCAGGTCCAAAGTGGGACTAGACCTCCCTTTATCCTGCTTTCTAACTACTCCCTTAACTGTTGCACTAAATGGCTCCAACCTGTGCCTCATTTAACATTCCCAAAGTTGACTCAATGAAGTTCACCTGGTGAAAGCATCTGTATACTTTATTTAACAAATTTGTTACAAATAACTGGAAATCTTTTGGATTTACGAAGAACATCATCCCTTTCTTGCATTGCTTGGCTGCAACAAACAATTTGATTGTGAAAAGTACTCATGCTCCATGCTTTCATGAACAGACTCTCAGACATGGGGAGCAATGGAGGGTTAAAACCACTGACCCATTTGTTAGAGGACTGTCAATCTGTGTATCTCAATCCAATGCAGCACCATGTCGATTTCCCCAAAACTGAATTAACCTCAGGCATGGCAGAAAATGTTATAAAACCTGGCCTCAAACTAACTATCATCTTGCCCGATTCTTGCCGATGGGGATATGCAATTGCTTTCCAGTTTTTCAGATAGATAATTTTTCCAGTCCTAACTGATGTGCCAGTGACTGAAATTGAAATCTAAATGGAAACACCTCCTCTATGAAGGAGATTCACTCTCTTCCTGGTTATTAGCAGAAAACTGGAACCATTTTTATTGACCTCATGGAAATGCTTCCAAACGTCACCATGGTAAAATGTGGCAACTCATTTTATTCAACCAACTGCGTAGATATTTGAGCACACTGTGCTGTAAAAAAGCACTGGTTGAGAGAGCACCATGTGCTGCATTCAGTAGTACGGACAGACGTGCATAGCTGTATACATATCATACATATCAGCTATAACACAATAGTCATCAATTGAAAGAAGGGGGAACAAAACAGGGGATTACCTATCAGCCCAGTGCTTTGGTGATAAAATAATTCATGATCATCCTTTCCCCCAAATACAAGCGTTTTCTTGTACAATATTTTAGATGTTTGGAAGACCAACCAGGGGGAAAAAACCCAATATGCTCTGTAAATATGCTCTCCAAAAGTGACAAGGAAATTGTATTCCTTTCCAAAAAGGCTGAAACAATGACTAAGGAGAGTTTCACACATTTTACACATTTTCTGGGGAAATGCTTAACTTGATACAATGGTGACAAACATGCCAATGTCTCTCCTTTCTTGTCTGCCAGGGACTTTTCAGTATCCTGAAGCATCTTCAGATGAAACAACACCACAGGGGGAAAAATGTTTTACCCCCCCAAATTAAAGGAATCCTTGTCACACCTCTGTCCTTTTATTCTTCCAGGGGAACTAATGAATAAAAAGTGGATCTGCAAAAAAAGAAATCTATGTAAGTCCTGTTGTCCTTTGCATGCGTAGTCCTTGATTTACAACAGTTCATTTAGTAACTGTTCAAAATTACAAAGGCATTGAGAAAAGTGACTTATGACGATTTTTCACACTTATGACTACTGCAACATCCCCATGATTGCATGATCAAAATTCTGACACTTGGCAATTGACTCATATTTATAAAGGTTGTGCTGTCCCCAGGTCATAGCATCACCTTTTATGATCTTCAGCCAAACAAAGTCAAGGAGGAAGCCAATTGAACAATTGTGTTACTAACTTAACAACTGCAGTGGGCATAAAATGGGGCAAAACTCACTTAACTGTCTCACTTAAAAATGGTAACTTTGGGCTCAAGGACTACCTGTAGATTGGTCCCTGTTTTTGAAAAATGGAAAGAAATATGAGATGTGGTCAAGACATCCTGGCATAAGGAATACTAGCTAGACTGAACTTGGTTGTCTCATTCTCACATGATTGAACTCAAGACATTTTGTTACCTCTTTCGTCTCCCTGATTCTTCCATATATTAGAAGACAGCATGGCTGGAAGATTAATGTCATTTCAACTCTGGGATGGTAAAAGGGCAAATGAGACAGAGCTTGGGTTTTCTTTCTGGATCTTGTTAGGAGTTTTTAAAAAGGCCTTGAAAAAGACTTCTTTGTTTTTCTACAATGTACGAAGTGTGCTTGAGGGCTTACACAATAATGTGTTTTCTGTCACTAAATGATGAAAACAATCCAGTCTTTCTTGTCGGAAGGAATTACAGGGGATGAAAAAAAATGGGTCAGAGCTCCTTGTTAGTTCCTGGAGGCAGCCAGGTTAAGAAACAGACACCATAGGATGTGTGTTGGTTATATTAAAAGTGGAGTACATAAAGATTCTTGGAGACCTGTCCAAAACCTTCACTGTCTCACTCAAGAGTGTTTTTTCTCATTCTTTCTACTTTCCCTGGGCTGTTTTATCTCTTTTTCACCTAAGGCCCAGAGCTAGATTTCTCTATACCACTTCCCCATGATAATCACTGCCCTTCTTGGAAGACTGGTCAGGCAAATAAAGCCTACCAATTGACCAAGAAGCCTTTAAGGTCGTCTAGCTTCGATGTATGGTATCTCAGAGCAGACCTTGATTTTGGCAATCCAGGTCTTTCTCTTTTAAGGTATTTACCTGACTTTTGGCAAATCCACACAGCCAGGTTGCCCTGTTATGAGTATAGCCACCGAGACTTTCTGGGAATCAGGAGAAGACATCATTGTCCTCTGTTCGTTTTCCAACCCACAGCTCCTGCAGCTTCTGCCCATGTTTTCCTGTTAAAAGCAATGTTTTCTTGCTTCTGCTGTCTTAAGCCTTGATTTGTACACTGAGATTTATTTTCTTCTTGCAATTTGATTGGCTACTTCACAGAGACTCAAAAATCTGCTCCCTTCATTTTCCTAGGTTTTCTTCAGGAAGATCCGCTGCGGTTTTGAGTTATAGGCCTAAATGGCAGGATTAGTACTTATAACATTTGCTTGCCATGTTATTTTACTTTAAAATGGGGGATTTTTAAAAAAAAACAACACATTATTATTATTATAATTATTATAATTATTATTATAATTATTATTATAAGCTACCTCCTTTTATGCTCATTTTTGTTTAAAAAACAACTGTGCTTTTATCATTTATCCTTCTTTTACTCCTTCCAAAATTTCTCATCATAACCCTTAGATTCTGACAGCACAGATAAATCCTGTTATATTTTGCAAGTATCCACAACCAAATATTTCACTGTATTTGAAACAAAGATTGAGATAGAAGGCATATACAATTCGTGCTTAGTAAATAAGAAATGGGATGAAATTTAAAGCAAAACATTCACAGTGATGTTTAGGGATTATCATAACTAAATTAAAAATGAATAGGTATTGACAGAATTTGCATTCAGCCTGTTGGATTATATCTGTGCACATTTTGTTCTTAAGTTTGAGGATGGTATAATTTCTATCCATGCTTGTTTGCTTTTATCTATTTATTTTTCCCTTCCCTTGCATTAGCATTTCCTTGGCAACTTCAGTTCAAGATTTTAATTTTTAAAAGCCATTCTGCAACAAGAGATTTGTAGCTTTAAAGCTGCCCAAGGATGTTGTCTTGCAGAGCTTTATTTCACTAGTCAAATCCATACTGTTTTTCATTGAATAATTAGAGAACGGAAAGAATAGAGTGAATGCAAATGTATGGATTTGCTGGTGTGAATAGGCAGGACTGGAGTGAGATTGCAGACATCACAAGAAAGCATATATACTGTATCTGGAGCATTAGTGCATATGGTATTAAGGGTAGAGCCGCCCACTTCAAGTTAAAATGTGCTCCCTGTCTCTGGATCTATAATACCCACAAAGGATTTGTATATTATTAAATATCAATTTCTGCAAAACAACAGCAGAGGTTTAATATCATGATGCTGTATTTTGAGTTTCTGGTTTGCTAATGTGAGAAGCAAGGCTATGGATTGGATATGCCTAGTGGAATTTATTTTATTAATCAATTTGCTGAAGAGGCAGAAGGAACGCTTATCTAATTTAGAAACGAACAACAGTGGGTGAGATAGGAATACGTTAGAAGACAAGCATGATTCTAAATTATCTTGATAGGAGTGTAGGAAATAATAAATGAACTTTAATGGAGACAAATGTAAGGTTGTTCACATAGGAATCAGAAATTATACACATAGTTATAAGATGAAATACATTTATTTGCTGACGAAATTTATATACTGGCTCAGTCTGGTCAGATGAAGTGGCCGGGTTATCTGGTCTGATCACAATCCATGTTTAGTGGTTCTTGGAATTGTATTTATTATAGTAAAGGAATCCATGGGGATTTTACTTCACTTAGTTATTGCTAACTGTAGGGATGGTGGTGCTCATCTCCATTTCAAGGCCATTGAGCTCATGCTGTTTGAAGACATTTTCATGGTCATGTGGCCAGCATGATATCATGGAGCACTATTACCTTCCTACCAAAGTAATACCTATTTATCTACTTGGATTTGGATGCTTTTGAACTACTAGTTTGGCAGCAGCTGGGTGAAGAGGGGAGCTGATCCTGTCACATGGAGCTCAGGTCTCAAACCTAGGCTATCAGTTTTTCAGCTGACATGACCAGCATCTTAACTGCTGAGCCATCAGGACATATTTATTATAAACTGAATACAATATGAACAAGTAGTTTCAGTCTAATATGGATGACCAAAAGACAAACGTAATTTCCTCAACAAAAATATCATTGCCAAATCAATTATTTCTCAATAGTTCCTTCCAGATCTATAATCCTGTCATCTGCCCTATAAAAATTAGATATAGTTTACAATCAATGTTGGATTTTCTTAATTTCTGTTTTTTAACTGAAATTCAGTTTAATTTCCCTGTCCACTAGGGGACAAATATAGACGTGTCTCTGTATACTAAAGTTAAATTATATATTTTTGTTGTACATTGCTTCTAGTATACTTTACACATTGGTGTTGTCTCATTGGTGAAGACTGGAGTTTTGCTTTTGTTAGGATGCAAAATGTCCATAGAGCATATGTGAATTTCCACCATACAAGTGTCCAATTTTCAGCTTCCATGATATCCCAAGCTTTCACCCAAATCCAAGTGAAGACTTCTTAAAAGACCTTCTTTCACAGGAAACATGAGTATCCAAGGATATTTCAGACCAGTTGAATTTTGTACAACAGGAATAGCACCACTGCACAACATACTCCTTCATTTTCAACCGTCAGTTCAGAGACAGAACCAAAACAAATGGGAGGTCCTTGATGTTTTCTGAGTTTGGTTGTTTTCTTGTAGACATCATTACCCAAATTAGGCAACATCATCGTGCTTGTAGGGAGCGATGGTGGCACAGTAGTGGTTAAAATGCAGCATTGCAGACTGACTCTGCTGACTGCCAGCCCTTCAATCCTAACCAGTTCGAGGTTGACTCAGCCTTCCATCCTTCTGAGGTCAGTAAAATGAGGACCCAGATTATTGGGGGCAAAATGCTAACATTGTCAACTGAGTACTGTAAAGTACTATGAGCGATATATAAGTCTAGATGCTATGGTGGAAGTAAGTAAGTAAGTAAATAAGTAAGTAAGTAAGTAAGTAAGTAAGTTTGGGTAATGGAATGTCTACAGAAAGACCAACCAAGCTCAGAGAGCACCAAGGACCTCTCAGTTCATCCCTGAGCTACAAATAGTCTCCTTTATTGGTACCAAAATAAATCTCAAGTATCCAAGTTAAAGTTCAAAAAAAAACTTTTGTGAAATCACAAAGCAGATTCCAGCATCACATTTCTAATGTACACTTTTTGATTTTCTTTTTCTGCTAACTTGTCTCTGTTTCAACATTGTTTCTGCTAATCCACATATCTTCAAGCATACCTTTTCTTTCTATATACTGCTTTAAAAAAAACCCCCGCAGAAATCTTGAGTTTAGAATTTTATTTCCGAAGTTGGCTCAAAAAATGTGAAATGAAATGCAGTATATTTGCATTAACATGCAAGGAAAATGAATTTCTCTTCTAGCCGTAGTAGAATCACCTGCAACTTTGCTTGGTTCTGCTTCATCACAGATATGGAAGCAAGGGCAGCCAAGTCACAGTAGGAAAAAAAAATACATGAAAGAAATATTTGGAAGGAAAGAGATTTCAAAGTTTGAAGTATTCTCTTGTCTGGCTCACAGCACATATTGGTAGATAATAATAAATGATAGGGCACTGTAGGCATTCTCTCTCTCTATGCAGTAGGCAAAGATTTTTCATTTCATGCTTCATTCTCAGCCTTCTGCTGTGATTTTAGATCAGGGACCACTGTTTTTGCACACAAGGAAGAGCAAGAATATATATTTATTGCTGCTTAGCAACTTGGTCACAAATTCCCTTTCCATTTTGTAATATTTCTAAGAATTTCTCACTGCAGTGACAAATAAAAAAAAACATTATGAAATTGTGGCAGGCACCGTGATAAACACTTGCTTTAATATCATACAGAGTATTATTATATTTAGTTACACAGTCAGCCAGATATTCAGACTGGATTTGGCATTTTTATCCATCTATCAAGCCCTTCCCAAGGACCAGGGTTAGGCAGAGGTGGTTGCTTGGTAGTGTTAAAAGATATTGTCACGGGATGTAAGCTGTTCCAAGTAAAGCTGCCTTTTGCAATTGACCGATGGTGATTGTGTCAATGCTGATGGTGTTCAAGTGGTGTTCCAGATGTTTTGGGATTGCACTCAAGGCACCTATTACTATTATTATCACAGAAGAATTTGATGCTTAATTATTGGCACAAAGTGGGTATTTTTCAAATTATTTTTTCAGATTTTTTGTTGTTTCATAGTTTTGGACATATACATCAACACAACCAAATTGTTTTAAATCCCTGAAAAACAAGTTTGTTATAAAGAACCACTTATTAAAGACAATAGCAATAGCAATAGCAGTTAGACTTATATACTGCTTCATAGGGCTCTAAGCGGTTTACAGAGTCAGCATATTGCCCCCAACAATCCGGGTCCTCATTTTACCCACCTCGGAAGAATGGAAGGCTGAGTCAACCCTGAGCTGGTGAGATTTGAACAGCCAAACTGCAGAACTGCAGTCAGCTGAAGTACCCTGCAGTGCTGCATTTAACCACTGCACCACCTCAGCTCTTAGGGACAAAACTGATTTATGGATTGGAAATATGATCTCACAATATTTCACAGAGTTAATTGTGACAATATATTGAGACCTGGGGAAGAGGGGAATAGTTGCACTGCTGACCTTTCTATCTTTTTTGATGTTATGAAATTTACACAGGGACACATATGTGCAGGTTACATTGCTACATAAAAGGCGTTGGTTTGAAGGAAGGCACTTAATTTGGACAACCCATAAGCTTTGTACATTGTATTGAATCAGGTCTTATTTTAACATGGTTTGTTCAAAAGGTCACAATGGCTACTTCCACATGCATGTTAAGGCAAAACTATTTAGCCACATATGAAGCTGAATTCATAATAAACAATTCGCAATTTAATGAGTTTATATACCGCCCAATCCCAGAGGACTCCGGGAGGCTTACAAATACGCAATGAAATAAAACAACACATAGGGGAAAAAATACAAACAGTTTAAAAAACACAACATTCATTTGGTTTAACTGGAGGTTGGACTTGATTTAAAAATCAACAACCCCAGGCCTGTCGGAACAGCCAGGTTTTGGTGGCTTTTTGGAAGGCCACGAGGGTGGGAAGGTTCCGGATCTCTACTGGTAACTCGTTCCACAGAGCCGGAGCAGCTACAAAAAAGGCTCTCCCCCGAGTGGTCGCCAGTTGGCATTGTCCGGTCGATGGCACCCGGAGGAGGCCTAGCCTGTGGGTTCTTATCCAACATTGGGAGGTGTGTAGCAGGAGACGGTCTCTCAGATATCCAGGTCCAATGCCATGTAGGGCTTTAAAGGTAATCACCAGCACTTTGTAGCACGTCCGGAGACCAATAGGGAGCCAGTGCAGCTCGCGGAGGATAGGTGTAACATGGGTGTACCGAGGTACACCTGATATCGCTCGCGCGGCTGCATTCTGCCTCCTTTCATTGGGGTGTTTACATTTGCAATCTGAAACCAGTGGCATTTAAGATTTGATTTGATTTGATTTGATTTATTGCATTTCTATGCCGCCCTATTCCCAGAGGGACTCAGGGCAGCTCACAAACCAAGGGGGGGGATACAAACAGGAGGAAAACAATGGACAAACAACTACAACAATTTAAAAACAATCAACAAGCATACAATTCAAGCGGGGATGGGAACTCGTCAGCCCCAGGCCTGTCGGAACAGCCAGGTTTTAAGGGCTTTGTGGAAAGCCTGAAGGGTGTGAGGGTCCGAATCTCCATGGGGAGCTAGTTCCAGAGGGCCGGAGCAGCCACAGAGAAGGCCCTCCTCCGGGTGGTAGCCAATCGGCATTGGCCGGTAGATGGAATTCGGAGGAGGCCTAGTCTGTGGGATCTAATAGGTCTATTGGAGGTAATTGGCAGCAGGCGGTCTCTCAAGTACCCAGGTCCAATACCATGAAGGGCTTTATAAGATCAGCAAGACTTACTTTTAGGTGAATTTGCTGAATTAAAACAGTGAAATTGTGAGAGGGATCCATTTCAGGAGGGGGGAAAAAACCACAGACCCTATTTGTTACTCAAATAATTGATTTAAATCCACAAATTTGAACTGGAATAGTGCTTTTGATCTGCTGAAAAACTGAAGAGGACATGTCAGATTGTTCATAAAAGTTAGTTCCCTGTGAGCATACTGGGCATGTCTGAGAGAGATTAAGAAAAAGCAATTAAAAGCACATACATGGACATTATCACCCTGAAGAGTTTCACCTGGAATTTCACACAGCAGCTGCTGAAGATTATGAGAAATTGTGATAACCATTTTTTCACAGCTAATATTGTTCACATACATATTTCATTCAAAGGAAGGGGAAAGGCTTTTTAGTTGTGAAAGTACTGGAGGACAGGCATTGTTAAATGAAATGTATGCAGCGCTTGACAGCGTAACTATTAGTCTATAGTAAGAGAAAGGGGATAAGAAGCGAAGGAATGGAAAGCTTCTTGTTTCAGTTCTGAAACTACATGCGGAGCATGTAACTAATAGTGTTAAAGATATCATAAAGAGAGGAAGATCCTGAAAAGATTGATCAATTTGAGCCAATGAATCTGGAGATACCCCAAAATCAGTAAAATATTAAGAGTGCTGTATTTTGGGTAGCAATCTTATTGCTAAATAAGGAAATGAGGCAAAAATGTGTTTGCATCTATAGACAATTTCCTGTATACATTTTTAAACAATAAATAGAACATTGATATTAGTGAGACAGCTTAATGGCATGAATAATTTTCAAAAAGTGTATCAAACAGTAAGAAGAATGTGTAGGCAAAATGCAAATTTGTTTATTCTCTAGAAAACATGGACCCAATGAAGCTTTACCTCAACCTTCTATTCTGTTCTTCTATTGTCAAAATCTTTAGACATGATTTATCCTTAGTGTGACACTGAAGTATCTCCACAAATTCCTTTTAAAGTATTTTGTTTGCTAGTGAATAGAATACATAGGTATGATAATTACATTCTTTATGCCTCCCTTATCCATAATTTCTCTGTTTAATTTAGTGTGAAATCAACAGATTTAGTGGCCATCAACAGACACATAGAGAAAAACAATACCGACTTATCTGTCAAAAGAGACAATAAAAAGCACAAAAAGAAACAAATAAACCCTCCTTCACTACCAATCAATCCCCATATGAGCAGAGATCAACACTAAGATTAACACTTGATCAATAATCAAGAATTATATAATATCCAAATCAAAGAACTACCAATGCAGGCAAGTAAGCTAACAGTAAACAACAGCCTCATCAAGGAACCACCAAGATCACTCCCACCAACACTGACAGGGCAAGTCACTAAAAACAAGAATGGGCCATACTCTCTCTAGCACTGATGATATTAACTAGTTTGGTAATCAAACATCTGCAAGAAAACCACCAAGCTCAAGATCATCAAGGATCCCACAGTTCAAGTGATATTTTAGAAGTGTCATAATGATGTTTATTTTAATGTCACTATTAAAGTTATTTTTTCCCCAAAAAAAGATATTTAACATGCATTTGACATTAACTGGTGGCAACATATTAAGATTGGTTTTCCCAATTACAAAGGTTTTATTTCATTTTACTGTAGTTCAATGGGAATCCTAATCAAATCCTTATGTGCAGAGTAGATTATTAAAGTTCAGCAGCATCACATTCACAACAAAAGTACATATTGGCAAGGCCATTGTTTTCTCAGTTGTAATATATATGACTGTGAAAACTGGCCCATTAGAAAGGCTGAACAAAGAAAACATATTGATGACTTTGAATTGTGGTGCTGGGGAAAAAAATGCCTTGATCTTTAAGTTGAACAAATCATTCATCACTACAGTAATTAAAACCAGATTCCCCTTTAGAAATTCTAAAAATATCATTATATACAATATGTTGGACTAACAATGCAAAAAGCAAGTGTCATGGAAAAGAATGCATCATATTAGATGTAGTGATAATCACTAGCTTGGGTGACTCTGTTCAACATGTGCTAATCACAGGTATTTAAACTCAGATTTATCAACAATTAGGTTATTCATTAATATTAATATTAATAGAAAAGTAGAGTAGGGTAGGGTAGGGTAGGGTAGGGTAGGGTAGGGTAGGGTAGGGTAGAGTAGAGTAGAGTAGAGTAGAGTAGAGTAGAGTACAGTAGAGTTGGAAAGGATTTTGAAGTCCAACCCCTTGCTCAAGCAGGAGATCCCATATTATTTCAGATGGGCTGAAATGACTGTAGAGCCATTGACTCTATAGAGGGATAGTGAGGAATTTTAGTTTTGAAGATCCAGTTATTAGCTAATGTAAATCAAGCACACATGTAACCACTGGAATCAATAGAATGTGGTTTTTAAAAATTAAGACCACAGCACAACCCATTTCCAGAGTGTGGATGAACAAATATTGCAAGAATTACGGTATAATCAGGTAATACAACTGGGCCAGGATTAGGAAAGATGTTCTCAATGCCACCTTAAATAATCTTCAGCGAAACATGCTAAAATTACTGTATATACCCACAGATAACCTAAGAATTTTAGGTGCCAACATACTGAAAAAAAATTGGCTTTGGCTTATCCATGACTATGTTGTTAATACCTTTTCAAAGTACCCATATATCTAATAGATACTTGTGGATCAAGCCATCTGCTAATAAATCAATTCTTGAATTTTGAAACCAAAAAAATGAAAAATTAGCCAAGTGTAGTAGATTATGAAAGATTATGATGTTTTGATCATCATGATTGTTTGCTTTCACTGTAAAGATATCTAATTTGAGCATCTTTTACAGATTACTACTTTGACCAGTTAAACTTGAGAGACAGTGCAGATTTATTTAAGGCAAAAAAGACAAATACTAGTTGTGAAAAGCTCAGTTGTTGGCGAGAAACAATTACTTCAACCATTCAAAATGGTTGTTGATGGGTGTTGTGGACAATACAACAAACAAACATCAGTGTAAAATATTCACCTAACTTTAAAAGAGGAAAATATACAGAGTAAGGACAGATGCTCTACCAAATCCTATTCCCACCAGACATCATTAAAAAGCACGACCAGTGCTATTTCTGTCCCATATCTTGTGTGTGTGTGTGTGTGTGTGTGTGTGTGTGTGTGTGTGTGTGTGTGTGTGTATGTGAGTGAATGAATGAATGAACAAATGAATGAACAAATGTACCTATAGATACGGGATGCAATGAAATAACTGTATATGAAAAATAAATTCTCAATATTATTTGAAATAAAATAAAACAAAACTAATGAGCTAATTAAGCCTTCCAATCAATGAATGTTTTGTGTTTGTGTGTGTATATGTATGTTTGTCTGTATTAACAATTTGAATTTTGGGGAACAAACTTAAAAATGACACTATCAGTTGCATACAAGGAAAACCAGTACAAAATGTTTTACAGATGACACCTGGCACCAATAAGGTTAGCTAAAATCTTAACAAATACCTCCCCAAAATGTTGGAAATGCGAATCAATACACGGAACATGTTACCATTTATGGTGGACCTGTGAGGAGGCTAAATTTTTTTGGAAAAGGATCAAAAATTGGCTGGAGACAATAACAGGTATCAAAATAGAATGGAAACCTAAAGTTTTTTTATTAGGAATAATGTCTGCAAAATACAAAAAAGAAATCCAGTATTTAATACTACATATAATTACGGCGGCAAGGATTGCCTTTGCCCAGAAATGGAAAAACAAATTAATTCCAAGCGAAGATGAAATAATAAGAAAGATTATGGATTGTACTGAAATGGACAAACTAACTAAAGAAATCCAGGGAAAAGAAGAATCAGAATTCTACCAGATATGGGATAAATGGTATAGGTGGATAGAGGAAAGAAACAAGAATCAATGAAGGAATATAACAAAACTCAAAAATAATAGTTATGAGTAAAATGAGAGGGTTAAGAATGGTGAAATTCGAATGAAATACAATAGAAGGGGAAATAATATAAGGTGAGCGGTATCGATTGATAATTGTTATTAGAAAGAACAGGAAGCTCCTGTTCGTACTGTATTGTGTAAATGTGATGTACGTCTAAATTTTGTGTGTGTGTATTTTACATGTTTGTTAATAAAAAATAAAAAGATTAAAAAAAAAACAATTTGAATTGCATACTTGATAAAGTCTCTGATTGCCAGATATTGGGTGTGTGCGCTATAGTTCACACAGAGGAAGAAGAGGCAGTAATGACTTTCCCAAAACGGTTGGGAGAGCAGCTCAAAATAAAATGGCCAATAAATATAAGCTGACACTCAACAATAATAATAGATTTAAGAAATGGTGGTGGTGAGTACTAAGGAGAAAACAAGGCAGTTCTTGGGTATCAGCCATTGCAATGATATTGTATAAAGTTTCCATGGAAAGAATCACACTCTAACCACCACTACCACCATATCTCTCTCCCTCCCTCCCTCTCTCTCACACACACACCAAGCGGGGGGGGGGGGGAGAAGAACAACAGCAACAAAGCATCCTTGGAGGATAATGCTTTCAACTTTTCAGCTTGCAAATTGTTTATTGCTGTTCTAATTTCAGTCTCTCACGAAAATAACCCCCTGTACAGAACATTTGGGTTGACTGTTGATTTTTAAATGTTACTTGCCTCCCAAAGATAAGACAATTGATTAGAGACTATAAAATCACTGGTTAGAAATATTTGATTGATTATTATTTTAAAAGTCAGCACTCAAGAAAGCAAGCTTAGTTTTTTTTTAAAAAAAAAACTGTATCATGTAATGTATTTTTTTGCCTCGTGTCAGCATAGAACTGTATGACTGAAGGAGAAATAGATCTTTTATCAAGCTCAGACAAAGCAAACTAGATATGAAGATAATCCTGACATTTTTAATTAAGAGAAAAAAGAAGAAGGGACAATTTTCATTAGGACTATACTGTAGCATGCAGGGATGAAATTTAATCCTGATGTAATCGGAAGAAAAATCCACATACCAACAAGGTATTTTTATCAGGAAATAAGCAAGCGATGATTTGTTTCAAATTTGTGTATGTATATATGTCTTGTGCTGGTTGTTGTCATTTCCTTTCCTCCTGTCCAAGAATGACATAATTTTTGCTGAATTGTGGGAAACAGCAATGGTGAGCTCTTCATGCATCCTGTCCATCATTGCTCTTTCCCAGAATTTAGCTTGGGATATCGAATAAAATGCTACTTTAACGTCTATAAAAGTGACATAAAAGAAGGTTGTGTTGAAGGAGGAATATGCACACATACACACAGATTCCCTAATGGTAATTGTTATTAAGGCAGTGATCTATGAAAATAATGGTTACACTGAGAAACAGTCTATTAAATGCTTGTGGCCTTCGGAGTTGCTGGTAGAACACCAAAAACAATTCAAATTGGTTATTACATTTTCCAAGTCATTTAGACCTCCAAAAGGCAGCAAGCAAAACCATCCCCTAAAATAAATCAATATTATGACTTGCAGACCATTTATATAGAATAAAAACAGCAAAATGATGCATTTCTTAAAAATACAAAAGAAAATGTTGATGACCAATATCAATAGCAATAGCAGTTAGACTTATATACCACTTCATAGGGCTTTCAGCCCTCTCTAAGCAGTTTTCAGAGACAGCATATTGCCCCCAACAACAATCTGGGTCCTCATTTTACCCACCTCGGAAGGATGGAAGGCTGAGTCGACCCTGAGCCGGTGAGATTTGAACAGCCAAACTGCAGAACTGCAGTCAGCTGAAGTAGCCTGCACACATGGAATGAAGAGCAGAAACAAAGAAGGAAAGATATCAGCTTAGGCATGCGTAGCAAAAAAGAAAGCAAGTATTTGTCAGAATCACTTAAAGCAGAAGAATATAGTAATATTCTCTCCTCCATCTCTTGCCAGGTAGACTGGACTTAGAGAGAGAAGGATTGGCCCAAAGTTAGTCTGTGAACTGCTGTGGATTTAGCTTCAGTTCCCAAGTCTTAATCCAACAGTGTTCCAATATTTGAGGTCTTGTCAGGCATATGCAGAATTGGTCTCCATGCTATTTCTTTGACATTTCACATACATGCAATCTCCCCTTACTAAAAAAAGAAAAAGAAACAAGAAAGCATTTCTTTACTTTCTATGTATCTCACCCCCATTTTAACCATTTTATACAAGTGGTTCTTTGTGCAATTGCTTATATTTCTAAAGAAGCAGAAACCTAGTCTGTGATGGATTGTTGTCCAGATTCTCAGGAGGGAGGCAATGCATTGCAGAGAAGTAAGAAGCAACTCAATTCAGATAGTTTGGGTGAGAAAGAAGCAGTGGTGGGTTTCAATTTTTTTTAGAACCTATTCTGTAGGTGTGGCCTGTTTTGTGGGAGTGGCTTGGTGATCATGTGACCGGGTGGGAGTGGCCCTACTGGAACTGGTTCCTGAAGATGAAAGTTCTCTGAAACACTTTTTGGGGAGGGAGTAGGAATGGGGTGGTGGTGTATAGGGAACCTCCTAAACTAGAATATTTCCAGGAGGTTTTTCTTGTTAATGATATTCTGGGGAAGGCGGGAGTGAAACACTTAATCTTTCCTGTCTTTTTACCATCTTCAACCATATGGTATGAAATGCAAATAGCAAAGGGGGTATCAATCCCTAATACTCATTCATCCTGTCACCCAGCTGAATTTAACTTTGGATGAATACAGCTGCCTCCCCTTTGCCCCTCCGCTTATATTGAGACATAATACTCACATAATGACACACCAATTATTGTAAGTATGTCCCAGTGAGCACAACGTTAGCTTCAAGGGGACATTCTGTTGCCTTTTTTTCAGCTCCCAAACATCCAAGGCTAATTAAAAGCCTGCCTGGCTGATTTATGAGATCAAAGAAGACAGCTTTCCCTACAGCAAGATTGCCAAGCAACAATGGCTCCAGTGTGCAATCCTTAGAATCAGAAACTGCAGCATTTTACAAAATGTTCTGCTAACTGCCTTCCCTTAAATACGTGTCTTTCAAGAGACATATGAGTGCAACGCTCAGCTAGGAACAGTAGTTATCCAACCTTCCCTTCTCCCAAGAAGTTAAGCAGGGTGAGTTCTGATTTGGATGAAAGACATCAAGAAATTCCATGATATAGACTAAAATGAGGGAGGGACTCCTTAAAAGGGAGAGTTACTTGCTAAGAAAACTACATAAATATGCCCATGAACCCATCATTAATACAGTTATCTGAGATGTAATCTGAGTTATTAGAATATACCGTGTTTTCCCGAAAATAAGACAGGATCTTATTTTCTTTTGACCCACTGAAATAAGTGCTTGGTCTTATTTTCAGGGAGGTCTTATTATTTTTGAGGTGCAGGAGGCCCTTAACCTCAGTCTGTAGTCCGCAGCCCATGGATCAACTGATCCAGAGAGGGCTGGACATTCTGTCTGTTTCTGGCAGACTCTTGCCAGACCTAGCGTCACTGGACCTGCCGCTCTTATTGCGGCCTCCACTAAGAGAAGGGGTGCGGTAGCTAGGATTTGTGGTAGTGGCCTCCATGAGGCCATTCCGCATGGATGGCAGGTGCATGTGAGACATGTGAGGCATGTTCCCCCCTTTCCCCCCAGGGGGGACCGGCTGCACATGCATTTAAATATTTTAGGAGAGGGCTTATTTTCAGGGGAGGGCTTATTTTAGCTTATGCGCTCAAAAATTCAATTGGGCTTATTATCCAGGGAGGTCTTATTTTGGGGGACACAGGGTAGTACAATGGTACAATCTAGGGAGTACTGATAGGCTAATAAAATAGTCATCACAATATATAAGTAGAAAGAAATCATATCCATCCTTGTATTTTATTATTTTGTAGGAAAAATGCCTTTGTCACCAAGAGTACATTTGGTTTTCTATGTTTGTTTTGGTAATGTCAAACATGAAGAACCAGAAGCGCATACTAAGTTCCAGTTAAGATGATTTATTGGTCATGCCTATACTCAAGAATCACTAAATTGGTGCTAGATAAGAATTGCTGGAATTCAAGAGGGGCCGGACTTAGATCACTTGTGAGAACGTTAAGACTCTAAGCTGATTACCCTCTTGACTCCATCCCTGGGTTCTGCCTGCTCTTCTGATACAGGTAATTTATTATTGCATTTATAATCTAGCGTTTCTGTGGAAGCATAGAATAAGTAGAAGTGTTGATCTCCCTTTGTTTTATCTTTATAGCAATCTGGGAAAATAGGTTGAATGGGAAGATGAAGCTTCTGAATTATAGTGAATGTAATGTTATGCTTTCATTTTTAAATGCTTGGATGAAAAGTCTATAAAGTATAATGTCAGAAGGAATGTTAATGCAAGCTATCGTAAAATACTTCACAAATTATTTCACTCTTTTAACAATGTATTTCAAAGCACTTATACTCGTGAACCACTTAATATAGTCATTCAGAGAATTATTGAGCTCACTTGGAGAACATTTACCAGTTATTGCTATTATTTATTCAATTAATATTCCAACTCTTGACCCAGAAGATCCTGCAAATGGCTTTCAAAAGTAAAAAACGAATAGTTAAAATTTTATTTTAAAAAATATTATTAACTAATTCTGCATTTTCCAAGTGTGGGTCACAATCTCCAGGAAGCCATGAGATAATAAAAGAAGGGTCAGAAGAAAATGCCTTCCTCATATTCTTTTCATTGTAAACTAACCTTTTTGATACAAAAGTATATCAAACTTTGTAAAAGACACAGGAAGGCCCTTTCTTATGTTCCACATAAAATATATCAAAAGTAAAGATACAAGTGATTGAAAACTTATCAAGGATCCAACCTAGAACTGAGGAAAAATTTCCTGTCAGTGAGAACAATTAATCAGTGTAATGGCTTGCACTGATGAGAACTTCTGAGTGCTCCAATGCTGGAGATTTTTTAGAAGAGATTTTAGAAGAGAAATGGTATAGGGTCTCCCGCTTCAGCAGTGGGTTGGACTAGAAGATCTCCAGGGTCCCTTCCAACTCTATTATTCTGTTATTTAAGAGGAAGGTTCCCGCTGATTTTAATGTCTCTACACATTGTTTAGTGACCTAAATGTGCCAAACAAGCAAGCATGCAGCAAGCATATATGCATTCCACATATTTTTTTAGTATTATATCAACAATATTATACAGCTAATGGGGCTATGGTGGCTCATCTGTAAGATGCTGAGCCTGCATTCCGCTGAGGTTGGCAGTTTGGCGGCTCGATTCCCATGAGCAAATAAACCGTGTAGGGATAGGAAAGGAGCCCCCCCCCCCGATTGCCTACTGGCATTCTGGAGAGTAAGATAAAACCACCTGAAAAATTTCCTTCAATAGAGGCAGCCAGCTACCTTGGTGATCCCTGGCTAATACATACCATACGCTAAAAAGAAAAGAAAAAAAAACCATTAATGAGAAATAGAAGTGAAGGAACTGAAAAAACTGAAAGTAACTAAAAGAAAGAAAAACAAAAAAAGGCCAGTTGCCTCTTGAAAAAAGCATCTTTGGGACAACCATGACCTCAATGACTGAGAATCTCCATAGATATCTGTTCTGACACCCCCCCCCCCCCTCATCCCACACCAACAAACACTCCGAGCCAAAGATAAGTTACGGCATTTAATTAACAGACAGACAGGTCCTTGGCAGCAAACAGGCACAGACAAGCTTGGGCAGCAATCCAGCACAGATAAGGCTTGGCAGCAATCCAGCCTGCCAAGCTCACAATAATTAATGTAACATTAATTCCTGCGTTAACTTCTGCAAGAGGGGCGTGTGCACAAGCAGTCCTTTTTATAGTCTGGAGAGGAGCCTAATGACCACCAGCTGAGTGCAATTACCTCCTGTACTTGCGCAACTGTTCCTGACACCTATTAGCTCTTTGGTGCTGGGCATCCAAGAACAATTTACTGCTGGCGTCTGGATCACTCTTCCTTGTCTCCTCCCCACTGGTCCAAGGCTCAGGCGCCTCCTGGTGGTCAACCAGCCTCTCTGTGCCCCACTCAGAGTCGGAACCCTGTCCAGGGTCCTCCACATCCTCCAGAGCCGACTCAGAGGGCCCCTCACTGTCGGAGTCTGGTGGCAACTCCAACGGCTCCTGCTGGGCCACAACAGACATCTATGCACTTTGGGATGAACACCCTTAGAATGGTGCAGGAATATGAATGGATTTCTAGAAAATAATGTAGGCTACAGGAACCATTCATGCTTCAGTTTGAGATGCAGACAACCCAAACTCATCCCCAACATGCTGTGACTGTGTTCAACAGTGAAGAGACATAGAGAAAAAAAAACATCCTTCAGAAAACACAGCGCCACAAAACAGCAGCTCCAAGAAGGCTCCACATCCATTGTCTGTGACCCTGAGGACACAGACAAACCTCCAAGTGGCCTCAACAACTCTCTACAAGAATGCAAATGACCTGCTGTCTGCAAGGAATATAATTCCTTCCATTCCCCACCATCAGTCAGAGCTGAAGAAGCTTCTTGGATGAGAAGCAAAACATCTTCAAAGAAAAATAAGAAAGTCCAGTTGCCACCTTTGGGACAACCATGACCTGGATGGCTGAGAATCTCTACAGACAAGGAACTAAAAGCTTCTGCAAACCTCCCTTGTACAGCATGGTGTAGAATGCAGCCGTTGTAAAAATGTCAGAGTAAGGAAAATTTGAGGCACTTATATTTTAGAGTAACGAAGCGAAAGAAAATCCATATTCAAGAGCATAACTTTGTGCAAGGATTCTTAAATTAGAGGTCCCCCCCTCCATGAGCCATTGTGCGTAGATTCTAAGGGGGTCTGCGAATATGGATGGGGATAGAATTGCAATTTTATTTTCCCTATTTTACATTTAATGCATTTTAATTCATTTTCCTAGGAAGGAGACTGTAGGTTTCACAAGACTCTCAAAGGGGTCTGTGGGCAAAATAGGTGAAGAATTCCTGCTTTAGTGATTCACTTCTAGCCTCCCTGCCAGCATTTCTAATTAAACAACTGTTTTTTTAAAATAATATTTTTTTCTCAAACACTGGTCAAAAGAAGGGTTATACATATACCAATCACCCAACCAAACAGGTGTGTGTCCATATTGAACCCACTACCGCCGACAGACTGAGATGAAATAAGTAATACTTCTGGCAACACCTGCTCTTGAATACTGCATGGCACATTCCTTGCCGCAAGGATTATCCTCCTCCCAGTATTTTTAGCTGCTGTGATAATACATCCACTCTACTGCTTGGCAGTGTAATTACAGCAATCAACATCTTGGTTCCAAGCCTCTGAAATAACAAAGCTGAAATGTTCCTCCTTTATGAAATGCTTCAGAGTTGTCTCGTAAGAGGAGGGAGGCTTGGAACAGGGGTTCGATGGAACAGGCAAAAATCAAGCCTGTGTGAGTGTCAGAGAAAGCAGTTCATGCTTCTTGGAACTGTCCGAATTTAAGAAAATCCAGAATTCCCATCACATGCCAGTTATAACTTGAGACATCCATATACCCAACTTGATTTTACAACATTTTTGGGGGGCAGGCATTAAGCAAATGTAGAGATCATAAAGAGAATACAATAGTTGTTAAGTGAATGTCACGGGCATTAAGCAACTGTCCAAGGTACTTTTTGCTGTAAACCAGAAATAACACCAGTTTCCAGCAAAAAAAAAACATAGTACATCCTAGTCATATGACCCTGGGATGCTGCAAACAGCCTTAAATGCAGCCTGGTTGCTGAGGTCCTAAAATACAATCATGTGATTGTAGGGGAGGAGGTAATGCCTGTCAGGACTTTGAGCCTGGGTTGTAAGTACCTCTTTTTTGGGGGAAGGGGGAAGGTCAGTTGTAACTTCAAATGATCACTAAACAACCAGCTTAAGGGAGGATTACCTAAAGCAGAGTCTCTCCTGGCTGCACTACAAATAGCATTGCAACAGAAGCTCATTCCTTAAATGTGAAGAATGACAGTGGATGGAGAACAGAAACAGCAGACACAGAATGAAGTGGACAAAGAGGACCTCGATGAATTAATTTATCCTATTATGTAAGTTGAGCACTACTTGTGGTCAAACCTGGAATGAAAGAGATAATCAGAGGAGAAAGTCAAAGGCAACAGAGATTCAAGTTAGACCTTGGAATAGTCATCTCATCGGGTTGTCATTTAAAAAGAAAAAAAATAACTAAAATAAGTTCAACTTCTTGAATGCATGTGAGAATATGCTGTACCAGTATAGTTTTTTTTCTCAAAAAGAAGAAATTTATTTAACATATTATTCCAAAAACAAATGCTGTGCCATTTCAAACTAGTAGCAAAAATATCGATGGAATGTCATTCAGATCATGGTTTTCCCAAAGGTGCGTTTTCAAAAGACAACTGGACTTGGTTTTTCCTTGAAGATGTTTCACTTCTCATCCAAGAAGCTTCTTCAGTTTTGTCTGAATGGTGGAGGATGGAATATAAACCCTTCTATCCTCCACTATTCAGTCAGAACTGAACAAGCTTCTTGGATGAAAAGTGAAACATCTTCAAGGAAAGACAAAGTTCAGTTGCCTTTTGAAGAAAAAAACACTTTTAGTAGTAGTAATTTGCATGAAAGAAATCCACAAACCTAGAAGTAACCCAAGTGTGATATTTGGGATTAGGTGGACCTTGTCTTTTCCCAGCAGGAAACTTCTTATAATTCGTAACTACTATCAAAAGCCTTTGGAACTGTGTGGCGTCATCCAGATTGCAACTCTTACTCATCTTTCTTCACCATGCAAAATCATGTAAAGGATTTATATTAAACATCTCAGATATACTTTACTTAAAACACAAAGCAAACATTTCTAGTAGTAATTGGCACTTCATTTATATATATATATTATTTTTATGGAAGATGTTTACAGGAATAACAGATAAACATGAAAACATATATAAAAAGAAAGTTAAGGGGAAAAAAGTGTGAGATACGATACAGATGATAAAGATAAATATTTCCTCTGTCCAGTCTTATCCAATTTTAGGGGACAATGCTCATCTCCATTTCTTGGTGGAGGGAGAGGGAGGCAATATTGTCTGAAGACAATTTCTATGGTCATATGACCAGCATTACTATATACCAAGGTGCAGAGAATGCTGTTACCTTCCCACCAAAATGGTGCCTATTTATCTATTCACATTGCATGTTTTTGATCTGCTAGGTAGGCAGAAGCCAGGACAAGAATGGGGTTTCTTACTCCATTATGTGGTACTTGGATCTCAAACTACTGACCTTCTGGTAAACAATTCAATGGGCCTAAAGAAAAGATTATTAAATAGTTGACTTCCTGTCTTCTTTACAACAGTTACAAACAAGTTAATTATCCCTCCTCATACTTTAATATTACATTATATTTTTCCCTTCTATTCCATACTCAACCCTTTTTAATCAACAAATCCAGGAATCACCATTTTATTTTTTCCTATTTTCAATAAATAAATAAATAAATAAATAAATAAATAAATAAATAAATAAATAAATAAATAAATAAATAAATAAATAAATAAAGTCCATAAAAAGGTTCCAGTCTTTTACAAAAGTATTTATTATTTCATCCCTGATCAAACAGGTCAGTTTTGCAATTTCTGCCATCTTCATAATCCCTTCCTCCATGGTGTGCTCTTTCGTGTTTCTCCAACACTGTACATATAATAGCCTTGAGGAATTGGCATTTCAGAGACATTTCATAATACACGAAATATCAAAACTGTATAAGTGATGATGATCAGCCAACAATGTCACTCTTCCTGTAAAATTTAGTTGATATTTGCAAATCCAATTATTTATGCTTCTCACTCCATGGTTCGCTCATTACCTGCCCCAGTGGATCAATTATTTCCCCCCTCCCCACACCATCTGTTAAGCCAGTTATCACTTCCCTGGATGGTGTAGCCTGGTTACATCCTTTGACAATAGAAAAGCTACAGCAAAATGGAGAGGCAGAAGGTGAGACTGTTTAGTAGTTAAACCCGAATGAAGAAAAACACATATTGTTGTTGGTTGATAGAATGAGCATATCTATTTTTAAGAGTGAGGATTTTGCTGTTTGGTGTATCATGGCAGGACAGAAATATTTAATGCTATTCCAACATCTTACTATTTTTTTTTAATTTACAGGTAGTCCTTTATTTAGTAACTATTCACAGTTACAACGGCACTGTAAAAAAAATGGATTTATGACTGTTTTTCACAGGTACGACCTTTGCAGCATCCCCATGATCATGTGATCGAAATTCATATGCTTGGCCCCTGGTTTATACTTATGGTGGTTGCTGTGCCCCAAGGTCATGTGATCAACTTTTGTGATCTTCTGACAAGCAAAGTCAATAGGGAAGCCAAATTCACTTCACAACCAAGTTACTAACTTATCAACTGCAGCGAGTCACTTAACAACTGAGGGAAGAAAGGTTATAAAATGGGGCAAAACTCACTTAACAAATGTCCCATTTAACAACATATATTTGAGGCTCACTTATGGTTGCATGCCGAGGGCTACCATTGTTGTGCTGCAAATAAATCAAACCTTCTATTTTTCTACTTTAAACTCTGAATGCTTATGGATCTTATAAAAAAGCTTTTCTTGGTGACCCTTTGTAGATAGTATAGTAAACAGTGCAAGGTTAGCTCTTCACAAAATGTAGAGGCTTAACAACCATTCACTGAGTGATCATTCAAAGTTACAATGGCAGTTTCAAATGTGACTTACAACTCATCTTGATACATATGACATTTGTTGCATTCCAACAGTCATAGGGGTTGGGTATGTGATCAAAATTTGGGTGCCTAGCAACTGACATGTATTTATGGTAGCAATATTTCCAGGGTCATATGATTGTCATTGAAGACTTTCCCAGCCAGCTTGAAAGAAGCCAATTCAAGCAGGGAAGATTTACCACATTTTTCAGACTATAAGACACTCTGGAGTATAAGACACACATTAGTTTTTGGGGAGGAAAACAAGAAAAAACATTCTGCCTCTGCCTACCAGCATCCACCAGTATTCTTCTGCCTAGCGTCCTTACAGCAAACAGCAGACGTCCTGGTCAGCTTCAGCCCATTATCCCAGCCTGATTCAGTATGAGCAGCTGATTGGTGATTTGATCTGCCTTCCAGAATACCATCAATCAGCTGCTCCAGGCTGCAGGGATTGCCACAGCCCATCAGCACCTCCATGTGTCGTGTTTTTTGCCTCCGTGCATCCTGTTTTCAGCCTCTGCATACCGTTTTAGATCCTTCGAGGCTGGGGGGGGGATTGCCACAGCACATTACCACCGATTGCCGCCTATATATATATAAGCAAGCTGTGGTGTATAGCACCTCACAGATTCCATTCCTCTGAGGGTTGCTGTCTAGCAAGTGAGCATTGGCATGGCCATCTGGGACACAGCAAATTTGCGGATGGCCTTCATTTGGATTGCCACATCTAACATCTGGGAGGCAATGAGATGGCTGTGCCTTGTACCTTCCAACCGTGTCAGCCCCACTAAGATGCTGATATACCTGAAGCAGATAAGAAGAGTGTACCGATGTGCAAGCAGAGAAATTAAGGGGAGATTATTATTATAAAGAGGAGGCCTATTCCATGCACACTTCATCTACACTGTAATTTCCAACAATTCAAATGTTAATATCTCTAATATCATTACAGCTTCTACACAAACAAATACTCTACTTATCGCTTGTTAATTTCTTCCTCAGCTTGCTTTTGGTTTTCAAATTCTAGTTCCCAGTCTAGGTCCCCCTCCCCATATCATTATATGGCCATTGGTAGCTTCTGCTTTTTCTGTCACTCTCTTTGTTCTGCCTAGCCTTTATCTGACTCTATTGCAGGGGTGTCAAACTCAATTTCATTGACAGCATCAGGGTTGTGTTTGACCTTGGGAGGGGGGCTGGGGGGCATAGCCAGGGTGGGTGTGGCCAGCTCGACGTCACTTGTGTCGGGGGTACCTGTAGTGGCCCGGTAGGGCTGGATAAATCCTCCTGTAGCCCTCTGACAGAGAAAATGGAGCTTGAGAGGGCTGGGCTCCATTTTCGCTAGCAGAAGGCTGCAGGAGGCCACGGTGACCTAAAATGGAACAGTGGAAGCTGTGTGCAGCCTCCCAAGCTCTGTTTTTGCGGCAGAGCAGTGGTGGTTTTCAAAAATTTTTGGAACCTCTTCTGTAGGTATGGCCTGCTTTCTGGGTCCACTGGTGGAACCTCTTCTAACCGGTTTGGTAGATTTGACGAACCGGTTCTACCGAACAGGTGCAAACTGGTAGGAACCCACCTCTGTGGCAGAGGCACTGCAGGCTGGTCCTTCGCTATTTCCAGGGTGGCCCCATGGGCCAGATCCAGCCCACGGGCCTTGAGTTTGACACCCATGCTCTATCAGAATGGCTCAATAAATCAATACCTTATAGGTATTTGTTTTTGTGAAAAGGAAGATTCTCCTTACTTTTCCCAAGATATTAGCCACTTGTTAGTGTCTCCCAACAAGTGTGCATATCCTACAATGCATAGAAAAGTAGTTTTCTGGAAGTGGGAGGTGGGCCTGAGAACTATTAAATAAGGATCTGAGACTACTAGAAAAGAGATGCTGATTAGAAAAACTCCTCTTGAGTGAAAAGAAAAGAGAAAAGAAGAAAACCAGAAATTACAAAAAAAAAAAAAAAATCCAGAAACCCAAACATAAATAACATTGCTCAGAAAATGCTCCAAGAAGAAAAATTAAGTGACAAGTAATGGAAGATATAGTGCTGTTAGAGGCATGACTGGGGGTAGCTGACAGATGCAAAGAAACTATAATTGGCAATCCAGCAGAGCAAAAATTTCAGAAGATGCAGACTAAAAAGAAGATTGGAGAGGAAGAACAAATATATTGTTTTCCCCCAAAGATTTGTGGAGATAGACAGCTCATTAAGAAAGAGAATAGCTGCAAGGACAGATTAAGGAAAAACCAGGAGGCCAACAAAAGAGCTATACTGGTGGCACAGTGGTTAAGGTGCAGAATTGCAGGCAAACTCTGCCCACAGCCTGGAGTCAAGATTGACTCAGCTGTCCATTCTTCTGAGGTTGGTAAAATAAGGACCTGTTTGGGAGCAATATGCAAATAATGCTTACATCGTATATGGCTCAGAGAGTATATAATAACTCATTGAGTTATTAGAGGAATCCTGGTAACACAGTGATTAAACTGCATATTGAAGGCAAATTCTGACCACAGCCTAACAGGGCTGTGTCCTAAATTCTGCCTACAGCCGAAGATTGACTCAGCCTTGCATCCTTCCGAGATCGATAAAATGAGGACCAAGATTGTTGGGAAAAATAGGCTGACTCTGTAAACTGCCTAGAGAAGTGATGGCGAACCTTTCTGGCACCAAGTGCCCAAACTGGAATATGCACACCAGAGCACCAGAAACATAAAGAATTGCTGGATGGTGCATATGCTGGTTTTCAGGTTTCCAGTGCACAGGCGCATGTGAAGACCAGCTGGCTGGTATGCATGCATGAGCCGGAAACCCAAAGACCCAGCTGGCAATGGCGCATGTGCCGACAGAGAGGGCTCTGAGCGCCACCTCTGGCATGCACGCTATAGGTTTGCCATTACAGGCATAGAGAGTTCTGTAAAGTACTATGGGGCAGTATATAAGCTAATATGCTATTGCTATACTTACATATAGTCAGACAAAAGCTAAGAGTATATTGAAGATTGAAGGACAAGATAAGGCCAAGAAATGGACAAACATGAGACCCAACCTCAAGATGCTAGAAGAGAGAAACTAGAAGAAGTAAGACAAGACAAGGTCAGGGAACATGTTATACTGGTAAGATTTTTATATGTTAAATGGACTAATGATGATGTAATGAAAAATTGATATATATGAATTGAAATGTTCAATAACTATTTGGATTAACAATAGGAAACTATTTCTGGAGTTGAATATGCTACGCTATAAGTATTGTATATTCTATGGATGATTAATATTAGCGGTAACTTGAACACATAATGCTCAATGATAAGTAGGTATTTAGTTATGTTTGATGGATAACCAGTGATCTTATTTTGAATTGTAAAAACTGATGCACAAAAGTTTGTAACCAAACGACATGCTTGACGAAATTGAGGAAAGTTTTTTTATATGTGTTGTTTTGTTTTTGTTAGTTTAAAAAATAAAAAAAATATTTTTTTAAAAAGACAAGGTCAGGGAACATTTTATTTGCACCTTTGCAGAGCTAAGTGAGTTAATCTGCTACCTCAAGGCAAGAGATAGAAGAGATATTTAAAAGCAATGGATGTCTAAGAGCCAAGTGGTAAAACTATAAAAGGGTCAAAAAAGAAGCAACAGAGATAATGATGGGGGAATGAAAACAGGAGGAGTAAACTGAAGAAATTAATGTTCAGGCAGAGAAGGATGCTGTTAAGTACAGAGCAAGTTTCAAAACAGAAAAATCAAGTCAAAAGGAAATCACTTAAAATAAGATAGAAAGGAAGAAACTTTAGAAATCCAGGATGAAGTTAAATGTGACACAGAATAATCTCCAAATTTAGCATTCAAAGATCCTGAATATTTTGTATACATTTCTGCAATGAAGCCTTTTTATAATAAAATACATAATACTGTATATAATAAAATAAACTATTTGTAATAAAAGCCTAGATTCTGCCTGGTTGTCATTATCTTTTATAAAAAGGAAGTGATGCTCTTTATTAAACAATGGCTGGCTGGCTGGCTGGCTGGCTGGCTGGCTGGCTGGCTGGCTGGCTGGCTGGCTGGCTGGCTGGCTGGCTGGCTGGCTGGCTGGATAGGTAGGTAGGTAGGTAGGTAGGTAGGTAGGTAGGTAGGTAGGTAGATAGATAGATAGATAGATAGATAGATAGATAGATAGATAGATAGATAGATAGATAGATAGATAGATAGATAGATAGATAGATAGATAGATAGATAGACAGACAAGCTAATTGCTTTGCTTTCTGTAATTAAATGCTCAACAGCAACCTAACAAGCTAAGACATTACACTACGTTGTATAGAACAGCATGGCATTAGAAAATAGACCCATTTCAAATTGATAAACATAACTCTGAATTACTTGAAAAAAGGTAAGTAATGAAAACATTTAGAAATGTATTATAGGTCCAAAATTGCCTCCATTCTGATTTGATGAATTATATGTTGTTGTTTTAGTATCAAAATGTATTTCAGTAAATAAAAGAGCTTATTAATTGATTAGTCTTGCAGCCTTATCAATCAGATAAAAAAATGGGGGAAAACATAGTTGGTTCCAGGATAAAATAGATGGAAGGTAATACAGTGATAAAATACATATATGAAAATACAAGGAGTCAGCAATCAGATAAATACATCTCCCTTGCAGAGTACCATAATTTGTTTGATGTATTGGATTCTTAGCTTAAGTGCCTTAATTAAGAACTGGTCACAATATATACATTAGAGCCCAGGAGGAAATAAACTAATCGGTAATTGGGATTCCAGTGGGCTGTCCTGCCCAATAGGGATGATAACTATTTAACCCTAAAAGGGAACATATAATTTGCAGTAAAACAAAATATGAGCAATATTTTCAATGGCTGCACAGATCCTCACATGCTGTGGCAAGGGTGGAAGCACCTATCTGTGGCCATGGAATCCTGCAACTGAAATCTTGGATAAGTGTCAGGGTTTCTCTGTGTGTGCATGTATTTGCCTTACAGTTAATTTGGTATAAACCTTATTAGAGAGAAAGGAAGGAAAACAGGCAGGCATGTCAAGAGCAGAAGAACTGAATTTTATGGTAACCCTTCCTTTACAAAGCTCATATGACTCTTTGCCCTCTAACGATAGTTCTTCTTGGCCCTATTAGTTGCACTGCAGAAATTCTGTGGGTTATTATTTCATTCATAATAAACTAAGACCTTTCCATAAATACTCAAAGATCAGGGAACATTTTTTGCATGCAAAGATAAGTACAACTCATCTGCTAAGGAAAAAGAATAGTATAGTCACACACACACACACACACACACACACACACACACACACACACAGGGACACACACACTGACATATAAAAACTCTTCAGCAAAGCTTCTCTTCTTTTAATAAAATGATAAGAAGAAGGACTACAATAAAAATGTAGTGTTCTCATTGTCCTTCTCTGTTTCCTGTATCTGATTACTGGGATTTCACAAATTTTGACTGACTTCAGATCTAATCAGCCATATCATCTCTGGCATGGGTTAAGATCACTGTTCTTTCTTCTGGTGTTTTCTGGTGTTTTGCTGAATTTGGAGTCTCTCCAAAATGCAATGGGACATCACAGACAACATATACAGGGCAATGTAACCTGGGTACAGCTGAAAATGTAAGGGGGGGGGGTTGCATTAACAACAGCAACCCACCATGGAAATTAAGAATACAGGCTATAAACAATAATTTCAACTGGGAAACTGAACATACTATACCAAGCCAAGTCCAAGAGAATTCTTGGGAGCCTGGCATTTAGACAAATCAGCCATGAGCAGGCACATAGAGATAAACAGCAGGTACATACCATTCAAAAGAGACAATAAAAAACCAAATTAAAGAGACCAAAACAACTCCTCATCAGCAATCAATACCATGATGAGCAGAGATTAGCACCAAGGTTAACCAAATCTAGACCAACAATCAAGAAGTAAACAATACCCTAATCAAGAAACTACCCACTCATACAAGCAAGCTAAGCAGCAGCCTAATCAAGGAAGCACCAAGAATACTCCACCAACACTGACAAGGCAAATCACTAGTCTATAAAAAGAGAGCAAACCCCAGTCCCTACTAGCACTAATAATGTTACTTACTTTGGTGTGCAATGGAATGTGTGCAAGAAAACAACTAAGTTCAGAGATCACCAAGAGCTTGTAAAGAATTTGAAATCTTGTTTTTGGACACTAAAAGCCTCCCCAATTCCATATCACATTGCCATTATTCCAACAGTAAATAAGATTATTGTCCCATGTTGGGCCCAAAATAACATGCAATAGGCTTGTAGCTGTTATGGTGTCCATGAACTTTGAAGTCTCATAAGATTATAAATCTGAGGGACTCCATTGCCAATCGATTGAGTCAAGCTCAGGGAGAGCAGTTCCTTGTACTCAGCAAGTAGATCCCTAGAACCCCACTTAACGAACATGGTCTCATGTCCAGCAAGCTGAGGAGCAGTGCCCCTGAGTGCCTTAAGAGACCTCTGGATGATAATCCCAACACCTGGTCTGCTTTGCAGTCTTAACTGCTACCATGTCCAAAACTCCAGCAGGCACATTTTTTTTTCTTCCAGGAAGGCAAGATACAAATTTCTTAAAGTAAAGATTAGCAACAGAGGGAAATCAAATTTCTCACTCCACTCCCCACCCCCAGAAAGATCAAATAAATTGCTGCAAAACTATTCAAGCACCAATCATAAAATTAATTAAAGGCATCTTCAAGTTAAACCAGAAAGCAGGTGGAGCAGAAACAAGTGCATTCCAGGGATGAAGGCCACATAGGGAAGGGGAAATAACTCTTCATTAGAAAGACCCGTTCTTGGAAAACTTGAATTGGCAAACCATCCTTCAAAACACACACACACACACACACACACACACAAAGAATCCTAAATCTGAGTTCAATGTAGACTTTCTTTTCTGAATTAATTCACACAACAAAGACTTTTCTAATTTCTACAGGTCAATCAAGGGAATGAATAGTTTATTAAATCTTGATAATCCCATTTTACTAGGACCAGTTCCTGATAGAGGCAGGAACTCCATGTGTGTGTTTCTGCAGAAGGACAAAACCTGCATTACATAAATTATTTATTTACTTCAAACCTGTGTAGTCAGCACAAACTAATTTATTTATTTATTGTCCACAGGATGGTTTATATATAAATTTCTCCAGTTGCCTTTGGATAATGCTTTGGCTGTTATCAGAAAAACGTATCAGATTTGAGCTATGTGCTATTATACTTGCAGTGCTTATCAGGGTAGTGGGATCAAGTCATACTGGCGAGCTCAAGAAACAACATTAGATGTGAGGAAGTTTTCAGATATATCAGATCTGGTAACAATTCAGCCATCCTTTTTAAACCACTTTCATTCAGTCTCACACTTTCCCTTCTTTGAAAGGAGATAAAAGAAGTTCTCCTAGATCTTTTAACATGTTCAGGCTGCTTTTTCCTTAACACATCAAAACTGTAATGAAGCTTTTTCTTCCCCGGTTAGATACTTTACCATTATTATTTTTTTTAAAAAGATATGATAGGTTTTTATTTTTGAAAAGTTTCTTGAGGAAAAAAAAACTTATAATAATATATCTCTAAAGTGCATTTTCTCATATGTTTTTCATTGCCAGTGCTCAGCAATGTTCCTTTCTCCAACTTCCTTTGAAAAAAAATAGCTCTAACTCCATTCAAGGCATTCTGAAAAAAATACACACTTGATCACTCTTTAACTGAGTCTATGTATTTTATTGCTGTTCCTACCCTGTTTTTAATGGCATTGTGGCTTTAAAGGTTGTTTTAAAGATGTTGTCACCTCAGCAGCTTTGATTTCTTACTTTGGGATGATTATAGTTAAACATGATCAACACATTTAAATAATAAGTGATTGTATTTTTATTTCTTACCTCTTTTAGAAAAGAAGGAAAACACCTTAGTATAATTGCCATTTCATTATAACACATCTTTGCTGTCCATTAGATTGGTAAATCACAACTTTGTGAATGACAATTGTGTCTGTTTCACACAAGCATGTGCATCACTCATAATCTTATCACAACTTTGGAGATGAAGCTGAAGGTGCAAATTACTTCCATTGACCCTACATTGAGTTGCAGATGATATCAAGTATTGTGAAAATGTGCATAATTCTGTTCTACAAGGGACACTTTCATATGATAAAAATGGCAATAACTAAAATGGAAGACTTAAGAGAACAGGTCTGTTTAAACAACATTTGGTTTTAATGAATGAAGTTTCTAGAGATAAAGAATATCTTTGAAGAATCATCTTTTTGATCTTTCTGTGTGAACTCTGCATATATATGGAAAGTGTTCCTTTGAGGAAGTTGTAGGAGAAAGAAAGACAGAGCCTAGAGGTAGAGTCAAGCAAGTAATCAGTCTGGAGTCCTTAAGTTTCCACAAGTGATCCAAGTCCAATCTCTCTTGATTTCTGTTCTAGAATCTATCTAGCACCAATTTAATGGTGTTGGTGAGTTGACTTGATGGTTTATATAGGCATGGGCAATAAATCAGCTTAACTGGAATTTAACATTTGATCCTGATTCTTTGCACTTGATATTAATCTAGTCAACCCACAGTCAGCACTAAATTGGAACTAGATAAGAGTCAACAAAATTCAAGAAGAATTGAACTCAAACTACCTGTGGGAACATAACCTCTAGGCTGATTATTCTCTTGACTTCATCCCTAAACTCTTCTTGTTCTTCTCCTACAGAAGTCCAATAATTCAGTTTACAAAATGTTGCCATATCCTGAGTAGAAAAGAATTCCATTCCATCTAAACCTCAACAGGAGACTATTTTATTCACTTGATTGTGTTGTAGTACCATGTAATTGAAGAATGTGATTCCTCTTTAGCCCCTCTTGGCATTTCACTCCAGCTTATTTCATCCCATTAAGATTTTTTTTTAATGGAGAGAATGAAAGGTTGCTACATAAAGGGTTTACATGAAGAAATATAGAAATCATTCACTGGTTCTTAAAATATAATAACAAAAAAATGTCTACTCTCCATTTCAAATGTCAAGTGAGTTGCAATGTGTTAAATGATGTCATATTGGC
Organism: Thamnophis elegans; assembly: GCF_009769535.1. Classification (NCBI taxonomy): domain Eukaryota; kingdom Metazoa; phylum Chordata; class Lepidosauria; order Squamata; family Natricidae; genus Thamnophis; species Thamnophis elegans. The sequence goes on along the minus strand of NC_045553.1, from coordinate 31,425,443 downwards.
ACGCTGTGAAGAACATTTACAAATCTCCTGAGATTTTTCATTTCTAGAACTATTTATACTTGATATTAATTTTATCTTCAAATTCGGCTGAATGAAGACTTAGCCAGTAGTGACTGATGGCTGAAATGCTTAATTGAATATATGGAGCCTATTCCTCCTATATGAATTTTCTTTTACTATTGCACATTGGGATGAGAGTAAATAGTAGATGGTACTACTACTCCCCACACATATTCTCTATCCCCCACACATATTCTTTTTGTTCCCATTACTGTACTTTTCACACTTTGTTATGCAAAGCATCCATCAAAATGCTAAATTACTGCTTGGGCCATTAATTATTTTGCACAAGTCATTGTTAATGCACAATATTGACCTCCTTTAAATTTAGGAAGATCATTTAATGACAATAGCACTTAACATTTGCTTAATACTCTACATCTCAAATATGCATTATAAATGTTAACTAATGAATTATGAAGACAGGTTGTTCCCCCCACCCACCCCAGCCCTCTCTCGCTTTAAGTACAAGTAGTAAAGAAATGAGGGTGGAGAAAAGCAATTCTGTCCTTTCATTGGGTGCCCATTCAATATGGTGCCCAAAATAAACACGCTAAACCAAACTGACATTGCAAAAAGCTTGGAAAGTGAGGAAGACAAAAAAAGACTACAATCCAATGTATTTTTTTAAAAAAAATCTGGAAATGTCCTCTAGTGTGCATAGGATTTCAAAACATTGGATTTTGTTTCAGAGCATATTCAAACTGTTCAGAAAAATAAATTATAGAATCATAGGTCGGGAAGGGACTTTAGTGTCTGCTATTCCATTCCCGAGCCATAGGCAGGGATCCTTAGGCCATCCTGAAGAAATGATTGTTCAATCTTTTCTTGAAAACCTCCAGTGATGGAGCACCCATAATTTATTTATTTCCTTCCTTCCTTCCTTCCTTCCTTCCTCCCTCCCTCCCTCCCTCCCTCCCTCCCTTCCTTCTTGACTTCCTTTCTTGAAGTAGAATTTAAAGAGTAGAGTGTGGTGTTCATGAACCTACTTAACTTTTAGATTGTGTTGTCTCTGAATGCTCTCTCTTTTACTGTATAATCCTTCCTCCAGCTCTTTGGCTTCTCAGAACAAAATAAGACCTCAAGAGAAAGTCTCATGGTGAAACTCTTTCAATATTTTTTTTGCCCTGTCAGTATTGGTGCTAACAGAAAATAGCCCAATCAAAGAACCCCCAAGACCACTCCCAACAACTCTGACAAGGCCCCTAGAATATAAAAAAAAAAGATTTCTTTACTAATTCCTTATTAGCACTCATGATGTTACCTAGTTTGGGTTATGAAATGTCTGTAACAAAACAACTAAGACCCAGGACCCTTCACATATGGAATGACAGCTCAACTGATTCTTCATTTATATAATTCCAGGAAAGGATAGATATTTCAGAAGTAGACTCCCACGGTAGCTAAAGTCAGTTCCCTTCTTCTTCCTCAGATTGACAACAGAAAGCAAAGAAGAAAGCACAGAATAAAATTGATCTGCCACTGAGATTTTTTTCCAGCTTCTCTACATTTTGAGTTTTAACAAATTGTCTCTTTTTAAAGTAATCAAAGCAGAGAAGACAAGTGTGAAGATTTAACATGATTATTGTGTTGATTAAGCAATGAATGAAATCTATCCTGGATTTCTTTTTTAAACTCATCAGGGCCACCAAGGCTCTATTAACTGTCTTTCCTGCTTTAATTATCAGATGGTGTTAGAAGTGCCAATTTTGAAAAGAGGAAATATTCATATCAATTTGACTTGATTATCTACCCCAGGCTCTATGGAAATCCATCAAATTTAACTGGCCCTTTAAATTAACTGATGCAGGTATTCCTTGATGTTACAACAATAATAGAAATTGTCTAAACTAATTTATATCTCCCTCTAATGAGGTCAATATATTTATCCAATTGCCTTTTGAGAGCCATGCAACCAGTTTTACTGTTCAACTTAATTGACAGAACACTTAGATAAAGGTAAAGGTAAAGGTTCCCCTTGCAGATATATGTTAGTTGTTCCCGACTCTAGGGGGTGGTGCTCATCTCCGTTTCAAAGCCAAAGAGTCAGCACTGTCCAAAGACAACTACAAGGTCATGTGGCCAGCATGACTAAATACCAAAGGTGCACAGAATGCTGTTACCAAAGCTGGTCCCTATTTTTCTACTTGCACTTTTACATGCTTTCGAATTGCTATGTTGGCAGAAGCTGGGACAAATAACAGGATCTCACTCTGTTATGCAGCACTAGGGATTTGAATCGCCAAACTGCCGACCTTTTTGATCGCTTAGCCGCTGAGCCACCGCGTCTCTTCATTAGACATATCCAATTCCTGCAACCATTCTTTCTGTGTTTTAGTCTCCTGTCCCCTAATCATCTCTGTTGCTCTTCTCCAGTTTTTTTCCCCCTAGTCTCTTGTAAACACAGGTTCCTGAGATGTTAATAAATCACACCATTTCACTTGAAAATAAATCATGGTGAATTTATCCTGCATTGATTTCTCCATATAGCCCCGTAAAAGGTCTATCTTTACGCCTTAAGCTTTCCAAAGATGCATTTGAATAGTGTAAGATGAACAGCGCACGCTCTGGTGCTTGCAAATACCAACTTCTATTTTTCAATATCTCCAAAGAGCTCCTCCTTTATGAAAGATGCTTCTGTCACTGGGTTTTTCTAACCTATATTTCACAGCTGGAATATTTATTTCAAATATCTTTTGGTATCGAGATCCCTTGATTACTAAAAAGTGTGGTAAATGCTGCAGTAGTTACCTTGCTTTCTCTAATTTAGAGTTCCAGCTGTTGGTAACTTCTTCGGGCTGCTCACATTTCCTCATCGGAAACAACTCAATGGGAGGGAGTTCCTTTATGATGTTATTTCCCAAGATTTAATTGAAGTGTGGAGAGTCAAGAAATATGTTGACCACTCAGGAGATTTACAATGAAAGATTAGATGTGCACATAATCCCCTCAACTGCCTTGTTACTAAGCTCAGGAATGTTACTCTCAACTGTAACAATTTGCCTTTTTCTTCTCCTTTGGAAATAAATGAATACCGCATAAATGTGGAATACGGCATTGTTAGGAGGTTTGAGAATTGGTGGCATTGTTTATTAAAGTTCTTCAATTTTTTTCTCTGACATTCATTATCTCTGTCAAGAGAACCCTAAATCCTTCCGAAGCCCTTCTGTTTCAAAGTGTTCTACATTAGAAATGTTTCTTGTGTAAAAAGGATTGCAATTTTTTCTACCTTAATTTCAGGATGATTGAGAATTAGAATGTCACTGACATTCTGTTATTGCACAAAAGAAATGTAAAAAGACCATTTTATTTCCTTTGATTGAATAAGAAGGGGTTTTTAAATGCTGGAGAATTTTTCTGCAAGGTAAAATGTCATGTTGACTGTGCTTGTTTTAAGCTTGCCCATAGGTTTAAGTTGGAGAGCTCTCTCTCTCTCTTTTTTTTCCCTCTCTTTCTCTTCCCCCCCTTCCCCTTCTCTGTATGACCATATGTGTGTATGTGCACAAATACACCAACAAGTTCCCTTTTCACCCTTCTCAACCTCGGGCTCTTTATCACTGACCTGGCAGTTTGAGGGCTCTGCTCAGTATCTTAACTGTTCCTAACACTGCATCTTCTGCACAGAGAGAAATTCCTGAGATATTGTTCCTGAGATCTGTTGGATCCCCTCTCCCAGTTTAGGAGTCACAGTCCCTAGAGCTCCTACCACTTCCGAGATCACTTTGGTCTCTACTTTTTACATTCTCTCCAGTTGCTCCTTCAGACTCTGGAATTTTCCCAGTTCCTCATAGTTTTTTTCCCCCCTCCTGGTGTTATTGTAGCTTGGCACCATGACATTTATCACTATTGCTGTCTTCTGGTCCTTGTCTATTATCACAATGTCTGGCTGATTGGCTAGTATCTGCCTGCCTGTCTAGATCGGAAAGTCATACAGTATCTTAGCCCTTTTTTCAAACTTCTTTCTCCTTCCCAGTGTGATTCAATCTATTTGAGAGCTCACCCCTATTTTTCAAAGGCTAGGTATTGCCCTGACGTCTTAAAAGTTTGTACTTGACTGCTGTGATTGTGCCAGATAAATGTTTTTGGATCCTCGCAGCTTCGAAGATTGCTGTCATCATCTTGATGACATAAACGTAGGACTTTGATTGGTGCCTCTTGGAAACCTGGAGGGTAGATCTGAAGAAATAGGTTAAAAACACTCATTTGGCTTTTTTCTGGGAGTTGTTTTTTGGGGAGAAATGAATGAAGGGAAGGAATTGTGGAACAACTGATGGCTATAGAAATTCTAAAAGCACCCAGTTAGCCATGTAATCAAAGACAATCATCTAATGTACCTCCCTTGCTGCTCCTCTTATTCTTCATTCCCATTAAGGTGGGCTAAAAGGCCCAATTATGATCCATAGTTCTACAGGTCATGTTTAATATCAAAGACTCTGATTAAAGTTAAGGTTTTGCACCACTAAGCAGAAAACAATTGCTGATAGTTGCTGAAGGAGCAATATATATTTTTACACGTCCGGGAACAAGTCGACCCAGACAGGGAGTTTCCTGTCATCTTGCAAGATGTGTCCTGTTTATGACACCCATGATCTATAAGGTGCTGACCATGTATATTCTAACTGTTGGCCATCTGGCATAGACAGTTTTTTGGTTCCTCTCATTACCTTATATGCTTAAACACTGCCTCTATAGATGATGACGTAAAGTGCACTATAAATGTATGGCTTTAAGAACCCTTTGGGGTTCAAACTTATGATGCTTGATTTGGCATGTTTGAACCTGCGCATTCAATAAACTTTTCCTATATTGCATCGCTTGGCTTCATTGTCTCTTAATTCTACTACACCATAACTTTTCTTCTAGTTATCAAAACCTCCTAGATGTGCCTTATTAAGTCACAGTTGGCAATCACAGAACTTTTTTTACAGAGTGTAACCCTTTTCTGTCAAATGCTATGGATTAAAGTATGGAAACTTATTATATTTGGGTGATTAAATTAGAAGATGGTTCAATCAATAACCCCACTGCAAGAAATTCATAAATCAGCGTTGGTCTTTTATTTAAAAGTTATGGCATTTTGGTCCAGCTGCTTCTCTGGCCTTTTAGTGGCTTCTGTACATCTTCTGGCCTTCAGGGAAAATAGTTAGCTAAAGCGGACTGGACTTACGTCGAGACAAAGCATGTCATGTTCAACATTTTACTTTGAAAATCGAGGGTGATGCTCCAATAGCAGTAGCAGTTAGCAGTTAGATTTATATACCGCTTCATAGGGCTTTCAGCCCTCTCTAAGCGGTTTATAGAGTCAGCATATCGCCCCCACAGTCTGGGTCCTCATTTCACCAACCTCGGGAGGATGGAAGGCTGAGTCAACCTTGAGCCAGTGAGATTAGAACCACTGAACTGAAGATAGCAGTCAGCTGAAGTGGCCTGCAGTACTGCACCCTAACCACTGCGTCACCTCGGCTCCAATGTTTGGAACAAAGTTCTTTGTACAGGAATATTACATCCAACTCACAAAGATAGAGTCATATCTAGCTCATATCTTGGACTTGTTGAAAAACAACTATTCCTCAACCTCATTAAATGTTTTCCCTTATTTAAGTCATTGGTTGGCAGCTAAATGTTTAATGTTTTACCGAGGTCCTCAGACATCCTAAACAAATGGCTTTCTAGTATTTCCTGTTTCTGAACTTAATAGTTCTTATGGTCAGGAAACTTCTCCTTATTTTGAGTTTGGATCTTTCTCTGTAAAGTGTCCACCTACTGATTTTTTTTCTACTCTCATGTACTCCTGGGACATTCCTTCATTTTAACTATTCTTATAAGGATTTAACCTCCAAGTTCCTCACTTGGAGGTGTTCCATGGAATAGAAAACAGTATTATTATCAAGAGCCATGGCAGCACAATGGTTAGAATGCAGTATTGCAGGTTAATTCTGCTGACTGCCAGAAATTTGAGTCTGATGGCTCAAGGTTGACTCAGCTTTCATCCTTCCAAGATTAGAAAAAAAGTGAGGACCCAGATTGTGTGGGGTAATATGCTGACTCTGTAAACTACTTAGAGAGGCCTATAAAGCACTACGGAGTGGCATATAAGTCTAGGTGCTATTGCTATTGCTGTGATCAGCACAATATCAATTAGTATTATTTCCCATCATCTTAATAGTATACTTATTTTGATGCAGGCCAAAACCGCATTGCCTCTTTTGTCAGCTACAGCATACTTCTGATTCATTTTAATCTGTCATCTACTAGCATGCCCAGTCCTTGACATTAATATTAATGTGCACAATTTTTTTCCCTATCTAAGTGCAAAATTTTTTTCCCTATCTAAGTGCTAAGTACATTTCTCACTATTGAACAGCATTTTGTTGCATAAAACCAATGTTCAAGTCTATTGATTTTTACATTTTTATAAATTGCATAGATGAGTGATAGAAGAGATGCTCATCAGATGTGCAGATGACACAAAGCTTATGAATCTGAAGTGATCTTCTGAGATATCAACAACCACCCCCAGCTTTGTGTCTTCTGCACATCTGAATAGCACACTTTTGTCTCTCATCTATACAATTTATAAAAATGATGAAGAACACTGAGATTAGGACAAAACCTTCACACAGCCTAGTAGATTTATCTCTCCATGTGGACATCGATCTAATGAATGATCTTGCCTTAGTAAGACTACTCATCCCACCTTATTCCATCTTATCAATAAGGTGGTTATCTTTATCAAGTGCCTTAATGAAATTGAGAACCACAACATCCTTGGTCTATTATTCTAGTCACTTTGTTCTCTACTCCCCTGGCAATAAAATTTAACTGATCTGACCTATTTGTAATAAACCTGTGCTGATTTCTAGCAGTGATCATGTATCTTTCTAAATAGACCGGTATGCAATCCTACTGCTTGATGAACTTTTCTAAATTTTTCAAAGATAATGATGTCCGGCTTATTCACCTGTAGTTTCCTGAGCCTACTTTTTTTCAAGATTTTTTTAAAAGATTGAAATAATATTAGCTCTTCTTCAGTCTTTCAGTCAATGGTTCTAAGATCACATCCAACTTTACATACTTTCGTGTTCTGACCCCCTCCTCCATCCAGTAACGAATGCCGAGACAAGCTTAACTGGAAGGTACTTTATTAGCAAGAAACCAAAACCTCGGTGGCTGAAAGCCAAGCATAACAAACAGATAAGGACCTTGGCAGCAACTCAGACAAACCTTGGCAGCAATCCAGCCTGCCAAGTTAGTTACAAAAGTTCTCCAACTTTTAGTCAATGCGTTGACTTCTGCAAGAGGGGCGTGTGCACAAGCAGTCCTTATTATAGTCTGGAGATGAGCCTAATGACCACCAGCTGAGTGCAATTGCCTCCTGTACTTGCACAACTGTTCCTGATGCCTATTAGCTCTTCGGTGCCAGGCAGCCAGGAACAACTCACTGCTGGTGTCTGGATCACTCTCCCTTGTCTCCTCCCCACTGGTCCAAGGCTCAGGTGCCTCCTAGTGGTCAACCAGCCTCTCTGTGTCCTGCTCGGAGTAGGAACCCTGCCCAAGGGTCCTCCACATCCTCCAGAGCCGACTCATCGGGCCCCTCACTGTCGAAGTCTGGTGGCAGCTCCAACGGCTCCTGCTGGGCCACAACACTTTCATATGTAATTCACCAGCACCATTGGTTTAAACTCAGTTTGGAGAAGCTACATGTTCCCTTGCCACTTCTGTCCCTATTTTGACCCGCATTTCTCATCTGCCTCCAGGCTGAACCTTCTGACAGGTTAGACCACTTTTTCCTTTTACAAAAAGACAGATGCAAAATACTCCTCACTCTGTAATAGCTTTCTGATGTTTTCAAAAGCAATTTCTGCTGCAAAATATATGAGGAAGCCTCTAAAAACTCTGCTCTGTGTTAATGAAGCCTTTAAGTTTAATTAAAGGTTCACTTAAACTTAAGGATAAATCACTTAAAGAATCACTGTTTCCTACCCTTTTTAACATGAATCTTTCACTACATCTTGCTCCCATTTCTCTCTGCCTTTCTTATTACTGTAGTATGTTTTAAGGAAGGAATCTGTTGTACTATACACTGAAGATGTCATAGGTAAGAATAAAAGTTCTATATTTCTCCTATATGAATATGTGTAAGTACATGTATTTATATATATGCAGTGAACTCAGAGTGTATTCTGAGATTTCTCATATTTTCATGACAAGTAAATTTTCATCTATGCCTTAATCAACCAAAGATTTTGATTGTGTGATTTCCTAATCACCGGAGATAATGCTTAGAATTCAACTTCAAGAAAATCTTTTGTAATATCAAACAATCTTTTTCTTCTTCTCTCCCCCTCTTTTTAAAAAAGGAGGTGAAAGTTCCCTGGATAATGAAAGAAATGTCTGTTCTAAGCAGCCTATGCTGACAACATATGATAGAATTTACCAAGTCTTAAATGTAGGGTAAGGGAAAAAGAAGACAGACTAAGGACAATTGGATAATATATTTCCTTGCATTTTCTTTTTGCCTTGCATTTCAGATGCGGTTGTACATATCAAGGAGGTTCCTTATTCCTCCTTACCTTTTCAGCCAAACATTTTATCTGTTTCAGATTCTGAAGCCCAAGTGTTAATCTACATTTGAGTCCTGTCTATGAGGTTTCACCTTTCAAAACCATCTCATCCATCATATTCATTAAAATTTAGCTGTAAGTCCAATGTAACAAGATCTTTCTTGATAATGTTTCACTGAATGATGAATGTTCTTGGTGGCTGTGGTTATTTTGCAACCCTGGGACTTTCAGAGTATTATCTGGTGTATTATCTTGACAGTTTAAGCAACCAGTCAGTTGATTCAACGAAATGTTTAGAGTTCATTCGCCCTGTCTTTTGTTCCCTGTTATCCAATAGAGGCCACTATTTACATACAGTAGTATTCAGACTAAATTTATCTTTGAAGATAAACTAAAAACTCTCAGAAAACATCTAAGAAAAATCTCCACACTTCCTAAAAAAGGGCAACTTTGGAGAAACTCTTCTTCCTACTCTTACTAGAAGTACAGAATGTCCTCTTCTAACATTGGCTGAACCTTTTTTTCTTTAAAAAAATCCCTTTTAAAAGTAGCTGCTATGGGACACTGGAACATTATAACATTACTGGAGTTGATAAGAAAAAAATAGGGCTCAGGGTTTAATAGAAGGGGCAAAGAATGGTTAAGGATGAGGAATAGATGAATCAACCTTCAACTTACTTCTGTCCATTTTTATGCATAATAATTGAAACCACATATATCTGTGATGGTGAACCGATGGAGAGGTGGCATGCAGAGGGGCATGCACGCTGTTGCCAGCTGCTCTTCTGGTTTCCGGTGTGCGCATGCACACCAGTCAGCTAGTCTTTGTGTACATCCAAGCACGGGAAACCTGAAGACCTGCTGGCCAGTGCACATTTGTTCCGGTTGGTGCCCAAAAGGTTCACCATCACTGACATATATCAGTGGTTTTATTGGTTCAGTGTAGCCTTCATACACTGTTAGATCACCCTGAGGATTCTGACAATAAAGTAGTACTACAAGAAGCAACTGTGTGTTAGACTAGCAGTAACCTTTAAAAGCTTCCCCTGAACATCACTTTGCCTGCCAAAAGCCCATGGAATTAGCATTTACCCACAGGTTAAGAAAAGAATTGGGCGGATTGTAGATTCTACAGCCAGAGAGCAAAGTAATGATTTACTGTAGAAGCAGCTAAAAGTCTGCTAAGGAAAGGAATGACCTCTGTCCAGCCTTTCCGCTTGTGACTGTTTCAAAAAAACCTCTGGGATGTAGTTAATAATGATGATTTATATTGCTCTCAGATGTGAGCTTGGATGTTCTGCAGAAAGTTAAAACTGATGAATCTTGTCACCAGTTCTCAAAACCTTTAAACATCATGCTGCAGGTGGCCAAACTGACATGTTGCAGATAGGTAAGATCAATTGAGAGTTTTTCTTCAGCCTGCTAGTTACAAACTTAGTTTATAAAACAGTCCAGGGTGGTTGGGAGAATAAATAATGAACAGATACCAAGAAAAACAAGAATCCAGACTTTCAGATAATATCCAATCTACAAAGAGAAGGTTGGAGAAGTACACTCAAGCATTTCCTTTCCTTTCAAGAAAAAAGTGACCTGATTTGCTAAAGTAGGATATGTGGCAGAATAAATATCCATTTTGCTAATTCACAGAAAAATGATACATTCCTCCTGGAAAGTCTTCTTGTATCATTCACAACACAATATGCAATACTATTTTCTACTACTTTAACAGTGCTTCTCCCTTGCAAAAGTCTAATGGACAGTGATTGTAAAAAAAAAAAAATCACTATCCTTCACGTGTTTCTATCAAAGCCCAAAGAAAATATGTACTAGAAAATAATAATAATACAGCGTAGCATCATCTATGCTGTGTCTCTGTGTGTTTGTCTGTGTGTGTGTGTTGTGTGTGTGAGTCTATATCTATATTCATCCATCTGTCAGCTATCTACTTAATTTATACAACTTTCCATTTTTGCACTTACTCTGTCTTACTCTGAGCTATTTTATGTGAAACATTACTGAGAACCATTCTTCAGGTTGATCCTTTATTATTAATAATCAATATATGGTAATGTCAGAAATATTTTAAGTTTTAGATGATGGTTTGGGTTTGCAATACCTGAGTCACCATGACTGTTCTCTCAATTTTTTTTTATTTGTATGTTCTAACATTCATATTAGATTTTGTTCTGCTTTTATTTTCATATTGAATTGGCCACGGAATAGTTTGCTTTTCCAGGTCTCCATCCAACTTCATTGCTGTATTCTGAATTCATGTTTGTTGACTTCAGGAATTTTTCTTCACACATTTGTATAAGAAGATCCCGTTTTCTTTCCTTTTTTTTATAAAAAAATCAGGTTGATATTTTCCAACTTGCACAGTTGATTTGCAATAATTATTTTCCAACTGCATATTTGGTACATATGTGAATTCTAGCTTTTGGATGAATTGCATACTACATGGTCATTCATTCATTTATTTCTTTTTTTCTTTTTATCATTTTGACGAATTAGTTTTGGGTTAATCAATTATCCCTGAAGTCCCTAATTAGAAGGATTGCTTCAGTGTTTATTGCTTTAACAATTTAGTTTTAGATTTTAACTTTCTTAAAATTCATTTTATGTAATGTAAACTAGTAGGCTTTTTAAATTGGCCATAAAATATGTTAGAAGCTTCAATTAATTCTAAATATTTATGCTGTTCTTCAAATGCCAGGTATCTAATAGCATTTCCATTTATTAATTGTAGTACATCTTCTCGTATAATTTGGCCTCTTTTAATTGCAACATATTTTTCCAGGCCAAATTTCTTTTCAAAGGTTCTGACAATGAATTTTGTTCAGAATTCTTCTGAGTGGAAGAATCTCCATGGAACATATCTGACTTTATTTTTACTTCTCAGTTCACCCTAAAGTTGGTTTTTATGAGACTGTTGACATTTCAAGGAATCTTCTCAAAATCTTCTTGTTCCAAAAACTCCCAAGTATTTTTAAAGCTAGCTCTGAGTGAGGCAAATGTCTTAACCTGGCTACTTTTTTTCCCTTTGAATTTTTATTTTGTTAGTAGCTTTGTTGTACCATTCAAAGTTTTGTCAATTACCTTTTCATTCAATTAAACTCTTATTGTAGAGATTTGCTATAATTTTATTAGGAGACCCAGTTTGGTGTAGGAGTTAAGGCATCAGATTAGAAACAACTAATTGTAATAACCTTTTGGCATAAAGTCAACTGGATAGCCTAAGGCCAGGTATACTCTTTCAGCCACAGGAAGCAGACAATAGGCAGTCACCAGTTTCTTATAATAAGTATGTTCTTCTAGATGTCATCTACTCTTCATTTCTTGTATCTAAAAGGTTTCTGACTCTGGGGTGTGGGGCTCATTTCTATTTCTTAGCTGAGGAAGTCAATATTGTCCAAAAACATTTCCGTGGTCATGTGGCTAGAATGACTATACACCGAGGTGCATTGAATACTATTAACCTCCTACCAAAGTGGTACCTATTTATCTCCTTGCATGTGCATACTTTCAAACTGCTAGGTGGGCAGGATCTGGGGCAAAAAGGGGAGCTCACCCTGTTGTGCGGCACTTGGGTCTCAAACCCAGGTTGTCTGCTGGGAAGCTCAGCATCTTTAACAATTGAGCCCCACCCCCCAATCTTGTATCTATAGAAGATCATTTGGCTGTATTGCTAGCTTGGAATGAAGACTCACCAAGTATTGAGTCAAAAGCCACATAGTTGATATTGTCTTGAGTTCTCCATCTTACAAGATTTTCAAAGTAGCATTTCAACCATTATCATCACAGCTATTTGTTTTCCATCAAATTCTTTTTCAGGTTTGTTGACCCATTATGCCATTTCATTTTGTTCCTTACCATTCTTCTACAAAGTTTTCCAAAATTGAATGTTTTATTTTGTTTAGTTCCAAATCAGGTTGGTAGGCAGTTCATCCTTTTCTTGACCAACTTTCAGACTTCTACTGTCACAATTACTGTCTTACTTCTTCTGAAAGTTATGTAATTATCTTGGCCCCCAGATTGCATTCTTTTATAATGCTCATTTTTTTTCATGTTTAGTACAATCTTGTTTTAGATGTTTTAGATTGCTTACATCTGTCCATAATTGTTTTTGTTGCTGCTTTCTGTTCTTTGGTTTCAGTTCTGTTGTTCCAACATAAGTAATAGAATACAAAAGTTGATTTGTTTCTTTAATAATGCTGCAACTGCTTTAATTGCCTTGTTTATCTTATACAAAAGGAAAGCCCAAACTTTTCATTTGCTCTAATGAGGCCAGTAGCATTCTTTCTGTTTTTATTTTTTAATTTGACTTTGGATTTTTTTCCCATTTACTAAATGGTTGACTGAATTGTTTGTATTGTCCAAGTTCACCACCATTCTATTGTTCTTATTATGAGATTACATGAATAGGTATTAGTCATGTTTAAAACATCATTTTCTCCATAAATCATGTCATAAAATATTCAGGGAAACCATCATAGTATGTTGTCTCTGGGCAATTTGGCATCAGTTCTCTTTTTAAAACTATTTTGATGTTCTAGGATGCATATCAACTTGACTTATGACACTCTGAACATGTTCTAAGGTGCATAGATCAGCAAAAGTTTGATTCAGAAGTTAGCAAGTGTGGAGTATTTTGAACAATAGCTGCTGAGCGAAGGACTTTCCACTTTACTACCCTCAGCATATCTAAAATTGCTTAGTGTCATGGATTGTAGTACAATATAGACTATGTAGCATGCTATATGAAATTAATAATTTCTCTTACTTGCATGTGAAAACCAAATGTCCTAAATTATGATGTTTGTAGTAAAATCATGTTAACAACCAGTTATCCTTTATTTCCAAAATAATGGAAATGATTTGCTCAGGATACCTATCAGAAATAAGGTTGATGTAAAATAAGTTGGTACAATTGAACTGAGTATTAGAATGCCTTTATATTCCAGTTTGGTGGAATCTAAAGAACATATGTAATGAGTTTCATTCATTGAGAACAAATAATAGCGAAGAAGAAAGTATGTGTTTGTTTTTCCTCACAGAAATTCTAAAACTCTTAATGAGTCAATGCCACTAGATGCTGAATACTTGATAACCAAAATCAGACCTATTGTCCAGGAATTCCAGGACTTTGGGCAGTTCTTATTGAGCTGAGGAGCAAAATATGTCTTTGGACATGATCTAAGATGTAGGATATAAGTCATATTCTTTACTTTACAAAGTCTATGTGTATTGCCTCATGTTCTGTCCTGGAGAAAAATAGGAAGAAGAAATAAAAGCAAATGCAACACAGATTCTCCATAATGTTTCAGAACAGCACAGGAATAAAATAGTTAGAAGGCACCTTGGAGGTCTTCTAGTCTAGCCTCCTGTACAAGCAGGAAACCCTGTACCATTCCAGACAAGTGGCTGTACAGTCTCTTCTTAAAAGCCTTCAGTAATGAAACTTTTGAAGGCAAGCCATTTCAGTGGTTAATTGTTCTCATGTTGGGAAATTTCTCCTTAGTTTTAAGTTGCTTCTCTCCTTGATTAGATTCATCAATTGTTTCTTGTTTTGCTTTCTGGTGCTTTGGAAAATAGATCAAACCATTCTTCTTTGTGGCAGCCCTTCAAAACCTGGAACATTGCTATCATGTCACCCCTAGTTCTTCTTTTCACTAAACTAGATATATCCAATTCCTGCAATCTGCAATTTGGGTTTCTTAAACACATTAAAAATACTCTGCATCTGTTTTCAGTTAACAACTAACACCAAAATGCTATAATATATTACAGTGAGTTTGAGTTACTATTATGTTTCTCCCTTCTATTCCTCCATTTGCCTCTTTTGTCATTTAGGAGTCCCAAACTCTTAAAGCATAAAAATGTCTTCCCTAAATCATTAAACTCAAGAGCAGTCTTTACATTTCAGATTCAGAGGTTAAGCTTTTCCTTATTCATTTATTAGACTTCTTATATCCCCTTTTCCATTGAAGAAGGCTTTGAAATTCTGAGTAATTTTTCTATGTCCAGTGAAATCTCTTATCTCTCCAGGAATGTGGAGTGTATTCATTATCAACTAGCACTTTCATAAGTTCTCAGAGAAAAGTTCAGCATCCCAAACTTTCTCAAGATTTCCTTTTCCTCCCCGGGAAGACGGAATATAAAACAGACCAGAGTTAATGAGCAGAAAAAATATGCTTCCTCCATTGATTTAGCCATACAGTTACTGACCTTTCAAAATCAAAATGAACAAAGTCTGCCTCACAGGGACAAGAAGGAAACAAGGGTGTACCTGAAAGAAGTTTGTACTTCTTTCAGCCCAAAAGAATCCAGCACACAACCAAATCAATGCAGCATGTTTTTGTTTGTGTGTGTATTCACTGCATATATGCACACACAAAAATCTCCCAAGCCTTATCAAAGAAGTCCCATGTTGAAAGGCTGTTTCACACTCATTCACTCAACACAAGGCATTTGCTCTATGTCTCTTTACCAGATTTCCAGAGGGGGAAGAGAAGGAAAAGGAAGGGAAGAGTATACACCTCTGTTCTGACCATCCCTCTTTCATGGTAAGGATGATCAAAGACACTGGGAGAAATAAAGAAGTTCAATTATGTATCATCCATTTAGGATTGCTAAGCTAAAAGCTTCTCTCCAAGTGATTTCTTTTCTTTTCTTGCATCTGCATGATTTTACAGATGGCTATTCATATTGACCCAAGTAGAAACAAAAAACAGCTAAATCTAAAATATATGTTTCTGTTTTCTTTAATACTAATACTCTAAGTTACTGAAACAATTTTTAATACATTAAAGTAGATTTGCCCCTGTTATGAGATTTTCCCATGTATTGTACCAGAAAATGTGTGTGTGTGTGTGTGTGTGTGTGTGTGTGTGTGTGTGTGTGTAAAAAACTTATTAAAAAAAGGATTGCAGAGAGCTCAGAAATGGACATTTAAACATCTCAAACTTTTCCATAGGGAAAAAGAAACATTGTCATTGTGCACCTCAAATTGATTTTTAGTCATCGTGTGGTTCTTGTGGAATTTAATTGCATGTATAGGACAGCCTGGACACGATCAACCAGAATAGAATAGAATAGAATAGAATAGAATAGAATTAGCTGGAAGGGACCTTGGAGGTTTTCTATTGCAGCCCCCTGGTGAAGCAGGAGAACCTATACCATTTTAGATAAGTGACTGTCTGGACTCTTCTTAAAAACATCTAGTGTTGGAGCAAGCTGTTCCATTGATTCATTATCTTCATTGTTAGGAAGTTTCTCCTAAAAATCCACCTTGTTTCTCTCCTTGATTAGTTCCCAACCATTGTTTCTTGTCCTGCCCTCTGGTGCTTTGTCGCAGCCCCTCAAATACTGGAATATTGCTATCATGTCACCCCTAATTCTTCTTTTCTTTAGACTAGCCATACCAAAATTCAGCAGCGGTTCTTCATATGTTTTAGTCTCCAGGCCTTTGATCATCTTGGTTGCTCTTTTTTTAAGTGTTTTTTGAGACTTTTCCCCCCAAAGTCTCAACATCTTTTTTGTAGTATGGTGACCAAAATTGGTTGCAGATTCATAACCATGTTTTAAAGTTATAAAGCATGTTTGAAAGAAATGGAGAGAGATTTCATTCAAGACAGTGCAAAAAGGACAGCTGCAAGGCCAATCCAAAATGGAAAGAGACTTTCCTTTTTAATTTGACTGCCATTTATGCCTTTCCTCTTCTGAAATCATTCATATTGAGAAAATTCATTGGCATGATATGCCTTTAAAAATGGATTTATCTCCAGTTCTTTTCCTTTTTGTTATGCTCATATATTCATGAAAAGCAAATATTTAATGCTTTCTCCCACCTGCATGTTGTTGAGATCAGGATCAGTGAGCAACCTTTTCATCATGTTCTGGGATGAAATGCAAATATTTGGCTGGTGATTGTGGAAAACAGAGCAGTCTCAGTCTGCCAGTTCCTTGTTGAGACAGTTGGATGAGGTCACAATGTGACTAGTAACTGGGCCTGTTTAGCTTAGAAAATAGCAACTATTGGAGGAGGATATCAAGATAGATAAAACTGTGCGTGTGAAAGTGATAATAGCGTAGCCCAGATAACACTTCCACTCAATTATTGTGTCTGTTGAATTTTCATTTTGTACTGTGGGAGGTGTCTTTGATCATGGCATGCCAACACTGTCTTCTATTTTCATACTAATTAATTAGGGCAATCCTGCCCTTTTTTAAATAGTTGTTCTCTTTTGATCTGATAAAAAAGGAGGTGCTTCCAGACTTCCTTTGCTAGCAGAATGCTGGGGAAATTCACAAGAGAAGGCTATCAAGTTCTTTGCGCTTATTAAGTTGGAAGGTAATGAAGGTGCATGTGGGAATATTCTCTTTCATTGTTCAATTACCTTTCCAATAGTTTCCAGCTACCCACACTTCCTATTAAATTCCAAGTCTTTTAAAGAGCCTCCTTTGGGGCATTTTGAAATTAGGAAATAAAAACAACGATACCAGTTGTATCCTGGCAAATGTCAGGCCTGGGAGCCTTCTTTTACATTGGAGCTGTCAGGTCTGCTACATTTTCTACTGGGGGAAAATGGGAGGGGGGATTATATGGTGTATGGGTGATATATAGTCAAAATAACATTCTTTTCTCAGAGAGTCAAGGACACCTTGCCCTGCGATGAGGTGACTGAGAGGCATCTCCAGTTTTGGATGGTGCCTGATTGGGCCATGTGATGGGCATGTGGGTTCTGGACAGGGACTTGAATTTTCTTTTGGGTGGGGAAAACCTGGAAACGTTCAGATTCAGGTTTTCCCAGATGTGCCTATATGACATCTCTAATAAAATGGAACTTTGAGGAAATTCAAGCCTCAGATTCTTCTTTCATTGGGGGTATTACTTGGAACCCTGACATTGACAGCAAGAAAAACAATCAAAAAGACCATGAGGAGACATTGAAAATAAATTCTCAAGCATCCTAAGAAAAACAGAAGTGTCTTTCATGTTCCGATTCATATTAAAGAAAACTTTGGCATATAATTCTGTTAAAATATGCATATACAATTAGGAATATTTTATGCACTGGAATTCACATAAAATATTATTTGTCCTTCTGTTTTGCTTGCCTTTTTTTATCAGGAGCAAGGAGCCCAAATATATTGTGCTTCAGAGTCTCTTAAGTGGGAAACCTACTCTTGCATCTTACATTTGTGGCTATGTGGAATATAATTGGGCCCTAAAGGAATTGCTTGCTTCAACTGTTGACATAGGGACTGTGTGTGTGTGGATCTTGCCTCCCTTTCTCATATTGCCTTAGGGAAATATTTTTGGACAGAAGCTTTGAGGACTTTTACTTCAATAGGAGAATAATGGGCGAAGAGAAAACCAAGGCTTCTTCTGCTTTGTTAAAGGGTCAAGCTAAAATGATTCCAAAATTCCATTCTTAAGAAATTACGAAGCTATTTAATACTTCAGGGAGAGGAAGGAGAAAAAAAATCCTGTAGTATTATTTTGAAGAAGCAAGTTGACAAGTTCATTATTCATCCCAGATCATTATCTAAAACATCCAGTGACATGCGGTGAGGTTTATGGCTGGTGAGGCAATCCTCTCCCCCGACACCCCACTGACTAAAGCACTTTCTTTCACCCGCCTGAGCTCATGGCAGCCCTCCTGAGCTCTGCCACGAACACAGGCGGGCGAAATAGCAATAGCAGTTAGACTTATATACCGCTTCATAGGGCTTTCAGCCCTCTCTAAACAGTTACAGAGTCGGCATATTGCCCCCACAATCTGGGTCCTCATTTTACCCACCTCGGAAGGATGGAAGGCTGAGTCAACCCTGAGCCGGTGAGATTTGAACCGCTGAGCTGCAGAACTAGCAGTCAGCTGAAGTGGCTGCAGTACTGCACCCTAACCACTGCGCCACCCTGGCTCTTTAGTCAGTAGGGTGTCGCGGGAGAGGAGAGAATGCCTGAGCATTGCATTTATTTAAAAAAAAGAAAAAAAGGAAATTTGAAGGAAAAGAGGGAGCGTGGGGTGGGGGTGGGGGGCATCAGAAACTGAGAAAGAGAGGAGGAAGAGTGAGCATGACACTGCAACTTTAAACAGAATGACAGAGTTGAAGCCTCTAAAAAATGCGTCCTCTGCTATGAGGC
This sequence comes from Thamnophis elegans, assembly GCF_009769535.1. Lineage (NCBI taxonomy): Eukaryota > Metazoa > Chordata > Lepidosauria > Squamata > Natricidae > Thamnophis > Thamnophis elegans. The sequence continues at coordinate 31,406,672 of NC_045553.1, read as the reverse complement.
AGGGGAACTTCGTGCCTCAACTAACCCTCGCTTAACTCCGCTCGAGCACCTAAAATGTCAGACTAGATGAGGCATGGAGTTCTTCTGCCTCATAGTAGAGGGTGCTTTTTTAGAGGCTTTTTTAAACAGGCAGTCATTCACGGTGTGGCAGCAGCTAGCTAGCCTAACCTCAGCACTCGCCTTTTCCTGTTTACATTTTTTTTCCTTTTCATGATTGACAGTGGTGAGGCTGTGCTTCCCCTGCCTCCCCTGACTGCACGTCACTGAAAACATCTCATTTTTAGAAAGTTTTAAACTGAATGGACTGGTTGCCATTTCACAGTATGTAGCTGAGCACAAATGGAGTTACACTAAGAAACTCTGCTTAAAAATGATGACTGTGATTGTAGCATCAGAAAAAGGGATGAATTATTTGTTCATGTTGTGATGAAGGGGGATGAAATTTCTTTACAGCCTCCCCCCCTTATTCTTTGCTATTTTTTTATCTTCACTTTTCTGTTTTCTTTTTTATATTTTCATTAGTTTGTATTTGCTCTTTTTATGAAGGGTAGGAAGCCATTTCTTTATAGATCTTTTTTCTTTACTATCTTTTTTTTCTTTTCTTTTTTTCTCTCTACTTTTTTTCTTTTTATAGTTTTATTAGTTTGTATTTTTTTCTTGTGATAAAAGGGGGAAGTCAATTTATAGATGCTTTTTCCCCTATCTTTTTTCTTTTTCTTCTTTTTCTCTCCACTTTTTCTTTTTATATTTTTATTAGTCTCTATTTTTTATCTTTGCAATTATAAACTGCAATAAAAACTATTATCTAAAAAATAAATTCAACTTGCCTTGGTCCCACAGTTGCTTGTTTTCCCTCATCAGGGAAAGTGCAATTGTCAACCCTGAAGTTGGCCGAACTGTGGCCATTTTCCTTTTCTCTTCTCATTGCTTCAGAGCTGACACAGCCTGGAGCGAAGGAAACAGGGAGGGAGGTGTAGAGATAGCTGGGGTATTTTAGCTTAAATAAAATTCTTTCCCCTGGGAATCAAGGACGTTGGTGCAGGTATTTGAAAGGTGGAGACTGAGGTTGTTATAGCCCAGCAACAGCCTGTGCTGCGTTCTAATTGGTCGGGCGAAGCACAGCCTGTGATTGGTGGTTGTAATGACAGTTAAATGACAGTTGGTACCTGACAGTATAAATACTGTGACAGTTGTAACACATTCTGAATCGCTGTCATCTCGCAATAAACATCTACTCTCTGATTCCATGGCTCCTGCTTCTTTCCCTCACACACAACATATTCCTCACACACAACATATACAACAGAGGTCACCTAGCAACTGGAATGTATGCTGATTGGACCATGTGACTGGAGACTCTCGGGGTAAGTGATAAAGTTTGACTTTCAATTGGGTGAAAAACTGGTGGGAATTTAGAGCTGTTTTTTCACCGGGAACGTGCCAAATTGATATGTCCCAATGACATGTTCTTTGAGGACATTGCCTTCCTCGGAGTTCTTATTGAATGGGATGTGTTACTTGGAACCCTGACAGCAATGTTGCTTCTTTGAATTAAAAGGGAACGGCTCTGAGTTGATTTTACATGAATGTACAGTACAGAAATGAATTACTACTACCTTCTTCTGCATTGCCTTTTCAACTAGCTGAATAGTTTATGCTTCCCTGGTCTCCTATTAGCCCCCTACTCAAATACTAACCAGATCCAGTAACTGTTGCTTATTTTATTTCTTACTTTATAGGTTACCCAGGGTCTGAGCAGGGTTTCTTTATGAACTGAAGCTAATTGAATAATCTAATTTTAATTGCCGGATCATTCCATTTACTATAAAGATAATAAAGGAGATGCATCCAGATCTTCAAAGTCTGGTTGGAAGCATCAAAAGTATAACAGCTAGAGATAAAATGGGTCTTAGACAAAATAAATACAATAATGGGTTATGCTGCTTTATAATATTACACTCTCAGCTGACATACAGCACATTGGGCCATTTACAAAACCTGTAACATCTTCTTGACTGTCAGTTGTCCTATTTTGCTTTCTTTGTAACTATGAAATAAAAATCTATTCATTTCATCCAAGTGTGTGCCTAGTAGCAAGGAAGTCTTATTTGATTTTGTTTTATAGCAGTACTAACAATGATTTTAAATAATTTCAGTACTTGGCCAGATGATATAGTTTCTTTTACATAATCCTCACAACCTCCAGCTTTATAATGTACCATATATTCTATTTGTTGAATTGTTTTCTATTGCTTCTGCTTTTCTGTTTTTCACAGTCTGACTGCTAATGGACTGCAATAATGAATAATCAAACATTTTCAGACAGGTGGATCAATTGACTGAAAGATAGATATGATTATAATTCCTACGAACATTTGAAAAATATAGAACTGCAAAAAGCAAAGCAATATTAACTAAGGATTACTGCTATGTGGCTGGATTTGTGGTTTCCTTTTTAAGGATTAACTTCATATTCAGATAGGAGGAAGGGAGGAAGTGTGATGGAAGACTACATTTCTTTTATTGAGGGTTACCAGCTAAACAAAATTCCTGAGATTTTGCCCACAATTGGCTTGTTTTATGTGCAATACATGTTTAGTGCTCTGTACCATCTTTATGGTGGAGAAATCACTACTACTGCCAATCAATTCAGACAAGGAGAAGATATTTTTGTCCTATTCATAACAAAAATTAAATAAACAACAAAATAAGCTGCATGGGCTTAAATACAAACAAATATAGGACAAAAAGGAAAGAGAAATAAATGGGGGGGGGAGCTCAGTAATATTGTAATAAACATAATTTAAACATTAAATTTTCACCAATCCATTTTTTATCACTAGTTGTCTAAATTCTTAATTATCACTGTTTTCAAAGTGCAACTATATATGTGTGTGTGTGTGTGTGTGTGTGTGTGTGTGTGAGTGAGCGCGCGCTCGTGCGTGCATGCATGCATGCATGTTTTCTGAGCTTTTTGCGGGCATTAGTATGTAGGTCTTTGGTTATTCGGGTTTTCTCCCGCATAAAATTGGAAGTGTCTTGGCGACGTTTCGACGAAGTCTCATTCGTCATCTTCAGGCTTGTTTACTCGGCTTCGTGCTTCCAGGAGCAATGCGAGATCTCAGCTGTTTTTTCCTTAACATATATATATATATATATATATATATATATATATATATATATATATATATATATATATATATATATATATACATACATACATACATACATACATACATACATACATACATACATACATACATACATAAATTGTCCTTGCAGTTTTTACAAATCAATGTTTTTTGGGGAAAGGGAAGTATTAGATTCAGATTTTGGTTTTTCCTTTACAGCTGTATATTGGAACTGGACAGAAGTTCACATTTTTTTAATCTACTAATAAAAAAAATCTACTGATAAAAAATTGCTATGTAATGATATTGATTTTGAAATTTTATTTTTAATAAATGAGCATTATGTTCAGTTTCCTGTGCTTTTGTTGCTTTTCTATATGCTATATTTGACTTGTTAATGACTACACAAATCATCAATAAAATGCAATATATTTGATGATCAATAAGGTTAGGACTACTGGAATAACAACCAACTTCTCATTTGTCTGTTGTAATAATACTAGTACCATGCATATAAATAATCATAGTGAGGTGAGATAATCCTTTGGTTTGTGTTTCTGCAGGTCTTATTCCTACTAGTGTATGTGTTTATCACAAAGCCTGAAAAAGCCTATACAGCTAAAAGATGATTATGCACATATGCTCCTCGTGTACCTATTTTATTAAGAAGACTTGACTTGAATTTAGCATCTCCACTCAGAGTTGAAATAAAATTAAAGTGAGGAGCAGAGTTGATTCTAAAATAAGTCTTGCTTCCTAGATCGAAGTCTCAAGACAAGAGTTAGCAACAGGTTAGCAACCTGCACCCATTCCAGTTTCAGATGCTACTGATCCAGGCGGATTTAGCAAGAACCACAAATAAAAAACTGAACAATATATCAGAACTGAACATCACAAAGAGACTGTTTATATACCATAGATTACTAAGTATAATTCTGTCATCCCCCAACCCTTGTGTCTGTCTGTCTCTAAATATCTTATAGTTAGAGTTGCAATGAAGTAAGTTGCAAAATTTAGACCCTCATTAAATGGTGGCAGAGAATACTTTGCTGCCATTTAGTGGTCACTCATTTTTTCACATCCAAGATTTGGAAAATATTATACATAACTTTTTTCTGACTGTATAATATTTGAAAGTCAGCTCTGAAGTCTAAGACTTCATAGCCTCATAAACCGAAGAAGATAACTTGAAATTGACTCATGATACTTTAATAATACTTGGAAATCTGGTGGGAAAAAAAATTCTCAGATGTGGAAAAGAGATTCTGCTGTTAACAAAGTGTTAAATCACTAATTTGTTATCTTTTTTTAAGGTTCTAGTTAGAGATGTAATTTTCTAAAACCAAAGAAAGCCTAAGTATAGCTTGTTGAATTTTGTTTATAAGAAAAGAAGAGAATTATATGTAAAAGGGTTTTGACTCTTTTATATGTTAATAAACAGCATACTTAAAGGGATCACATAATATGCAGCTGAAAATGGTTCTTCTGTATTTATTTTAAGAAAAATTGAATATTCACAGCATGCCTAGGATGTTGTCTATCAGTCTATCCCATTTTTATGCCATTAAATTAACTTATCTGACATTATTAGCATGTCATGAGTATTCACTTCCAATTACTGCTGTTGTCATTATTTTCATTAATAAACCATTACTTGGGGGAAAAAATTCCTTTGGAAAATTCCTTTTGCTTCTCTCTCTCTCTCTCTCTCTCTCTTCTCCTCTCTCTCTCTCTCTCTCTCTCTCTTCTCCTCTCTCTCTCTCTCTCTCTCTCTCTCTCTCTCTCTCTCTCTCTCTCCCCCCCTCTCTTTTTTGCCATTCTGGAAGCAATAAATATAAGAGTTTGGGCAAGAAAAGGAAAAGTTGGACAGGGGTCAGAGTGGGGAGGCAATGCACTATAATAATTGAATGTTCCTTCCAGGCAGTTATATTTTCTATGCACTGCCGTTATCGTGTCTCGAGAATCTAAATGCAAAAATGACTTTCTGTCATTTGCCTTGGGTGTTTGCTGCAGCCCTGCACATTCCCATAATTACAATTCTTTCTTTCCCTCCCCAACCAGCTACAGCACCAAAACAACTGACCATCTGGTCAACACTTTGGAAATAAAACAGACAAGGTTAGTGAATGCAGGTGCCAAGCCTGTTATCCACAAGATATATCCATGCATAGAGTACAAACAAAGATTATTTTAAGAGAGCATACTAATATCTGAAGCTGAATAATCAATATCCTAATCATTAGAAAACACATTTTATAATTCAGTGAATAACTTTTATCCATCACAGAGGCTGACTTTGGGTTGTACTGTATTAACCATAATCAAAGTAGTATAAACAGTGAAGAGTAAGTGGGAATAGCATGTGCAAACAGAGGTGCACATTTTAACATCTATTTAATCTATTTTAGCATTAAAACTGGCCAGCTCCTATAACAGTGGTCCCATTAATTGTCACTCCAGATTTATTCTTCAGATAAAAGGTCTTTTGTCCATGCTTTTCTAAGCTTAAATATGCATATATTGAATCTGTGTAGCATTCCAAGTTCTTGTTGTGAAGGACTACTTTTGGATAAGCAATCCAGTTTCCTTCAGATGCTTTAGGCCAAAGTTATTTGCTGTTGCTACAATAGATGATGTCCAGTCATCGGTACAGAGGTGGGTTCCTACCAGTTTGCACCTATTCGGTAGAACCAGTTTGTCAAATCTACCAAACTGGTTAGAAGAGGTTCCACCAGTGGACCCGGAAAGCAGGCCACACCTACAGAAGAGGTTCCAAAATTTTTTGAAACCCACCACTGGTCCTTGGATATGATTATTTTACACTATCATGCTCATATTTATAAAACTCAGTGTCTTTGTGAAAGGTAAAGATGACTACTGCGTTTGTGGTGCAAACAGAACATTGCGTGGGTTGAAGTTGTTTTAACGCAAACCAAAGATGCCTTTTCAAAAACAAGTTTACATCATATTCTTATGCATGTCAGTGCTGTGTGTGAGGTAATTTAAGTTGGTTCTGACAAGTGTTGTCGGCATCTTCATATCCGGTCACATGGGCGGCAAGCCACTCCCACAAAGGAGGCCACACCCACAGAGTAGGTTCGAACAATTTTTGAAACCCACCACTGCATCAGTACTACATCTGGCTGTCTGCTTCCTTCAATCACAATTGGAAGCTGCATCTGCATAATCAACCTACAGTATCTCCTCCTTTCTGCATCATCCCAACTCAAATCATACGTCAATCTACCACACTATGATTCCAATGAAGGGAAGCAGATCTCACCAAGGCTTAATAAAATTGGTTAGTCAAAAAAGGTACTACCAGATTCTTCCTGATTTTTTTTTCCTACCAAAAACTAACAAAGTTCTCCCTCCACAATTCCTGGAATCAGGTAGGCTATGGACGAATCCTATGGCCAAGAACAATAGAAATGAGTTCCTTTAAAAGCATTAAAAATTCTGTATGATAGGTTATACAGAATTAATAAGTCACAGAGGGAGATCCGAGCATTCTTAAATTTTTATTTTTGTTTGATTTCAGAAATAAATTAATTACTCCTTGCTGGTTGTAAAAAAAAAAGGTAAAGAAGCCCCTGTGAGTTTTACACTACTAGTCATAGCTGACTTCAGGTGCTCCTCTTTTTAATCTCTTTTAATCTCATCTTTTAGGTCATTGAGCCAGTGCTTGTCCAAATACGTTTTTGTGGTCAGTGGCCAGCATGACATCACGTTGCAGTGCAAAGCATCCGGTGAAACATGGAATGTTTTACTTTCTCACCAAAGTAGTACCTATTTATATACTTGCATTTGCATCCTTTCAAACTGCTGGGTTGGCAACAGCTGAGGAAAGTGATAGGAGCTTACTCTGTCATCCAGTGGTAGGACTCGAACTGCCAGACTGCAGATCTTCTCAGGCACGCCTCTCTTTCTAGTTGTAGGAGGTGCTAAAGTAAGTAAGTAAAATCTTTATTACAGTCAAAGACCAGCAATACACATTAGTTTTTACACTATGTTAAAAAATACTAACATTAAAATATAATTAAAAAGACATTAAAAGTGGATAATAACATAATGGTCCAAAGATTGTTAGAGGTATGTCCAGATAATTGGTACAAGATGGTACTATACTTCTGTAGCCAATTTTTTTCTTATGGACATTGCAGCAGCACAGAACTTTGCCACTGTATACGTGGTAACCGGGTTAGTGTCCTGGAGGAGAAAGCCTAGATAAAAATGGTCTGCCCTCCCTGGCAATCTCTCTAATAAGGGGAGAATAGCTGCATAGCTCACAGTGTAATAGAACATGTGAATTATCTTCCACTTCACTTACTTACTTACTTACTAAAAGTTTATAGTTGCTTAGGTAGATCCAGTAGGAGAGAAAGTTGGGCTATGATGAGTCTTAGAAGCCCAGCTCATATGATCAAACCTGCTTCACAGAAAACAGGACATTGGCTTTTTTGCAGTTAATGGAGTGGGCAAATTTATGGCTTGCTTTTAGAACTTTGGGGTGCTCCATCGGTGGAGGTTTTTAAGAAGAGATTGGACAGCCACTTGTCTGAAATGGTATAGGAGTAGGAGCAGGGGGTTGGATTAGAAGACCTCCAAGGTTCCTTCCAACTCTATTATTCTATTATTGCCTATCATTTACAAGAGAGCAGATATTGAAAAACAATATAAAAGAAAGGGAATAGCTATAGTGGAAACTTGAAAATCCTACTTACTGTAGCCTCTAAAAAGCCTTTAAAACTTGTGAAAAATATTTATAGATATATATGCTTTCTACTTCCAAAATGGTTGAATATTGGGTGAAAGTTTCATATGTAATTCTTCAATATGATCTCTCCAGGTCTTGCATTTTCCACTTCTTTTTTCTCTCTTTTAAATTGCTTTTCACATAGCAATCAAGCCTCAGTTGATCTGAGACTTTAACAGAAAGGAGTAGAGTCCCTTTTAAACCATGAATAAGAAAATATGGCTGAAGCTTAAACAGTATCATGATGGAATACTGTGCTGAGCACAGGGGCAAAGAAATCAACAAAATGTATTGTACAAAAACATGTTTGTCTTTCTTTCCACTTTGTGGTCCTTTTGTAGGTTTTTATTCATTTTCTTCCTTCCTCCATCACAGTGCTTGACACTTATAGAAAACAAGGAGAGATTTCTTTCCACAGCAGCCTGATTTTTTTTTTCTTACAAAATAATAAATTAAAAAAAAACAACCTCACAGCAACAGGATTTCCTAACATAGATTTTCTGCTTTCTGACTGGATGTGCTACAAATGTCCATGTTTGGGGTTCTCTTGGTTTAAGGTTTATGAGCTCTGTTGGTACAGTGGTTAGAATGTAGTATTGCAGATTAATTCTGCTGACTGTCAGGAATTCAATTCTGAACAGCTCAAGATTGACTCAGACTTCCATCCTTCCAAGTTCAGTAAAATGAGGACCCAGTTTGTTGGGGGCAAAATACTGACTTTGTAAACTGTTTAGAAAGAGCTGTAAAGCACTATGAAGCGGTATATAAGTCTAAGTGCTATTGCGACTATCTGTGTCAAGCACCAGGAAAATCAGGAGATCCAGACAGTTCAAATGAGTATAAAGATTTACTGTAAACTTAAGCTGTCTATAAGAATCTGAACTATTAATGGTTCAAGCAAAATGGTGGCAGGTTAAGAGTCAATGGAATTTAAGCTGGGCTGGAGTTACATCTCTTGTGTGCATGAAGGGACTCAAGACTGATGACGTGTTTGAATCCTCCCTTGGGTTTAGCCTGGTCATCTCCTACAATTTGTTGTGAATTATGTGAAGCTATTCTAAGCCAAGTCAAGATCCTGGCATTAATATTATTTGGTTTCAGGAAAAATGTATCTCAATTTCAGTTTTCCTAACTGCTTCAAAAGTCATAAAAATGAGATGCTTCACAGTGTTTTACAGCCCTCTCTAAGTGGTTTACCGAGTCAGCATATTGCCCCCAACAATCTGGGTCCTGAATTTTCTGACCTCAGAAGGATAGAAGGCTGAGTCAACCTTCAGTCTGTGGTATTCGAACTGCCAACCTGCTGGCAGCTGGCAGTCAGCAGAAGTAGCCTGCAGTATTGCATTCTAACCACTATGCCACCACAGCTCTATATATAACTACAAAAATATCATAACTTTTAAACATTTTGCATGTTTCATTCCATGACTTAAGTTATTCATATCCTATTGCCTGAGCCAAAGGTAGTTTTTTTTTTTAAATTTCAGGATGAAAGTACATAGTTTAAATGGGATAAAGAAATCTTTATGTTAATATAAGCAATAATTTTCACTTGCACAATAACTTTAATCAGGGAAAATATCCTATTCAACTGTTCCTTTTCCATTCCATGAAAAGTCAAAGTAATTTCATTGCATTAAGTCTTGGTATTACATTTTCTATTGTGTCTTTAAAAGTAAATAAAGATTATTGTGGTTTATACATGGGAATGTTCACTGTAATAAATGTTTGTCACCTGCCTTTTGTATGTTTATATTGCTGCTTTTTGTGACCTTCTGAATACAAGCCTTTATCAGAATCAAGAATCAATCATACCCCAAATAGTAAAAGAAATGAAATGAAATAAAATATATTCAAATTGCAGAACCAGTCACTTTTATATCGGTTGTCATCCCATCTTCCCTAAAGCGATACAATATTTACTTACAGTCCTAGCGATAAAATGGTTGGAATCTGAAAGGAGCAGTCGGAATAATGATGCAGAGAAACAGCATAACAAGAGTAGCATATAGTCCTAATTCAGACAGCAGTAAAATAGCATGCAGTTGAATGCTTTGATGTCTCCAAAATCACACAGATAGGTGCAATCTATCAGTAGAATTTTGATCTGTCTGTCCTGCATACTAACTCAGCTCATGGTATGTGGGCTTAAAGACTTCCTATCTCAGTCTTAAGAAAGTGTCTGTAGACAAGTTGCACAAAGCAAAACTAAGATAGTTTAGGATGGAACAAAAGAAAAAAAGTTGAATTCTTAAAATAATATCTATATTAACTGCAAAGAAACTATAAGGTCTAAAGATAGAGCAGATCCTAGCATGGGCTTCTCCAGTGCCTATATTACAGAGATATTTGAACTGTCTTATCTCACATTATACACAAATACCCAAGGAGCACAGGACAATTCTCTACCTTGCTGATGTTTTCAGATATCAAGCCTGTTATAACATACAACACTGCCAAGTTTTATATAGCAACACTTAAAAAAACAACAGAAGATATCCTGGGTCATAAGCTAGAGTCCTAAGTATTTATAGATATATGGCTATTATATGTGGCTAAGAAGTATATATATGGCTAGTCCAATATCTTGAGAACCACATATAACTAAATGTGGTTTAAGAGCCATCTCTATGACAGGTATGGTAATTGTAAGAAATGAAAAATGTCAGAGCAAGCACCCTTACAAGATTCAGATGTTACAGGCAATCTCAGATAAAGTGTAACTTTATGTTAGACGTGCCTCCTTCAAAATTCAAGAAAGGAAACCTCCAACTCCATTGGTTTAGTGAAAAGGTACTTTTACTGAATATGAAAATACAAAGAAAAAATGAAAATAATAGGGAAGCTAGGGAGGAAAGGGGGAATAGGACAAAATGTAGGGAAAAGTGGGGAGAAAGAAAAACACATTTCTTTTTAGCACAGGAGAATAACATAACATACAGCCTCAACTTTTTACTTTTACATAATAGCAATAGCACATAGACTTATATACCAGTTCACATGCATTTCAGCTCCCTTTAAGTGGTTTATAGAGTCAGCATATTTCCTCCAACAATCAGAGTACTCATTTTACCGACCTCACAAAGATGGAACACTGAGTCAACCTTGAGCCAGTGAGAATCGAACTGCCAAACTGCTGGTACTTGGCAGTCAGCAGAATTAGTCTGAAATACTACATTCTAACCATTGCACCACAATGGCTCCTAATAATACAGTATATACTAGCTATTTCTATAAAAACAAACGTATCTAATGAGCAAAATGCAAAGTCAAAATTTCATTCCTCCTCAACCAAAAAGGTCCAGAAGCAATGACATACCTGGGAGCTTCAATGGCATCATCTTGCTACTAAACTAAACTAATTGAGACTTTTAAAAGAGATTGGACAACAATTTGTTTGAAATGTGTCTGAAATGGTATAGATTTCCTGCTTGACCATGTAGTTGGACTAGAAGACCTCCAAGGTCCCTTGAAACTCTGCTATTCTGTTAGATTCTGTTACTCCTATCATTACTTTGGAAGGGTTTTTGATTGAGAAGGTTGACTTGGCTAATAGGAGTAAATTTAATTTAGTTTAAGTTAATTAGGGCCAATTTGAAACTGATGTTAAGTTGGCAATCACCAACTATTATTTCAACAAATTGCTTCTTCCCTTTAATATTAATCACCATGCCATTGCACTTCTGACTCAAAGTTGTAATCAAATATTACAGTATGGAATCCTTTACATTTCCAATTGACCATGAAGCCTGAGGTAAGATATTTTGCTCACCTGGTGTAATGAATCTACGTAAAAAAAAAAAAAGGAAGGAAATAATCGTTATTTATGCTGTTGAATAGTGTAAAGTAACATTAAGTGATGAAATTTACAACCATCCCAGTAATCTAACCTCGGGAAAAGGTTGAATTTTGAATTAGACACACATAATATAAAATCACAATTTTGCCACAACATTATGATTAAGATCATGGAAGCTATACTATAAGACAGTGCTGTATAAGAGAAAAAATTAAAATTTAAAATTATTTTAATTAATACAAAATCACTACATTACTAAAAAAAAGATCATTAATGTTGTAATTAATATTAATTTTGAAACTATAGGAACCAGAATACGATGTGGTATAAAACAGGGTGACATTAGACAGCACTATAATTAAATATCTCTTCATCTACCAAAAAAAAAAAAAGAATTTTTAATTTTTGGTTATGTATGTGCTTCTCTGTATAATAATCTGAGGAATGAAAATTAAACATACACATATGTATAGATATTTCACCTTTCCTCAAAGGGCTGTGGGATTGCTAACCAAGATATATGGAAAGTAAAAGTAATATAAATTAGAAGTCTATAATTTCATGGATATTTTAGATAGATTTTTGTGGTAAACAGATTTAGAAAGTAATAAAAATCACTTTTATGACCCTGTAATCCTTTAATTTGGGACAGAGATGGAGTTGAGCATTTGCTGGCCATATGCCCTTCCTGATGCCATACAGAGTTCACAGCAGATATTTTTTCTTTGTACCCTGAGAGAGAAATAACTGCCACTACCTAGGATTGAACCTTCTGAGGGGAGGAAAACATCTTCACCACTAGGCCACCCTGCCACTCAGATTTAGAAAGCAATGTTATTGAGAAGCATCAGGATCCTAATACTGCAGACAAAGAAAGATTGTATTTTTTCTCCACCATAAATGGGGAAGAAGAGAGAAATAATCTGCATTAACTATGATTTAAGAACTAATGTATGAAACACCTACAAATGTTCTTTTCCCAAACCCATTCTGTATTTAAAAATGGCATATGAAAACATGAAAACAAAGTTTAAAACCACAGAACTTTTCAAAGTAATCAAATATTATAGGGAAAGGGTTGGTTGCAAGTGAAATATCTCATTGAACATGTTGTACTCCCTACAATTCAGGAAATAATTTCACTAAGGGTTTAGCAAGACTGCTTTTTGCTATAGCTCTAATGACAGAAGAAATATTTCTCTGACTTTAGCTTTGAAGTGTAGCTTTCCTGACAATCTCCCATTAGTTAAAGTTCATGAGAAGATCTAAATTTAGAAGCCATGGTCATTGCTAAATAGTTGAAAAGGAGTTCAGTTGACTAGAGGACTAAGAGTATAAATGTGTTTCAAAGAAAGGTTTCTAGAACGAGGCTGAATCAAGACAATGATGTTAATCTTTTTCACTTTACTTTTCACTAACATCAATTTATGTTTTTTCATTTATTTCATCTTTTTCCCATCCTGCTCCTCCCAACTGAATCCCACTTTTCCTTACACATGGTTCTCCTGATCTGTGGTTCCTTGGCTCATCTGAGAAATTTTGAGGTCTCCCAGTGATTCCCAGATTTCTGTTTGATGAGCAGCATTGATTTCATGACTGTTGTTCAGAAAGCTTTACTCTGCCCCCTTCAGACACAGCCATTTCTATTAGTTTCTGAACAGATACTCTAAACAAGGAATCCCTGTCTAATCAAGTTAAATACCTGCAGGCATAATGAATTTTAAATATTGAATTGTACCCCCACCTTACACCAGTTTTGTGATTCTTCATTCAACCACACAGCGATTGATTTCTATCATGTTTCTAATTCAATTCAGAAATCTCCCCCCCCCCTCTCATTCTCTCACTCTCTCCCTGTCTCTGTGCGTTCATTCCTGCTGGTCTTGTACATTTCCCTCCATATTAACTGCCAGCTAAAAGTGACAGAAATTTGATCAACCTCAAAAGTTTTAATGCATTCCAATTAGCAGATGGCTGTGACATGATAGTGTTGAAGTCAATCACTCTTCCAACCACTTTGCTGCTTTTAAAGAACTCTTTGGTTTGTGGAGCTGGGAAAATAAGTGGAAAGCTTTCATTAAAAGGAAAGGGGTAGATTCTGAAAGGATAATTAATTCTTTCAATTATTCAATCAATGTTGGTTTGGGGTGGTGGTGGCAATGCATCCCCCGCCCTTTAAATTAGCACACAAATATATGGGTGTAAGCAAAGTATAATTCCAGATTATTGTTGGCCTTCCATTCTTTGTTTATTAATGTCATATGCCTCTTGAAATGTGAATAAGCATGAGGACATAACTGTTCTTTTACATATTACGACAAGGTTGTTAACCATTTTTTTTAAATGTAGTGAATACTACCAGTTGATTGGTGTCAGTGTATTAGAGTAGTGTATTAGAGTCACATTTTGATTTAGAATAGTGATGCTTATGCAATTTGAATTTAATATGCTTATCACACAAATTTGCCATATTTGCAATTAAAAGCAGGATGAACTTGAAGACTATAAACTGCTTTTCAACCTGTGTAGGCAAGCATGCATCTGGCTAGACAACCAGCACCACTAGCCATTTTTAGCAAAAGCATATTAGCTTGTAGCTTTAACTTCTTGGAGGAAAAAAAACCATTCTGATTGTAGCAATAATTGACTCTTGAGTGTTGTGCAAATAGGAATCTAAATTGTAAAAGAGAAAAGAATATCCTGACTCTAGAGACACCATCCAGAATTGCAAATTCCAAGATTGGAATATAAACCTTGGATGCTCAAAGTAATTGTATTTAATCTAATGCTGAATGTAAAGGACTTCAATTCTTCAGCTCAGTTCTTAATTCAAGACTGAAAACAATCCCTCCCCGTAATCTTCTCCGTTAAACCACTTTTTTTTAGCCACACTGTGGGCATAAGTCAAGAACAAAAGAAAAATTGTTGAATCGTCTTTCACTTGAATCAACTAACAGAATAAGAGAATAACAAAATTGGAGGGGACCTTAGAAGTCTTCTAGTCCAACTTCCTGCTCAAGGAGGAGACGCCATACCATTTGGGACATATGGCTCCTGAAAATTTCCAGTGTTGGAGCACCCACAGCTTCTGAAGGCAAGTCTTCCCACTGAATAATTGTTCTCACTGTCAGGAGATTTCTCCTTAGTTCTAGGTTGGATTTCTCCTTGATAAGCTTCCACCTATTACTTGTCTTGCCCTCAGATGCTTTGGAGAATAGGTTGACCCTCACCTTGTCTTTGTGGCAGCCCCTCAAATATTGAAAGACTGCTATCATGTCATCCATAGTTCTTCTCTTTATTAGGCAAGACATACCCATGGATAATATGAATAAGAAATCTTTTTTCAAGATGCCTAGAAAAATCAGATGCCTTTGAAAAAGTAGGATTCCCTCCTTCAGCAACATTTATAGACAGAGGAATAGGGGGACTTCATAAATTTTTTATCTTCCCCAGGAACTCCAATAAACTCAAATAGCCACGCATGTATTTCATATCATTTCACATAAAAAAGGGATCCTGAGAAATGTTAACCCACAAAACTAAGCAATTATTTTTCAAATACCACAGACAATTTTTCTAACTTATCCTCCCCTTTTCTTGATTTTCTTTTAGGATTCCTGTCTTAGTATTATCTCTACCTGCTTAACTGTTCCTGGATTTTCTATCATTCTTCAGAAGCCAAAGTCTCTCAACTATGCTTCAATTTCTTCATATCTAATTTAAGCTATTACACTTTTATTTTTCACATTTTTGCTATATGTTATAGACATATTAATAAATCACCATTATGAAGGATAGAGAAATATTCACACTTTGCTTACTGGTGATGATCAATTGATTTCAGGGTTGTTTTTGATGCAAAACACAGAAATGACAAAATCTATTGCACAAAATGAATTTGTTTCTATGATGGATACAGTATCCTCAGTAGATTGTAGAGCGTGTTTTTCAATCATTTTATGAGTTTAATAATAAAAATTGAATTTGGATTCCCCATTTTTGTTTAAATTTCAAGAGATGGGTATCATGCCACAATGATTAAATTAGACTGTTATAGGCATCAGTACTAGTTGACAGTCAACTCTGGACTTAATGGAAGACCTGAAATTAGCATAATAATATGTCAAAGAGATATTGACAGTTTGTAGTACATTGCTAATCAAGATCACTTTTTTTCTTGATTTATTGCCTGCTGTGAAAAGATGGCCTGACTGAAAATTAAGAAGCACATTCAAATACTACAAATATGGAGGGATTATATATGTATTGAGTTCTCCAGAAAATGTCCCTAATGAAAGATCTACCATTTCTTCATCTACAGGTACTCCTCACTTTACAACATTTAATTTAGTGACCATTTGAACTTACAACAGCACTAAAAGTAACTTATGACTGTGTTTCACACTTATGACCATTGTAGCATCCCCACAGTCACAAGATTAAAATTCAGACACTTTGCAACTGGCTCATATTTATGATGGTTGCAGTGTCTCGAGGTCATATGATCACCATTTGTGACCTTCTGACAAGCAATTGGATGAGGAAGTCTGATTCACTTAACAACCATGTTACTAACTTAAGAACCTCAGTGATTCATTTAACAACTAAACTAGGGCAAAACTCACTTAAAATCTGTCTCACCTAGCAACATAAATATTGGGTTCAATTGTAGTTGCAAGCCGAGGACCTACTTTACAGAGCTTGACTGAAGATGAAGCCAAAGTGAATAATAGGACTATCAGTTTATAGACCAACCATCATGTTCTGGAAGGAACTTTCAGTTAAAACTATACACTTTGATACTTTTTCATTATTATGTCTGAGATGCTTGTGTCTTTCCGCCATGTTTCCTAGTCTTCCCACTTTCTATTTTTGTTTGTTTGCATGTCTTATTGCCCCTTTCTTTCTCCAATGTTAATGAACTGTGAAAGCTGACATTTCCAATAAGGAAAAATCACATCTGAAACCAAATGTAATGAACTCATTCATTTACAAAATAAGAGCCTCTATGAGAGCAGTGAAAAATAATTTCGCAAAGAATGGCACGGGAGAAAGAATGGAGTAAATTAACTCTGACTGAATTAATATGCTTTAAATACTTTTATTGCCCAGAAAATTAAACAGGAAGTATCCTATTAGATATCTCAAGTAGAGGCTAGCAATATATATGATGAAAAGAGCAAGTGTTGCCAAAGATTTTTTTTTTAGAGAGAATCTAACTGTCATCCATCAGCACAGGCAGCAAATAAAGACTCCTGGGCCATTCCTTGTTTCTAAGGGTATAATTTATTGAGCAGATATGGATACAGAAGTAGCGGAGCCAATTCTAATGGTGTCGCATGGAAACAGCATAGTTAAATGTTCCCCTTTCCCCCCTGGCCCTCCCATTGTCACTTTACTCCATCCAATAAATTATGTTCAGTTTGTTTGGGGAAGAGGCTCTGGTGAACTTGGCCAGCTGGTGACCTTAGAATGCAGGTATGGAATTGGTGCTCTTGCATTCCATTGCCACCACCCTTTTGCATTCCAACCCATACCCTCCTCTGTTGCTTCTTGTCTGGCTGTGAGCTGGGTTTGCAAACCAAGCCATGACACTGACACAGCATGATATTGAAATATATCTAGTTTCCCATTGAAAACCTAGGACATTAAAGAGAAACTGAAGGGATAGCGTCAGTATGAAATAGAAGTAGAATAAGTTCTTGTCACAACCTTCTATAGGCATGGCATTTAACTAATGTATATATCTTCAATGTGCAAGTAGATTTATTCATTTATTTATGCATGGCATATCATATGTGAACTAGCAATCTATTTCAACATCAACAGATGCCTAGATGTTAATTTATGTTTTTTTAAAGTGTGTATTTTATTGAAATATTTTTCTTTAATAAACATAAAAAACTCAATGTATGTATGTATGTATGTATGTATGTATGTATGTATGTATGTATGTATTCTGACCCCCCTCGTCCTACACCAAAGCACGCCGAGACAAAGATACTTCAAGGATTTATTAACACAGAGACAAGACCTTGGCAGCAATCCAGCACAGACTAGATGTTGGCAGCAATCCAGCCTGCCAAGCTAGCCACAAAAGTTCTCCAGCTTTAGTAAACAAGCTGACTCCTGCAACAAGTGTGTGGACAATCATTCCTTTTATAATCTTGAGAGGAGCCTAATTACCACCAGCTGAGTGCAATTATCTCCTGTAACTGCGTAACTGTTCTTTACGCCTATTAGCTCTCCATTGCCGGGCATCCAGGACCAACTCCCTTGTCTCCTCCCCACTGCTCCAATGCATGACGTCAGGATCACACTCCCTTGTCACCTCCCTACTGGTCCAAGGCTCAGGCACCTCCTGGTGGCCAACCAACCTCTCTGCGTCCTGCTCGGAGTTGGAACCCTGTCCAGGGTCCGGCACATCCTCCAGAGCCGACTCATAGGGCCCCTCGCTGTCGGAGTCTGGTGGCAGCTCCAAAGGCTCCTGCTGGGTCACAACATATACTTATACTTATACTTGTACTTGTACTTGTACTTGTACTTGTACTTGTACTTGTACTTGTACATGTACTTGTATTTGTACTTGTACTTGTACTTGTACTTGTACATGTACATGTACACACACACACACACACATAGACACAGACAGAGACACACACACACAAACACACACACACACACACAGACACACACAGAGACACACACACAGACACACACACACAGAGACACACACAGACACACACACACAGACACACACACACACACACACACACATATATATACACACACACACACACACACATACATACACATACATACATACAGTGTGTTGTCTGAGTACAATTCGTTTTAAATAACAAAAAGGCAATAAACATAATAGTAATATGTGAATATATGTTAACATCTAGATTAGTAGAACCAAATAAAATATAAACGTTAAAAAGATCTATGTTCAAAAACCAATGTCTAGATCCTCTAACCATTGAAGTGCAG
Source organism: Thamnophis elegans (assembly GCF_009769535.1). Lineage (NCBI taxonomy): Eukaryota > Metazoa > Chordata > Lepidosauria > Squamata > Natricidae > Thamnophis > Thamnophis elegans. The sequence goes on along the minus strand of NC_045553.1, from coordinate 31,387,990 downwards.
CATTGTTTATACGAAAAAGAATCAGATACTGAGCCAGGATATTCCCTCACCTTATAGCCAGGCACAATGTTATCTACAGTTTGATGTGGGACGCTGCAGTCACACTGAGGGGAGGATGCTATGTTCCATTTAGACAGAGCATCTTGGCAGATGTTGTGTGAGGTGTGAATCCTATTCAGGATTGTCCATTGCTGACATGGTAGTTCAAAGCCTGGCATCTTTTTTTTGGTGGGGTCATTTATATGTCTTCCTATGACTGGATGTTCAGCCACCCATTTGGCTTTCCATGGGGATTTGATGTTAAAGTTGTTGGGCAGATGTTCTTCAGGTGCTGGTGGGAGTTTCTGGATTTGAATCTTACTGCTGATAATTAAGGAAGGTTGGCAGGAGTGAATTGTTCATAATTTTATCTGTATTCTCTCAGTAGTGCACCTTGCCTTCATAAAGCTGGCTCAGATCAGGAAGCCAACAAGTTTGAGTGGTCTTGATACATTTACTTATATTACTTGTCTGTGCAAGCAGAATAAAATAGTTTTGACAAAGCAACCATGTTAACATAGAGTCTGCTTCCTACACTCAATGCTTTAGTCCCTCAAATAGAAAGATAAGCAGTATACAAACCATACTTGGAACTGATTTGCAATTCACAGAGCAGCAAGACTGCATGTAGCAAAACAATTGATTCTATTTCTTTTACTTTAACTATTAATAAATTAGCTGAAATGAGCCACTATCTGTTGAAAACAGAATGGGGATGCGGGAAAGCAAGACAGTTTTAAAGAAGAAGAAATCAAAAGTATCATCCTGTTGATGACTTCACAACATCTTTTAAAATCTTCTGTCTTCAGTGACCAAATGCAAATTTACAATTGTTTTTGAAGCTTCAAGGGGAAAAAAGTCTTTCTGGTAATGTTTTCATAGCAGTAAATTAAACTAACATTTCTGATTCTTTCATTTTTATCATTGCGGTATAAGAAAAAAGGTCACTTTGCAGAATGAATTTCTGTGATGACAATATACTTCCTTGCTCCAATTTACTATAACGAAACTCAGTCTGGATAATGAGAAATGCAAGAAGTTGGTCAGGCTGCCTCCTGTAATGGCAGAGGGAAAAACGTAATTGTGCTTCAAAAGCCTGTAATGTATATTATACGATGACAATCATAATCATAATTTTCTTCTTCAGAACATTAAAAGGACAGAGGAAAGTTTCCTAAGAGGAAAGCATCAGGATTAAGCATCAGGATCGGACACCACCTCCCTGTTTAAAACTTAAGATAGGATGGAGAGAGGGATCTGACAGCCATCAACAGAATGACAAGTCTGAGTAATGATTAGAGTCTTAACCCGAGAAAATCCTTCAACTGTGAAAGTGAGAGATTTAGGATTAAATCATTATTGTCAAAGTAGGCAAAGGTTAGTATCCTACAATTAATTAGCACTCTGTAAATTACTAAGAATTATCCTGTGAGATCTGAAAGAACAGTCTACAGTAGTTAACCTAAACAATAACCTTAAGGGAACAAGTTTACAGCTATTTTTAACTTACACAATATAACTTAATTTAATTCTTCTTTTAAATCTCTTTCTCTCTTGCTGTAAGTCTCCATAACTGTACTTTTTGTACTTTCCCTATGTTTTTTCAGGTCACATTACAACATAGAAATAGAGAAACATTTTTTGGGGGGGGAGGGTTGAGGAGGGGGCAAGAAAGACCAAGATATTTGATTTTTAGGTATTCATTTCTTTGTTTTTAGGACCACCACTTGCCAAGTGATCTGAATCAGACAACAGTGAATTAAAAATGTAACATTCTGGCTAATTGCCTGGGAGAAGAACAAGGTCTTTAGTGCCATCTCCATCAGAATATTCCTGAGAAATTGCTGTGTATTTATTTATGTCCAAGATTTATATGGGTGCCCCATTATAGGCAACTCTGGGCAGTTCACAATGACAAAACTGATAAATAAAACAATAATAAATTGGTATAAACAGTGAAACATAAAACAAATACTCCGCACCATATTTGTCCTCTTGGCATGTCCCACAGCTATTTCCTTCCATCCTTCCACTCAAACAGTCCTGGCACATTAACAAAGACTCCCAAAAGTCTAGAATAGTGGGAGCCTACCAAATTGCCAATGGGAAGGTGGTATTTCACAAGGGGCAGCCATGGAAAAGGCACATTTCTGAACTCCCACTAGATGGTGAGACTTCAGGGATGGGACCCACTCCAGTGAATTATTCAGATTAAGTTTTGATTCCCAAGAACAGAGGGAAGGAGGAATCCCACAACTAATTAGGTACACCACACAGAATCATCCAAAACTAGGGTCACCCACCTTTCCTGCATATTGGATTGTATGTGACTAAGAGTTACAGGAATGACTTCTTCTTTGAACTAAGATTTTGCTTAACCATAAAAGTTCTTGGTTTGGCCCTGTTTTTATGTAGCTGTTGAATCTACTCTATATAGCACCTTGGACAGTTGTCTACAGTCCAGCCTTAACTGCACTGGACAAATTCATATTAAGGAAAAATAAGGCAATGGGATATCTCACCACCCAATTCTGGGTTTCCATATTATGGAAGCTCCTACAATCTCCAATTACTCTGGATTCATATATACATTCCCCAAAACAATTCAGTGGACTGCAGACACCCATTCCAAGTTTAAGAAGCTTTTGGTGGAAATAAGTATGCTAAACCCAATGCTTATCAATTACGTAATGCCGTAGTATACCATTTTATATTTCCAAATTAAATAAGGTAGCCTACAGTATTATAGGCATCTACACATTGAGGAGTTCTATAGTATTTCCTCCCAGATAAATGAATGCACTATCACAACTAATAATTTTGCATCTAATCATGAATATTGCATTGGGGTTCCCCAAAGAATGAAAAATGTTAAACAAATATGCTTCCTGGTGCATTTAATTTCTGTGCACGCAGCTTTATGGATATTACACAATATAATGGCTGCAAAAATATCGGTGTGCTCCCTATATCCCATAGGTCATGGTGCCAATCTAGCACAGCACAAGTAATTAGTGAATCACTCATTTTAATGAGTGTATGATAGTTTCAAATGGCTTTGCTGTGTTTATCATAGCCTGTTTATGTGATGGCATATTTTTAACATTGATAATGAAACCTTCTCTTTCTCCAAACATTTATTTGGCCCAGTTTTAAACATTCATGGTGCTTAATACTCCAGAACAAGCTTAGTCTATTTTAAGTGCTGGACTCAGAGAAATTCCTTCAGTTCTTTTGGTTTATTGTATTTGTATTGTATTTATTTGTCTTGTATGCCGCCCACTCCCGAAGGACTCCGGGCGGCTCACAATAGACAAGGGAAAGGGGATAAATAGACAAAGACAAAGACAACACTTTAAAAACACAACATTCACAATTTCTGTGGGGCTGGATGTTTCACAAGCCCCCCGGCCTGCTGGAGCAGCCAGGACTTGGTGGCTTTGCGGAAGGCCAGTTTAGTATATGAGTAGCCTTTTAATCGTGTATATTTCACTGAAAGCTTTCCATTGGTGTTTATTGTAAAAGTAACAGGGATGATCGTGGATTTTCTTCAGCCTTCTTCTTTAACCAAAATGCCCCAATTCACATTTCCTGATTTAAAACATAAATGAGAAGCTTTGTTTTGCTTTCCTGAGTTAACCCATCTTTTTTTTAATACAGCACTCTCTTAAAGCTGGGCGTCACAATAAATTCAACATTATGATAGTGTATCTCTTCTCTCCATGAATGACAGTTGTTAGTAGCCATTTATTTCATATAACATAAAATAAAATAAGATGAAAGATAAAATAAGGTAAATAAAGCAAAATGGACTGAAAGATATATTGAACACAGTCAGCATGGGTGAATTTTTTTTGTTTGGGTAAAGCACTCCAAATACTGAAGTTATTCAGTGAAAAGGGCATAAAAGATAAAGGCTGAAGACAAATTATTGAGCAGTTGAACTTGCTACTATTAGGAAAAAATGCATTCCTCTAGGTTTCATTTAATTCCACATTCATAAATCCATTCCTAAACTCACACAATTCTGCAGATGTTTCTTTGAGAGCTAAGGTAAGTGTTATGGCTATTTATTATGCAAAAGGGGATAGCAATCATAAGAAGTGATCATAACTGATAGGGAGCATCCGAAAAAAGAAATGTTCATGGACTGTGAAGGATAAACTGGATGAAGGCATAGATATGTCTTTAAAGGAGAAGAAATGGTAACTCAGCCCTGGAAAAACGTGAGAAAGAAAATCAGAATAATCCTGCATTGATTCTGTTGGGTGCAATTGATTGTTTTAAGACCTGGTCTATTTTGAAGATCTGATATCAGTTTCAATCTAGCAGAGTTTCTCTTTGTATCATTTTATAAAAAGTAAAATCAAGATAAAGTTATTTATCATGCTTTCTACTTTCCCATGACTGATGTGTCATTTCTGATATAACCATCAAAATTATCAGTTACCTCTATATTTCCCTACATGAATGTACATTTGATTATCTGTCTGTCTGTCTGTCTATCTCTGTCTGTCTATCTATCTATCATCTATCTATCATCTATCTATCTATCTATCTATCTATCTATCTATCTATCTATCTATCTATCTATCTATCTATCATCTATTTTAAAGACTAACTTCTGTTCTTTATCCTCACAGTCAGTTTTTTATGGATTCTAGGATATGAATATGACTTCATACCTAAGTCTGAGTAGTTTGATATGCTCCAAAGGAGATTCTCTCACCCTTTCTGGCTTAGGTCAGAGAATATAACATAAAGCAGATTCAGGACCATGGCCATAACTTCAAGGTTTGTATAAGTTCAGTTTCAGGATCAAGAAAGCGAATTCTGTCATTAGAATTAATATCACATTTTGGAACAGGGCCTGAAGTCTAATCATTGCATGGATACATGTCATTTAGAAAGGTGCTTCTTTAAAAGTATCCCAAGACCAGCTGAAAACTATTGTCAGGTTATCCTAGAGAAAATGAATTATGGGCAATATGAACATAGCTTGTTTGTTAGAATAATATTTTTATCAACATTTATGCAATACTGCTATTCAAATCAGAAGCCAACTTATAAGATGGTCTATGATTGTTCATCATACATGACCGATATCAGTTTTCCAATTCCAACTGCGTCTTTCAGAATTGTAGTGCTTTTTTAGTATTCTGGCTAAATATTTGCCCCTGAACTGAAGAAGCATAATGCCTGATTCTGTTTCCAAACTACAACTTCACTCTTCCTTTTCGGGTTTTTTTTTTGGGGGGGAGGGGGGAAAGCTAGAGCTTTGGGTCCTGCATTTTCTTTTCATCCTTTATATCATTATGCTAATTGATGAAATGACACCAAGATCATTGCTGATTCATTGCACAATAAAAGTTGCTAATTTGGGATCCATGAATATATGTAGAAATAAATGATATGACCATTCTATATTTATTTGTGAAAACAATCAAGAGGTTAATTATCACACTTGGCTTTAAATCATGAATTTCCTGGCTTCTTAGGGAGATTAGAGGGTACATTTCATAAGATCACCCTGCTGGTTATTCAAAAGGTCAAAAGACACTTGTATTTTGCTTTGTAATTACAGACAGCATATTGAACAAAATTATTCCAGCATAATTTTAGCACATCTAATTTATTCCCCCTCCCCCCCCATTGCTATTAGCCTGATTATTTCTAGTCTAGTCTGATTATTTATAACTATTAGTGATTACAAATAGCTTTGAAAAGTTTTCTCCCAAGGCCTAATTTATCTAACTGTTCTTCTCTGTAAAGTTAACCAATGTTCCAGATATGCATTCAACCCTCCCAGGAAATTCCTTTAATGTCATTCTTATTGATTCAATTCCTTAACAAATTTAGTGCAGGGAGTAAGATAGCTTCATCTATTGATTATGGCCTTCTAAGACTGATAATGATTTGATACAAGAATAACTCCATGCAAATTAGAGGAATCAGAAATTGGCTGCTTCTATTCTGGTCTGACAAGGAATAAAACAGGAGCCTACTCTGATTCTCTTAATGTTCAACTTTTGTAGAATTTACTCTGTGGCTAAATCTGAAACTATTTCCTTGTTCTTGACCACTGTCTTTTATATTTTACCATACCATACCTTAGTGTTGTGGCTCAGCAGGAGCCATTGGAGCTGCCACCAGACTCCAGCAGTGAGGGGCCCTATGAGTCAGCTCTGGAGGATGTGGAGGACCCTGGACAGGGTGCCGAATCCAAGCAGGGCGCAGAGAGGCTGGTTGGCCACCAGGAGGCGCCTGAGCCTTGGACCAGTGGGGAGGAGACAAGGGAGTGTGATCCGGACATCATGCATTGGAGCAGTGGGGAGGAGCCAAGGGAGTTGTTCCTGGATGCCCGGCAACGAAGAGCTAATAGACGTAAGGAACAGTTACGCAGTTACAGGAGATAATTGCACTCAGCTGGTGGTAATTAGGCTCCTCTCATGACTATAAAAGGAATGATTGTGCACACGCCCCTTTGCAGGAGTCAACGTATTCACTAAAGTTGGAGAACTTTCATGGCTAGCTTGGCAGGCTGGATTGCTGCCAAGGTTAGTCTGTGCTGGATTGCTGCCAAGGTCTTGTCTGTGCTGGCTTGCTGCAAATGTCTTGTCTGTGCTGGCTTGCTGCCAAAGTCCTGTCTCTGTGTTAATAAATCCTTGCAGTATCTTTCTCTCGGCGTGCTTTGGTGTAGGACAAGGGGGGGTCATAACACCTTACCTTAGCTATCTTATCTTATCATATTATCATTTTATTTTTTTATTACTGATGCCACTGCTATCTCATCCAGTTGGATTTTGCAGATGCCTAGGCATATGGAAGCATCCTTTTGCCTTGGGGGAAAATTAAACAGAAACTGAACCTATTCATAAATTATTTCTTTCCAGTGTTTTATCCATAGACATGCCTTTGTTAATCAAAGGAATCAATGTTCCGTCATGTTTGGAAGCTCAAAAGCTCAAATTAGACTGATCTTCATGAGACAAAATAATATCCATTTTATTTTTATGAATTCAATTTATTAGCCCCCACACCAGGGGTGAAATGCTACTGGTTTGGGCCAGTTCACCTGAACACGTTAGTAAAAAAATGCTTTAAAAAGTAAAAAAAAAAAAGTTCTAATGATCAACTGTGCAACAATCAGCTGTGTCACACAATCCTCAGAACTTTAAAAAAACTTTTTAAAGCATTTTTAAACTATTGGTTCTCATGTGCACGCAAAGCGAACCAGTAGCAGACTTCAGAGCATTTCACCCCTGCCCCACATGGTAGACCTGGGCAGCTTACAATATTAAAATTTATTAATTTTATGAACATTTAATATTAACAATATTAGCTTCACTTTTTGAAGTCCAGAGGTAAGAGAAGTTTATGCACTGAAATAAATATATAGTTCTTCTTGAAAAAAATCATTTTGTTTTAAGAAAGTTTTAAGACTTTTAAGAAGTTACATTTCCTAGATGCTCTAGCAGCATAGCCTCTCTTCCAACACAGCCCAAACAATGTATAAACTAGTAACTCTGTAAAGTTCAAATTCACATGCTTTTTATCTGATGTTATCCTTACAACAATCCTGGGAGACAGGTGAAGCTGAGCTCTGTAAGTGAACTTTATAATTGAATAGGGATTTGATCCTTCTCTCTATTCCCAGTCTAGTATTAGCTCTCCTTGCATGAACACCCCCCCTCTCTCTCTCTGAGAGAGAGAGAGAGAGAGAGAGAGAGAGAGAGATAGAGAGAGAGAGAGAGAGAGAGAGAGAGAGAGAGAGAGAGAGAATATATAAAAAATGTAAAATTGTCTGGTCTAATTCTGAAAATGATGAAAACTGCAAGAAAATTATTTACCCAACCTGCCATACATTTTAGGAATTTAGGGCATAATAATTACCTAAGAAAAAGCTCAGAATGAGAGAGAACTGTTCGTTTTTACTCTCAGATGAGATATCAGCAGCATGGAGATATTGGAAATGTTTTCATGTACAAATCTATCTACTCATCACCATACTATTATCTGAGGCAGACAGCATATGAATTATGTTTCACAACAGTGTGAAGTCACAATTACCAGTTCTTAGCTGGTGTTGGCCATATTCACTGAATTCTTCCCAAGAACCTAGGATATCATAATTTATCTGCATAGTCTGTCTTCAGATCAGTGGTGGGTTTCAAAAAATTTTGGAACCTCTTCTGTAGGTGGGGCCTGCTTTCCGGGTCCACTGGTGGAACCTCTTCTAACCGGTTCGGTAGATTTGATGAACCGGTTCTACCAAATAGGTGCCAACTGGTAGGAACCCACCTCTGCTTCAGATCCAAGCAGTGTGGTCCTTGAAAGATTGAAATTTTGTCATTGCACAGGTTTTCCAAGTGCAATCCAAGATTTGGGATGTGGTGCCCAAAATCCTGATAGCCACTGGGACCATCATGGACGGTAGTAATGGTAGAGACAATAAGCAAAATACTGGCTTCCTGAACACCATTGAAATATTGATAGTCATTCTATGGTTTTAGCAATGGATAATGTCTAATTACCATATTTTTCAGAGTATAAGATGCACCTCCCCCCCCAAAAAAAAAGTGGGTGAAAATTTGGATGTGTCTTATACATTGAATACAGCATTTTCAGCATTTTTGACCTCCTGAAACTCCACCCTCTTCAAAAAAATAGGTGTGCAGAGGGTTTGGGAGGCCTGCAAAATGCTCCTGGGGAGTGGGGAGGGCAAAAACGAGCAAAAAATGGGCTGTTTTTTGCTCACTCCCCCCCCCCCCCGGAGCACTCTACAAGCTTCCTAAAGACTATGCATGCCCTTTTTTTGGCAAAAATGGGCCCATTTCCACAAAAAATGAGCTGTTTTTTGCTCGTTTTTGTCCCCCCTAGCCCCCAGGACAGTAGTGGGTTGCAGCCCAGTAGGGGCATACCGGATCCTGCCCAGAGCCCCAGGTACCATTCCAGTATGGTGCTCCGGAGGGCCCACTCATCCACCCGAGCTCCTTACCTGTGCCTTAAGCATAAATTGCAGGTTTATCTAATGAGAAAATGTTATAAATATTTCCTGGCTTGAAAATCTCAGACTTTATGAATTTTTTTTAAAATAAAAAAGGAGGACAAGGACACAACAACAAAGTTGAAAATTTGGATTAATTAATTTGCATGTGGGACAAACCAAAAGTTAGTTACAGGTTTCTCTAACAAGAAGAAGGCTATAAATATTTATAGGCTCAAAAATCCCATACTTTTCAACAGCATTCACTGTGCTAATCTAAGTTGTCATAGCTACTGTGTATACTATATTTTTGCTTGATGAGATCCTTGCATTTAACAGGTATAATCATCATAGTGCTCTCTATAGTGGGAATGGCTATACACACAGCACTGTGCTCTCCATGATGGAAGTTGGGTAGATATAGAAGGACAAGACCATAGTCTTAAGACCTTCTGGAAGTATATCAATATCTCATCCTGTCAATTGACAAGTCTGCATATCACTCTTAGGGTATAACGTATGCAAGGTAGTTTAAAATTCAATTACTTATAGCAGCCCAACTCAACCAAATGACTCTAGGTAGCTGACAATTTTTAAAAAATTCAATTACAATAATTAAAAAATTAAGAATAAATACATCCATAAAATAATAAGTATAAGCAGAAGCTGTGATTATTAATCAATTAAAAGTTAAGTTAAGTCATGGGATCCTTCACATATTTTGAGCCCCAGGCTGTGTAAATTTTTAAATGCCAACAGGTTTGGGGCCATTATAATCTCTGCGGGGAGAATATTCTATAAAGCAGGGGTTAAAGCATAAAACACCTGTTTTCTGGTTCTTACCACTCAACGTTCTTTGGCTGATAAGATCTGCAGTATGTCCAGTCTATTGGATCAGATTGGACAGGTAGAAACTACCTGGAAAAAGGGGGTCCTTCAACTATATCCCTTTTAACTTTTTAACACCTTCATTTTAATCTTATCCTTAGTTCTGCTCACAGTTTTTAACCGTGCTTTTCTTTTTCTTTTTTGCTGTAGTATGTTTTAATGTAACTCACCCAGAATCATTTAGGTGAGATGAGTGGTTGAGAAAGTTGATAAATAAATAATATGTTGAGTTTATTGTAGGTTTTTAAATTTCAGATTTCATCAATGATCATTGAGAATATAGGAAGTTTGTGCCATCCCAGAACAATGAGTTACCCATTTATGGAGTAATTGATTCTGCAATTGTCCAAAATAGTTTGGAACCCAGTTCAGCCAGCTAGTTATAGAAGAAATTGCCAATAGTTGCATATATAGCATCTTCATAAATGGGCTAAAAAGAATGTGACAGAACAAAACTTTGAAGAATAGAGAATTGTAGACATTGTATTTGCCCATCTCTATTCTGGCTGGCTGCTGCCTGAGCTTTTCTGCAATCTCTTTTTCTCATGAAAATGTAAGAAACCGTAAGATTGCCTGTTCATTTCTTTAAACGGTAAAGCTAAGACACCCCCCCCCCCCATACACACACACACTGCCAGAACTATTTACAACTTCCATTAACTTGGTTGTAGATAGTACACATATATCTCCCAGATTAAAAGAACCTTTGGAGTGATCAACAAAGATGGTAATTAGGCAGGCTTTTAGAAATGAGGGATGGGCTGCATTCTCTAATATTTTTACAGATAAAGGAGATGGAAAAGGGAAAGAAAACAGTGTTTGGCAATTGGAGTAATAAAATATAGATAATGTGACTCTGTATGGGAATCTGGTGGCTGCTGCACAAATTTTACAGGCTGTGCTCCTTAGCCAGAAGTCAGAGTTATCAGACTAAACTAGTTTGATACTATAGCACATCTAGTTTGACATGCTTTTATGGACTGATTGTGAAAGGAGTTTTTTGAGATGGATCTTTCACAGAATTGCTTTAGATGGAGAAATTATACTCCATTTTTTTCAGGTTGGATTTTGACTTTATAATGAACAATGGGAGTTGAACCTCTGAAAGACTTGGTGTGGAGACAGAGAAAGACAGAGATGAATGGATGGATAGATTGACAGGTGAAAAATACACACATTTATCCAGTTTGGAAGTGGGGAAAAAGAAAAAAATTGGAAATATGTTTGGAGCTATAGTCAAAACTGGGACACATTCATAATTGACAATTATGTGAGCCATTGCATAACACAGGGACCCAGGATTCCTCATCAAAACCCCTCATGTTTTATAAAAATGGGATATTAGGATATAAACATACTTTGATATGTGGATGGATTATGTGGATTTTAAATATCCGGATTTTGCAGAAACCAGAGGAATCAAACCTTGAGGGGGGAAAAAGAAAAAAAAAAGAAAAATTAAAATGGACAATCCAGTCATCCTGAAATTATCACAGGATAATGTAGATGATAATGTAGATGAAAATCAGATCAGGTAAAAAGATCCTTATACTTATTGATAACTTTAATCTCTTTCCTTCTGTTTGACTGCATACACAAATATACATGCCTTTCAGATGCGAACCTGTTATACAGAGTTTTTCTATTCTTTACTTTAAACATTGGAAACACAATGCATTGTTAGGTCATTAATAAATTGCAGATGGAAAAAAATACCATGTTGATGAAGTGATGGGCTTCATTGAAAGACTTGCATACCAATAACTGACCTTGAACATTTATAAAAATTGCTTCCAAAAAGTAAAAATCATTTGGATTCATCTAGTTGGCAGAGAAGTCATTAACTGGTGTACATTGCATAGAAAATGAAATGCTTTTGGTAATTCTCTTTTCTATTCGGGGGGGGGGGGGGGAATGCATTTAAAATGAATTAAATTATCAGTCACAGATGCTAGTTACCTTTGAAACCTTAACCCACTATTCCCATAGTGAAAAGGTGTTTATTAATTCTACCAATCTTCCACACACACACTGAATATGTGGTAATACAAGTAATTTTAGGGAACAAATGTGCTCCACTTCAATTCCCCCATGGGTTATATTAAAAATAACTTTAGAGCTATGTTTCTGTGAATACTTTTTGCCTAATGGCACAGACTCAGCAAAAGATTATTTAAAAACTGCATTGCACTGAGGCCGATACATACACATCCATCCATCCATGCACATCCATGGTGGGTTGCACTTACTGTCACTGTCAGTTCGGTGAATGATGCGCAAATGTTTCCTTCATGTGCATGCCTGACATGTGCTGTGTGCATGTGCACAATCCACCACCTCTCTCAACCAGCTGATTGTTGGGGCTCGCGCAGGCACCGCATGCTGTGCACACTTGCACAATTTGCCTTTTGCCATAAAAACAGGTATAGAGTGCAGGGAGGTGGGTGGGCCAGAAGAGCCCCCGTACCGGCTTGCTCACAGCTCCTCCTGATCACTACAGGTTCTACTGAAGTATACCGAACCAGAAGCAACCCACCTCTGATGCACTTAGGAAACTACAGACCAATCAGCCTAACATCAATACCCAGGAAGATACTGGAAAACATAATAAAAAACCAGACCTGCCAACATCTAGAAATGGGTTAAATAATAGCTGTCAGCATGGGTTTGTTAAAAACAGATCATGCCAAACCAATCTTATTTCATTCTCCAACATAGTGACTAAATTAGTAGACAAGCTAAATACTGTGGATATGACGTTCTTAGACATCAGCAGGGTATTCAACAAATTAGACCACAACCTACTTCTTCATAAGCTAGAAAAAAGTGGGATAGATTGCATCACCACCAGATGAATACATAACTGGCTGTCAAACCATACTCAACAAGTAGTTCTTAATTGGTCTACATCTACATGGAGGGAAGTAAGCAGTGGGGTACCATAAGGTTCCATCTTAGCCCCAGTACTCTTCAATATCTTCATAAATGACTTAGATGAGGGAATAGAAGGGAAACTTACCAAATTTGCAGATGATATTAAGCTGGCAGGAATAGCTAACACCCTAGAAGATAGGCTCAAGATACAGATGGATCTTGACAGACTTGAACACTGGGCCCTATCTAACAAAATTAAATTCAATGTAGAGATAAGTAAAGTATTACATTTAGGTAAGAAAAACCAAAAGTACACATATACACTGGGTGAAACCAGTTTTAATAGCAGTAACTGTGAGAGGGATCTTGAAGTCTTAGTGGACAATCAGTTAAAAATAAGCCAGCAGTGTGCAGTGGCAGCCAAAAAAGCCAATGCAATCCTAAATTGCATTAACAGAGGGATACAATCAAGATCAAGTGAGGTACTAATAGCACTCTATAATGCCTTAGTCAGACCACACCTAGAATACTGCATCCAGTTTTGGTCACTGCACTATAAAAAGGATGTTGAAACTCTAGAAAAAGTGCAGAGGAGAGCAAGCAGAATGGAGACTAAAATATATGAAGAATGGTTGTAAGAACTGGGCATGGCTAGTCTAGGAGAATGTGACGCAGCGGTTAGGGTGCAGTACTGCAGGCCACTTCAGCTGACTGTTATCTGCAGTTCAGCGGTTCTAATCTCACCGGCTCAAGGTTGACTCAGCCTTCCATCCTCCCGAGGTGGGTGAAATGAGGACCCAGATTGTGGGGGCAATATGCTGACTCTGTAAACTGCTTAGAGAGGGCTGAAAGCCCTATGAAGCGGTATATAAGTCTAACTGCTATTGCTATAGGGACCAGGGGAGACATGACAGCAGTGTTCCAATATTTGTAGGGCTTCCATAGAGAGGAAGGGGTCAAACTATTTTCCAAGACACCTGAAGGCCAGACAAGTAATAATGGATGGAAACTGATCAAGGAGATTGAACCTAGAAATAAGGCAAAATTTTCTGACAGTGAGAACAATCACCAATGGAGCAGCTTGCCTTTGGAAGTTGTGGGAGCTTCATCACTGGAGCTACACACACACACACACACACACACACACACACACATTGTACAACTACATCTACATCTACCTACCTACCTACCTATCATCTATCTATCTATCTATCTATCTATCTATCTATCTATCTATCCATCCATCCATCCATCCATCCATCCATCCATCCATCCATCCACCCGACTTGCCAATAGTATTCCAGTGGGATTCATACTTCTGCCATATAATATAGTTCTCCAAATCCTAAGGTTGTGATTTGCTACTAGAAATCATATTGAATTTCCTACAATATAAAAAAACAAAAACAAGAAAAGCCACCCAGCCTCACCTTGCTCTTGGATATCAAGAGAAATTTAAAATGGCTGCTCTTAAGCTTGCATCTTTGCTTTCAGTTAAAGTGAGATTGGTGTCAGTGTCAACCCTGACATTTGGGAGAGAAGTCACTAGAGATTAGGGATAAGGGGACATGGATGGAAACTTTAATCCAGCCAAGAAGTCAAGAATTAGAAACTGCCCAGAAAAGATAACTTGAGTTACTTTAATTTGAAGGACAGAACTGAAGAATAAGCCAAAATTGGGTAATTAATCAACAGTGACATATCGACCATGAACTGGGATTTAAATCATGACTGAAGAACCTGTTAGAATGAGGGAAATATAGGAGACAAATAAAAAATGCCAACCAATCTCAAAGAATAAATGAAAGTGAAATCTACAGAGTATAGGAACAGTTTTGTCATTTTTAAGCAAAGCACTGATAAAAGAAGAAACTCTTAATCCTTGTCTAAGAGCATCCAGAACTTGGCCTATGTGCATTGAATCAACCAAGGAATTTAAGTTAATTCTCTGTCTGGTTGGGTACTGCAACCTTCAGTTCAATAACACAACACACACCGGGAAAACTGTACACAAGAAAAATAAAATGGGTCCCAGAAATGTCTTCTTGTATCACAGCAGATAATTCATGGAAAGTCAATTTAGAAAGGTTTTCTGAAAGTGGTGTTGGTCCTTTCAGTTTCCACGTGTATCTTCTGATCTCTTATGAGAGATCAATAAACTCTGTTTTCCATTTTTAAATGTTAAATATGTTAATTAAAAAGGATGGCATTGACAGAGAAACTGGTTACCATCTAAAGCAATAACAATAGCACTATATACCAATATAGTGTATATAACAATATACCACTTTACAGTGTTTTACAGCCCTGTTTAAGTGGTTTACAGAGTTAGCACATTACCCCCAACAATTTGGGTTCTCATTTTACCTACCTTGAAAGAATGGAAGACTGAGTCAACCTTGAGCCTGGTGAGATTCGAACTGCCAAACTGCTGGCAATCGGCAGTCAGCAGAAGTAACCTGCAGTACTGTATTCTAACCACTGCACCACTGAGGCTCAGTGGAAGGAAGCATCTCTCATAGAGATGTAGATTGGGATACCTGTCAGCTGTATTTGGGATATTTCCATTCACAAAATAGGTTTTCCATAAGATTGATTAGACTAAATGGAAGTAGTACTGCGTCACTTTTAAGTCCCTGTAATATAGGTATACTCTAAATAAAATATTATAAAAAGTTCATTGGAATGATGGCTGATTTGATGTTGGATTCATTATGTGCAGGTGTAAGAGATAGGATTGTGGGTATTCAAGTTCATCTCCACTCTGGAGTGGAATTTTCAAATCACAACCTGATACACTGTTGAGAAAAAGATAACTAGGAGTATTCAGCAACCATTCGTAGCTTGGATCAAAGTACAAGGAATAATCACAGACAGGGATTGTAAATGTCTATCGAGATTCTCAGTCATCCAGGTTGTCTCAAAGGTGTTTCTTCTTTTCAAGAGGCAACCAGACTTTTTTCCCCTTGAAGACATTTTGCTTCTCATCCAAGAAGCTTCTTCAGTTCTTGAATGAGGAGCAAAATGTCTTCAAGGAAAAACAAAGAACTGCCAGTTGCCTGTTGGAAAAAAAAACACACGTTTGGGACAGGGATTGTGGGTTACTAGCAATCCCCATTCCATTTTGTCCATCTTCATACCATGCAAATTTGTCACTGTAGGATTGCAATAGATAGTATTATCCTAATTTTACAAGAGGTTTGAGGGGAAAAAAACCCACCTCACCCCAAGTCATTTCAATATTGCCTTAAGTAACGTGAAATCTTTGACAGTTATTCTTGGAATGGAGCAATGTGACTTTATAGAAACATAAACACTTCCCCATTATTATTTCTTGCTTATACTGTGTAATTGGGAAGAGTTTTAGTATGCTGCTTGTACCTTGGAAATGCTAATTATTTCATAAGGCAATAAAATGCCCCATTTTGTACTCCCCGTTCCAAGCTGTCAGGGAAAAGCATATGTAAAAACTAATAAGACAACTATGTTTCATCTTAAGCTCGAGCCAAGAAAATAATTATCACCTTCCAATTAGAGATGTCCAAGTATTTTTTTTCTTTTTTTAAAGATGGTTTTAAGAGCAAATGAAGCCTCCATTAAAAACAATTGTCAAATGGGAGGAATATTAGTTCTTCTTGAATTCTGTGCTATATCCCTCACTGACAAAACTGATTTTCTTCTTTTCAAGATTTCTCTAGTCTATCATTGAAGTAAAAGCACAAACAAGGCAGAAAACTCTATTTTTTATGAGCAAGTTATAAAACTGGTTGTAGTGGCACACAAGACATTTCCTCTGGTATGTCATTATTTTGGTATTAGTCATTTGATAGCATCCAAGGAGGAAGTATCACTTCCTTGATGTGTGAGCCTGCTAGTCTAAGAGTGGGAGAAAAAAAATAAGTTTAAATCCTGCCTCAATTAAACTAAACATTCACTAATTAAGATTAGAATCAGTTCTGTGCACATAATCAAGGCAGGCAAAATATTTACTCTTTTTTTCCTTTTTATGAAAAATCTCAAATTCTAATTCTTCCATTTAAGGAGATATTAATGAATATTGGTACAGTTTCATGTATGTATGCAAGTATGTTATGCATAAAGCTAACAGATGGGGACAATAAAGTTCTCAACAATTTGTACCCATTCAATCTTAACTTGAATCTGATGGAGCGAGTAGTTATAATAAATTTTTAAAAAATACAGAAATAAGCATCATATATGGGCCAATAATTCTAGTTTGGAGATGTCTATAGCAGGGATGCTCAAACTTTTCAGCTCATCAATCTCTTCATGAAGTTTCAGATGGTTCATCAACCATCTGAACATTTCTCATATGAAAATAATTTAATAAATGTTATTTTAATAGTAATATATTTTATTAATAAATGTTATTTTAATAGTAATATAACAACAGCAGTCCCATCAATCTTTGGGGGTCAGTTTTAATCACTTTGGAGAACCTTGGTTTATAGCATATCTACCTGCCATTTTGTTACATAAGATAATAAGCTTTTCAGAAATAAAGAGGGTGAGAAGGACCCTCTTTGGGACCACAAATATGACTGAATCCATGGGCCTAATCTAGACTTCTTAGAGTTCAGCTTCTTTTCATACACAGCATTTTCTAAATAGGTTGTGATTGAAAAGCCTAGAATATCACACCGATTAGAGATTTCGTGACTAAGGGAAGAATTCTTCATCCCACTCATGCAAATTTCACAAATATTATTTTCTCCTCTGGTGTGGGGGGAAAATCAAAACATTTTTAAATCAATTGAAGGACAGAAGTTTACAGCATATCTACCTGCCATTTTGTTACATAAGATAATAAGCTTTTCAGAAATAAAGAGGGTGAGAAGGACCCTCTTTTGGACCACAAATATGACTGAATCCATGGGGCCTTATCTAGACTTCTTAGAGTTCAGCTTCTTTTCATACACAGCATTTTCTAAATAGGTTGTGACTGAAAAGCCTAGAATATCACACCGATCACACTGACCCCATTTCCTCCCCACTCCAGGGGAAGGATACTATAAAATCCCCATTTTCTCCCCCCTCCAGGGGTAGGATACTGCAAAATCCCCATTCCCTCCCCATTCCAGGGGAAGGATACTATAAAATCCCCATTTCCTCAATGTGACCACTGTCTGTGATCCGGTTCGTGATGGAAGAGAGTAAGTATTCCACACAGGGTTAGCTAGTACCATTCCACATTTTTATTATTAAAAAATAATTACATTTAACAGCAACCTGATCAAGAGATCACAGTTACAATAGAATAAGGCAAGGGGCAGCATGACCTTTGTCTGTTATCCTCAGAAATGACTTATAAACCATTGATTTGGAAAAACTGTGCAACCCGGACATATCCATGTGCTCGTCTGATTTGGTAACAATGCAAACAAAATGACAGTCAAAGATAAACAAACAGGAATCTGATGAACTAACAAGCAGCACTATTACTTCCCCTCACCAATATGTAACCCTACAGTCAGCTTATTACATTTGCTTGTACACTCTGACATTGACAAAGTAAATGTCCTACGTTTGAAATGTTCACATTTATAACCATTTGCTTGCTTTGTCATCTGAGAACAGCATTCAGACTTTACATATCCTTCAGCATTAAAGCAAAAAACTGATTCGTATGTGGAAAGAATGGGTTTTGACAGACCACCCAACTACAAATGTTTACAAGGTGATCTTAAAGTGAATTTACAGGATTAACGTATTTCCTCCTATTGATTTCAAAGAAGGAACCTATTTTGGACCAGAAATTACCAGTCAAGGTTGAAAAATTCCATGGTGTATTCAGAATGGGCCGAATAGTGATTTTTTTGGTAGAGTTTTTTCCTATTATTTATTGGCATATATTTAGATCTCACCTTTATTTAAATCTCACCTTCTTTTTGTTTTACAAACAACTCAAGGTGGTGAACATACCTCCTAATACTCCTTTCCTCTATTTTAACCCCCACAGCAACCCTGTGAAGTGAATTGGGCTGAGTGTGTGTGACTGGTCCAAGGACACCCAGCTGGCTTTCAGGCTTAAGGTAGCACTAGAACTCATGTCTCCTGGTTTCTAAGCTAGCACATTAACCAGTAGACTAAACTGTTTTTTCCCCATTTGCCTTGTATCAGAAATTCCTTGTAGCTAGCGCTGTTGTTGCTAAAGGTGAACCAGGTTTATTAGTTTCTTGGAGATGAATGTCAGATCGGAACATAGTTAGTTTCCATACTTCCTCAAATTTTGCAGCTCATCTCATTCTCCCTCCAACCAAAGGGTTTTAAATATGTATATTTCAGATTAATATGTATACAAAACCATGGTGCATATTAGTATGGCTTTTTTTAAAAAAAATCATAGTATTTTTTTTCTTTTCTTTATGCATAGAACAGCCCAAAGCACACATTCTGGCAGAGAGAAGTTCCATGAGGATGGGCTCCAGCATAAACCCAAGATTGGAAGACTAAACCTCGGATACAGGTTACCGACCTGTTCTGACACCCCTCGTTCCACACCCAAGCACACTCCAAGCCAAAGATAAGTTACGGCATTTAATTAACAGACAGACAGGTCCTTGGCAGCAAACTGGCACAGACAAGCTTGGGCAGCAATAAACACAGATAAGGCTTGGCAGCAATCCAGCCTGCCAAGCTTCTAACAATGTTCTCCGACATTCGATCCTGTGCTGACTTCTGCAAAAAGGGGCGTGTGCACAAGTAGTCTTTTTATAGTCTGGAGAGGAGCCTAATGACCACCAGCTGAGTTCAATTACCTCCTCTAACTGCGCAACAGTTCCTGACGCCTATTAGCTCTTCAGTACCGTGCATCCAGGAACAACTCACTACTGGCTTCCGGCTCACTCTCCCTTGTCTCCTCCCCACTGGTCCAAGGCTCAGGTGCCTCCTGGTGGCCAACTAGCCTCTCTGCACCCTGCTTGGAGTCGGAACCCTGTCCAGGGTCCTCCACATCCTCATAGGGCCTCTCGCTGTCAGAGTCTGGTGGCAGCTCCAACGGCTCCTGCGGGGCCACAACACTGACCAAAATTGTTTCCTGCTACAATATCCTGGGACATGAATTTGTGAGCCTGATCCTTTGTTCAGCACAGCTGGATAATTAAGTTTCAGTGACTGTCAACATTTATTGCTATTAATGTATCTTCTAAGGAATTTCCCCAAGCTGGGTCTGGTTTTGTCATCTCTTGGTAGCTTGTACTCTCCTTTTTTTCTCTACTTGGTTGGAAAAAAATAACCTAAGGCTATAAAATAATTCTTTGCCAGGACACAAAGTAATAGTTGATTGTCATGGGAGCAAGCATTTTAGATAGAAGTTAGTAGGTGATCTTACTCATTAGGCACTAGAGAAAAAAATATAAATTATTTCGTGAACATCTGCAGTAAAGTTCTGTCCAGGCTGTATTTAATATGCATCAAAATTATATTGTATTTGATATATATGTGTATATCAACTCTAAATCTGTCTCAGTGAAAACCTTGCATGCTTTTCTGGCAGTATATCACTTCATCAGCCTGGCTTAACTAGAACTATTCCCCCCCATCTCCAATTTTATGGCATCCATAAAATCTGGGCAAGGGAACACTTTGATTTTCCTAGCAGTAATTTTTATTGCTTTTAAGCCCCGTTTTTAAGTACTTGTCAGAGAGATACAACACTTTGTAAGTATATATTTTTCCAGCTTTGCATTATACTTTTATTTCAATTTATTTTGGATAGAATGTGTGATATATATCTAAATTATACCTGTGGTGTATTTCATAGATGCATGTTACCAATGTAATTATAATATATACCTATTTTATCTATAACCTTCCCCTTTAGAGTTTCTTTTGGAGCTACTTTTAAATAGGTTTTTCAGGGGCAACTTGAACTGTAGCTTAAATGCTACTCACAGAATTGCATGGAAGGGAAGGCAAGGGAAGGGAAGGCAAGGCTAGGCTAGACTAAGCAAGGCAAGGCATATGTGAAATGTGACCTGTGCTTTCACTTAAATACAGAATGCAGAATAAAGTAGGAAATCCTATATCATTCTGGGAAAATGGCTGTCCAATTTCTTCTTAAAATCCTCCATTGTTGGAACACCTACAACTTCTGGAATTAAACCTGATTCTTTGTTCTCACTGACAGGATTTTTTTCCCTTAGTTCCAGTTGCCCCAACTCTACCCTGAATTAAGGAATTACAGATAAGTTTCCATCTTGCCCTTTGAAGTTCTGAAGAATAGGTGGTCTCCTCTTCCTTCCACAGATTAGGCCTCCTCCGAATTCCATCCGCCAGCCAATGCCGACTCGCGACTTCCCGGAGGAGAGCTTCTCTGTGGCTGCTCCGACCCTCTGGAACGAGCTCCCCGTGGAGATTCGAACCCTCACCACCCTCCAGGCCTTCCGCAAAGCCCTTAAAACCTGGCTGTTCCGACAGGCCTGGGGCTAAAGAGCTTTTGCCCCCCCCCTCGAATGGTATGGTTGTTGTGTGCTTTTAAATTGTGTATTGTTCTGTTTGTCTTTTTATCCCTTATCTGTACCCCTTCCCTGACTTGGATTGTGAGCCGCCCTGAGTCCCCTTCGGGGAAAAGGGTGGCATATAAATGCAATAAATTCAATTCAATTCAATTCAATCCATAATTTCACAAGTAGTTGCCATATTAAGGGACCCTGTATTTGAAGATAGTTGAAGATTGGTCATTTTTACCATTTTTGTTGATCAGAACTTCCATTTGAATAGTAATGTTGTTCATTCCAGCTGCAGTGCTATGACTGCCCATGTGTCATAGAATGACTCTGTTATTCATATATGGTTTAGTGTGGTGTTTATTGAGAGCTTGAAAAGAAGAAAGGGATGCTTATAGCCATAATGCAGGCAAAAGTGAGCTGCCAGCACTGCAAAGTGAAAATTAGGAACAGAAAAAAGCTATCATTTTATATTTCCAGATGTTCTCAGGCATTCTTCCATAATAATTTTTTGTCCAGTTTGGTTTTGCTAAAAGAATCCACACTGAAGCAATTTTTAGCTGCTCAAGTGTGAAGTGAAAATATTTAATTTGGTAGTTATATTCCACACATGGCATCTAGCAAAATACAATGATGGTGAAGTCATCAAATGCAATTCACTTTCTGAGAAATAAAAGAAGCCACAATCAGCTGTTCTAAGCAGCATTGTTTTCATTTTAATATTAAAAGTTTTCTGCTTCTTCATTCAGGGGAAAAAAAGCACATTAATAATGCCTTTTAAAAAGCCCTATAATCTTAAAACAACGGGAGAATCAAAACTCCTTACCAACTAATTAGATGGGATGAATGACATTGAAAAGGGTGTCAGGTTAAATCAACTTCCCTAGTTGCAAGTTGAATTAGCATAGATTTAATGCCACTGATTATTTTATGCCATTGTGAGATGGGTTGTTTAATGAATTTGACATAGAAAAAGAGGATTTTCTTCCTCTGAAAGCATTGACTAAACCTCTCTAATCAGCATCAGTTAGCTCTCACATCCATCTAGTTTTTAGTTCAATAAAAGGCCAAAGGATGAGGTTGTAGTCACCCCAAGGCCTCCAAAATGGGGTCTATGACAATTCACTGTTGCCAACTCACCAGGGTCAACTCATCACAGGCAACTTGCCATAGTCAACTTGTAGCCAACGTGCCATGGGACAACTTGCCATGGCTACCCTAATGCAGGACAAGAGTTACACCGATACCAAAGAAATGGTGGAATAGATTCATTAAAGAAAAGATGCAAAAGGAGGGACAGAATGAAATGTGAATGGCATTTTTTTAAAAAAAAATCAAATAATTAAATTGAATTGATAAATTGTCCTGTGACAAGTTGTCCCATGGCGAGTTGGCCATGATGAGGTGGAGATAGAGAATTGGCCATGGTCAGGAGCAAATTGCCCATGGCAAGTTGTCCCATTCCATCCAGAGTTACGATCTTTAGACACGTATGACCAGAATCATCTTAAAAAGTATTGGCTGGACTCGAGAGCTAAGTTTACATTCCCTTTTACTCAATGCGGGACAGAAACATTTCCCCTTTAACCAAAACAGTTGAATAATTTTCAATTAAAAAAAAATAAAAGAAATAAAAATCTTCCTCAGTCCAAACTGGATGGTGTGACTCCTAAGTTGAAAGGGGGATTGTTTGTATGAGCATGGAATGATGAAAAAATGAAAAAAACATTGGGCAGTCATATCTTTTTATCTCATTTTTTGGTTTGGTTTAGCCTAAATATCCAAAGAATTTTACCACTAAATAATGATTCACTGCTACTCCTCCAAACTATAGTCAGAGGTTATAGTTAAAGTTTTAATTTTTCAGTGTTTTTCTCTTGCTTGGATAAAAAAAAATTATATATACAGGTTAATTTTCCTCTTAAGAAATGAAATGGAGCTCCACAAGCTATCCATATAGATATTGTGATGCTATTTAAGCAAAGATGGAGATAACAGGTAAAACTCACAGTTAAACTCTCATTCTATCAAGTAGATTGAAGTTTTCACAATGGCTCTGTGTGATTGACTGGAAACAAACACAAAGTCATCACACATTTTAAAGCTTATTTATTACCATTTTGATGTCCCCTTTAATTTTATTTAGCACTGTATAAGAATTAAAATGTGTACCTATTTTTTTTTTAATGGACAGAGTTTAGAAATATTTTTATACTGGACTACCACATATAATGCATTAAAAGCTTATGTCTTTTAATGCATAAGGTTAATACTCTTGAAATGACTCTCCAGGGAAAAATGTAGCCATGAGGACAATTGGAAGAAGGCAATGCTATTAAAAGTGAGGGTAAAAATGATGACTTAATAATGACATGCAAATTAGAGGTGCTCTGAAAAATTATATCACTTTATTTACCCTGAAAAAGTCCAATCTCAAGATCAGCAAGAGGTGGAAATCATTCAAGTGAAACACAACACTTGAATTTGGGTGAGATATCTATGGAGATTCTCAGTTATCCAGGTCATGGTTGTCTCAAAGGTGTTTGTTAAAAGACAACTGGACTTTGTTTTTTTTTAAGAACCAATAAAGCTTCTTGGATGATAAGTGAAACATCTTCAAAGAAAAATGAAACTAATCCACTTGCCTTTAAAAAGCAACTGAGACAATTTGGATGAGAGTAGCAGGTTTCCCCAAAGTAAACACCTGGCCTTATTTTCGGAGAGGTCTTATTATTTTTGATGAGGTGGCGAGTGTGATCGCCTCATGGCTGCTGCTGTGTTGTAATAGTTTTGGGGAGGACTTATTTTGGGGGGAGGGCTAATTTTAGCACATGTGCTCAAAAGCCCGATTGGGTTTACTATCTGGGGGTGGTCTTATTTTCAAGGAAACAAGGTAAATATATGTAGTTTCTCCTTTCTATTTCTCTTGCGCCATAATTTGTATTACAATTAAAAGTCCCAGGCAGGTTTTGGAATCAATCCAGGATGGACTGTGATACTGCATCCTCACTTAAGAAGCTATTAAGATATTTGATGCTTGATAATGGCATCTCTTCTCAGTGAAACAAGTAGAGCTCCCATCTACTCTCTATTATTATTACATCCATTGCCTTGTGAAATAATGGTAAGGGATTAGATTACCTAGACTATTTCAGACAGATAAGAATGTACCTAGCAGATATCAAAAGAAAACTATTGAATGCTACTCGTAATCCCTTGAAGATGCATTTCCACAGAAGACAAGCACCACAAAATTTCTCAGACTAGTCTGAAGACCTTTAAAACAGGGCTGTGGGGGGAAGTACCCAATTATTTTAAGTTGACAAGTCTGACCTTTCTCACTTTAAAAATGTCACTTCTTTTGCTCCTAATGTAGGCCACAAATGAAAACTATGTCTTAGATTGAGGTGAAAAGAAAGGAAAAGAAAAACATTTTTCTTAATCTATGCATTTTTCTAGGTCTTCTTCAAAACACATGCAGATTCCCAGAGGTAAAAAGGAATGGGAAAGTACTGGAAAGTTAGGGAAAATATTGTTGCAAATTTGGGGATCAAACTAAGTATTTATTTAAACAACAAAGGGGAAGGGGCAATGTGTTTACAGTAGCAGAAACCATATTTTCTGCTGGACATTGCCACATTTGATTTAATATATAGCTTATCCAGCATTTCTGTTAAGCACAAAGGATTGGGACCATACATTAAGTTGCAGTTAAGAAGTTGAATTGCTCAGGCCTATAAACAAGGTGTCTACTTAATTAAGGCTCAGTACTAAATTAATGCCAGGTAAGGGTCAATGAAATTCAAGGGGAGGGGGGTTAGACTTAGATTGTTTGTGGGAACGAAATGATTCTAAGCTGATGACTTGCTTATCTTTGTCCCCAACGCTGTCTGCTCATCTTCTATAATTGCAGATCACATGAGATCCTTTGGTAATTAAGGTGGGAACTACATTATTCCTTTGGAGGCTAAATTTAGTTTACAGAGGGATACTGATTGAATATTCTGATAATCAAAGATGCTTGTGGTGGAATATAGTCTAGATTCCCAGGAGGGAGGGAATATATTCAAGAGGAGTAGGAGACAACAAAAGTTAGATGGTGTTTTTGGGAGGAAGAGAGTCAGACAGTTCCTCCTTAGACATTGTCACATGATATCTTTAAGGATGCAAGTAGCTTGTTTTAGTTTGGCAAGATCTCTGTCCATAGGTAAGGAACAATAAAGGAAATTTCTTAGAAGATATTTCATTGTTTTTGGAATCTGACAATGCTTGACATTTAACACCATGCAGGTATAGCTATGAAGATAGTTTCTGCCAAGGTTGATTCTAGCATAATGCTCCTCTTAGAAAAAACAGAAGTGCTAGTTTCAGTAAATGTCATCCTTTCTTGAAGGGTTTAGATTTCTTAGACAGATGTTAAGGGGCATATGCCTTTCCTACTCTCTCTATATTATCATAAAACAATATGCAATATCAGTACCTGTAGCAATAAATATTCTTTTCCCTTAAAAAAAAAATGTGTCACTCCTTGCAGCAAAAGATTTACTGCAAAAGACACAGAGTCACATCTTGCAGGCTCTCACTTGTTTAAAGAATTGTCACACCCACACCCTAGCTAATTTTTATAGCTAGATTTCCCAACATTTAATTTAATTTTAGTTTAATTTTGTTTGTTTTTACATTGATTAAATTTGGGTAGAAATGATTCCAGAAATGAGAGCTTTTGCACTTTTGAGTTGACTTTGCAATTCAACTTACAATAATTGCACATCAGTGAGACATAGAACCCATAAGTTCCACAAGCGATCAGGCAATTAGTCAGTGGTCTAGATGATTTTGAACTACTATAGTGAGGCAATGGAGTAAAATATGAGTTAGAAAACTACCTGCTAAATTTGAACCAATGAAGATGGGCAAGAAAGGAAAAAATGATCTTCTTTGAAGTTCTGGAGAAAGGTATACAAAAATTGGTTAAAATAACCTTATATCAGAAAAGTTAATACTAAGTTAGAGATGTTTCAAATTGAAACATGAACTTCCACTGGTCTGTTTCTATATTATCTTTAGCTGGATCACTTTTTCTGATTGTGCATCAAGCCAATGAATTAATGGTGCAGAAATATCTGTACAGGTTAATGCTAACGATAACCTTGAATTATGTAACTCATCTAGTATATATAAAATACAATAAGGCAAATAGTTTTAAGCAGGTCAGGATATTTTTGGTATATTTTTACCCAATTAAAATATTTTTTACTGTTTCTTCTCCAAATGTCATTTACTCTAACAATAGGATGAGTGTTGGTTGGGAAAAAAGTCTTGCACATAATGTTACTGTGTGTCCTTAGATATCAAGTTAATGTCTTCTTCATGTATTAGGCACTTAATCTTTACTTCTTAATTAGCTTCACATTTGCTTTTTAAACTCAACTTTTTTTTTTTTTTAAAAAAAGGATACTTTTAATTGTTGAAAGGGAACTTGCCAATTAGAGAATATACTGATAAAACAAAGAGGCAAAACATCACTAAATGTGACATTGGACATTCTTGACCAGATCTTCGAGGACTATTAAAATAGCAAATGGAATCATTTTAGATTTTAGATTTTATTAAGAATTTATATGCCGCCCTTTTCCCTGGAGGGACTCAGGGCGGCTTACAATAGTGAGGGGAAGGGGGTGCAAGACAAGACTTAAAGGAAAAAAAAATCGTGAATAAAAGAAAATTATCCATAAAAACACAACATTCATTCAACATTCGGGCGGGGTGAGAGTAATCCTATCCCCAGGCCTGACGGGATAGCCAGGTCTTCAGGGCTGTGCGGAAGGCCTGGACTGTGGTGAGGGTACGGATCTCCACGGGGAGGGTGTTCCATAATGTCGGAGCTGCAACTGAGAAGGCTCTCCTCCGCGTAGTCGCCAGTCGGCACTGACTGGCGGATGGAATTCGGAGGAGGCCTACTCTGTGCGATCTGATGGGACGCAGGGAGCTAATTGGCAGGAGGCGGTCTCTCAAATAGTCAGATCCACTACCATGGAGCGCTTTATAGGTGGTAAGTAGGACCTTGAAGTGCACCCGACGATCAACAGGTAGCCAGCGCAGCTCACGGAGGATTGGTGTTATATGGGCGAACCGTGGTGCGCCCATAATCACTCGCGCGGCCGCGTTCTGAACTAGCTGAAGTCGTCGGATGCTCTTCAAGGGCAGCCCCATGTAGAGCACATTGCAGTATTCCAGCCTAGAGGTCACAAGGGCTCGAGTGACTGTTGTGAGAGCCTCCCGGTTCAGGTAGGGCCGCAACTGGCGTACCAGGCGAACCTGGGCAAATGCCCCCCTGGTCACAGCCGACAAGTGATGCTCAAAACTCAGCTGTGAATCCAGGAGGACTCCCAAGTTGCGGACCCTGTCTGAGGGGTGTAAATTTTGCCCCCCCAGCCTGATTGTTGGAACATTAGCCAAATTTTTGGGAGGAAAACACAACAGCCACTCGGTCTTTTCCGGGTTGAGTACCAGTTTGTTAGCTCTCATCCAGTCTTTAACAGCCTCAAGGCCCCGGTTCATCACGTCCACCGCTTCATTGAGTTGGCACGGGGCGGACAGATACAACTGCGTATCGTCCGCATATTGATGGTACTTAATCCCGTGCCTCCGAATAATCTCGCCCAGCGGTTTCATGTATATGTTGAATAGTAGGGGGGACAGAACCGAGCCCTGCGGCACCCCATAGGTTAGGGGCCTCGGGGACGATCTCTCCCTCCCCACCAACACCGACTGCGACCTGTCCGAGAGGTAGGAGGAGAACCACTGTAGAACAGTGCCGCCCACCCCCACCTCCCGCAGTCGTCGCAGAAGGATACCATGGTCGATGGTATCGAAAGCCGCTGAGAGGTCGAGGAGAACCAGGATGGACGCGTGGCCTCCATCTCTGGCTCTCCAGAGATCATCGGTCAATGCGACCAAAGCGGTTTCAGTGCTGTAACCGGGCCTGAAGCCAGACTGGAAGGGGTCAAGATAGTTAGCTTCCTCCAAGGTACGCTGAAGCTGTAAGGCCACCACCTTCTCAACAACCTTCCCCAGAAAGGGGAGGTTGGAGACTGGACGATAGTTGTTAAGAACTGCTGGATCCAAAGACGGTTTCTTCAGGAGGGGCCTCACCACCGCCGCCTTAAGCGCGGTGGGGAGGTGTCCCTCCCGAAGAGAGGCGGTAACAACCGCCTGGATCCAGCCTCGTGTCACCTCTCTGCTGTTGGTAGTCAGCCAAGAGGGACACGGGTCCAGTATGCAGGTGGAGGAACTCACAGCTCGCATAGCCTTGTCCACATCCCCAGAGGCAACATCCTGAAACTCAACCCAGAGATGGTCTACCAAGTTATTCCCCTGTGTCCCGGCTGGATCTGCGGGGGTGGAGTCCAGTTCCGATCGAAACCGAGCAACTTTGTCCGCCAAGAACTGACTATATTCCTCAGCCTTACCCTGCAGGGGGTTCCCCGTCTCCCTCCTATTTAGGAGGGAGCGGGTTATCCTAAACAGGGCGGCTGGGCGAGACTCGGCGGACGCTACCAAGGAGGCAATGTGTGATCTTTTGGCGGTTCTCAATGCCCAAGTATACTCCTTGGTGCAAGCTGTCAACAGTGCTCGGTTCGATACGGACCTGTCGGACCTCCACTGGTGCTCTAGGCGTCTCCTCCGGCGCTTTATCTCGCGGAGCTCCTCGGTGAACCAAGGGGGTCTCCGCGAGCCGCTGACCCGGAGGGGCCGTAGTGGCGCAATTCGGTCCAGAGACTCCGATGCCGCCGAGTGCCAGGCCGCAGCAATAGTCTCCGCCGAACTGTGGGCAAGAGCGTCTGGAATGACCCCAAGCTCCGTCTGGAACCTAACAGGGTCCATCAGTCGCCTGGGGCGGAACCACCTGGTCGGTTCCTCCTCCCCACGGTGGGGGTTTGGCCTCCGGAAGTCTAACCTCAGTAGGTAGTGGTCTGACCACGACAGGGGAATGGTCTCATTTCCCCTCAGACCAAGATCACAACTCCACTGCTCCGAGAGGAATACGAGGTCGAGTGTATGTCCCGCCAAGTGGGTAGGGCCTCGAATTACCTGGGTCAGGCCCATGGCTGTCATGGAGGCCATGAACTCCTGCGCTCCGTCAGAGTGTTCGCCGAGCGAAGGCAAATTGAAGTCCCCCAGAACCATTAATCTAGGGAACTCAATTGCTAGCTCGGCTATTGACTCGAGGAGCGCAGGGAGGGCCGCTGCAACGCAGTTGGGAGGCAGGTACGTTAGCAGCAAACCCGCTTGACCCTTGAGGTCCAACTTCACTAGTAGGGACTCACACCCGGCAAGCTCCGGAGCAGGGATCCTACGAGGAACTAAAGACTCCCGGACTACAATAGCCACACCGCCACCCCTTCCCTGGGCTCTCGGCTGATGAAGCACCTGAAACCCGTCTGGGCACAGCTCTACGAGGGGGACTCCTCCCTCCGTGCCCAGCCATGTCTCAGTAATACATGCCAGGTCTGCCCCCTCGTCTACAATCAAGTCCCGGACGAGGGGAGCCTTATGAATAACAGACCTGGCATTTAGCGACAGCAGCCTGAGACCAGGGTCCTGATCGCTCACGCCATCTGACCTTGGAATGCTCCATTTCCTGTGGCATTTTTTCCCAAAAGAAACTATGCTAATATTTGTAATTTTATCCTGAGAGGGGCAAAACAGTGATATATTTGTGTATGCTTGTACTGACCTTTTCACAGGTATTATTGGGAACAATAACCACACTGAAGAATTGTGGATAAAAAAGTTATATCTCTTAAGGATCCTTAATTCAGCTGTTAACTCACAATGGTAGTGACCATTAAATAAAGTAATAAGAAATCCAGTGTTACTTTAATATTTTCAATTGAAACTTTGGACTGAAGAGTCTCATGTTGAGCCAACAAATGAGTATTTTCTTAATAGTTGCTAGTTTCAACAAGCACATTCCTATCATCCATCCATCCATCCATCCATCCATCCATCCATCCATCCATCCATCCATCCATCCATCCATCCATGTATCTCTAGCTCTATCTATCTATCTATCTATCTATCTATCTATCTATCTATCTATCTATCTATCTCTATCTATCTATCTATCTATCTATCTATCTATCTATCTATCTATCTATCTAACTTCATCATCATCATCATCATTATCTATCTATCTATCTATCTATCTATCTATCTATCTATCTATCTATCTATCTATCTATCATCTATCTATCTATCTATCTATCTATCTATCTATCTACATCTACCATCTATCTATTCTTCTATTATTTCCTACTTTGGATGAAAACAAGCAAGGAAGAAAGCAATTCTATGAAAACCATTTGAAAGATTTGCCCTTTCCAAATATAAAGATGGGGTATATTTAATATTTTTGTCCTTTACACCACATATTGTTTGTAAATGCCACATGATACAGCTGTTTATATATAACAGTAATAACCATAGTCACTCACAAGTGGAGACCTTGTATGTCATTCTGGAGCATGAAATGAATTTTTATCACTGCATTATAAGCCAATCAAAATAGGGGTTCATAATGGGAATGGTGACAGTTTATCATGTTGGGTTTAATTAAATGGGGCATTGACATAATTAAACATTTTGAGTTATTAATGCATCACTGTAGCAAACATTTAACCTCAGAAGAATGGCAAAACCCTTATTAAAGGGGGACAGATGGGGACTGCTAGCCTTGATAAAAGTTTCTGCAACTTATTTAATTCAGGGTTACCCCAAAGTTGCTTTTCAAGGTTCTACTTCAGAATGCAAAAGAGGCAAGGCATAAGAATGATAAATTTTGCTCTAAAAATAATAATTCATGGAACAACTTCAACTTTTGTTGAATTTTCTATAATGTTGGGGGTCATTCTTTATATCAGCTATATGTATCCTTGACATTCCCTTTTTTGAGGCTCTATTAAGTTTGAATTTGATAGCAACACTACACAAGGTGATTTGTGGGATGGAAGGTATCTTCCTTTTTTGTGGTTAATACCCTGATTAAATGTGATTCCACAGGGAACAAGAAGTAAACATGAAATTGCAGTGAAAGCAAGAACTGAATTAGGAGGACTGACCAATAAGGCACTAAACTCTATTGTCAAATTATTCTCTGCCTTTTTTTAAAATTCACCCTCAGAATAGGAGAAAAGCAGGTAGAGCTGGTGGGAGCAGAGTGAGTGCATCATCAGCTTAAAATCGTTATAGATATTGCATTCCCACAAATGGTCCAAGTTCAACCCCTCCTGAATTCCATTGATCTTATCTATGTATAGAGGTGAATAAATTTTTTCTACAACCTTATGGTCCTGATTTTTTGTGCTGGACATTTGGGAAGTTTACAATATTCTTTTATAGGTTTCTGAGTGCTTTTGGCTGGAAAGGCATTTTTTGTTTCTTCTTCTTCATCAACTCTCACAACTTCCTTGGATGTCCCAATTCATGATCAAATAAGTCTTAAGAAGTTTCTTCCTGTTATCTTATTTTTTTAATCTCATTGAAGAAGAGGATGCCCGGGAAATTGCAAAGCAATGGTGGGTATGAATGTGTAATGAAGAAGAATATTTACATTCCTTTCATGTCAAATCTATAAATAAGTTCCACAAGAATCCCACTCTTGACAATTTCACTGAGATTCCATTACATTAAAGGTTGTTTCTTTTTTTTAAAGGCAGAATAAATTTTCAGCATAGAAAATAATTGGCCTCTTCATTGTTATACTTGACCAAAATGCCAACCTTTCTCCAAAGAGGAATCACAAAAGCGATTGGCATTGTTGTATTGATTTGAAAGCACCTGATACTGTGATTGGATCTACACTGATGATGACATTTGTGATTGAAGTACCTTTGAATTTAATCTCAGAGGCTTTACTATTATTGTCCTATTATTGGATGCATGTATGGATATCCACAGAAGATTCCTGATTTCATGATCAATGCTACAGGGATACAATGGTTGCCATTCTTATGATCCACAAACTGGGTATCTAAGAGTCCACTCTTCCCATCTGATCTTGATCTTCCTGTAGAAGGTTTGGTGGGCATGCTCAGTGTTCCCCCAAAATGCAGATGGCCCCAATTTTCATGGTCTTTCTGAAAGCTTTCCTGGAAGATCTTTGATGGTGGGTTGTAGAGCCTCAGACAACCGAATATGTGCATGTGTGCGTTTCTGCACATTCTTAGATTGTGTTTTTAAAATTGTGTTTTTTATCCCTGCTGCATCTTTTTACATTTTGATGCAATGTTGAGAGGGATTTTTTCAGATTTCCCACCTCTCTGGGGGTTTAGGGAACAGGGGCCCAGAGATTGGTCTTCTTGGTTCCAATACCTTGAATCTGGAACAATTGTTTCTGAGAGTAAGCCTGGCTATATAATTATAGAACAATGTTAAAAACTGCTGTTTCTCAGTATTTTTGTGAGGATGTAGATATTACAACAGGATGAAAGGTAGTGGAAAATAGTAGTTGTTTTTATCCATTGTTATTTATTACTTACTTACTTACTTACTTACTTACTTACTTACTTACTTACTTACTTATTTATTTATTTATTTATTTATTTATTTATTTATTTATTTATTTATTTATTTATTTATTTATTTATTTATTTATTTAATGGTTGGAAGCCACCTAGAATCCATAGAGTAACAAGATGGAAATCTATACAGTATATATAAAAGCCAAATAGCATGTACTCATCATGAAATTTCCAGAACCATAAAGCCTACAAACTTGAAATTTGGCACGCATGTTCCTCTTGGCTTCTAGGTGCTCGCTAAGAAAGGATTTTTCGAAATGACCATCAGATCATTAGTATTTCTTATATAGTAATTAACATGCTCTGATGCAGTGGTGAAATCTAAAAATTTTCCCTAACGATTCTGTGGGTTCGGCTTGGTGGGCCTGGCTTGGTGGTCATGTGACTGGGTGGGCATGGATTGGTTGTCATGGTGATGTGACTGGGTGAGCTCAAAAACTAACTTTCACACTTCACATACAAACAACACAAAAGCCACACAACTCACTCCTACACAATTCACTCACACACAATGCAGAAGCAGCTGGACTTCACACAAAATGGCCCCTCACAGGAGCTTACAGCTATGTGAAGCTCACAGCTTATATTAACGCACTCTGATGCTAAGGAGGTAGACATTCTACTCCCCCTCCCTACCTGAAAAGAACTCTGTTCCAATTGCCAGTTGCCTCACATTCTGTTACCTCAGTTCAAACTGGCAGATATTTCACTCAGGAACGGTCTGGGACTCCTTACAGTACAAAATGTTGGTACCTCACCAAAATGTCTACGCCTTCCATTTATGGAACTGCTTCCGGACTCAAGGTGGTGGGAGTGATATTCCCTTATGTGTTTCAATCACTGACCACCATTGAGCCAGCAGATTGACAGGAGTGGTGAACCAGATTTCTCCTGCATTGCCTGATGACATATTTTCATCGTGAAGCATGGGTATCCAGCTAGTATTGGTATAAATTAGTCAATAAACAGAAACTTAGGGAAGCCTTAAAGACCAAAGCATTTCTTTTGGCATAAGTCTTTGTGATTGCTGAAAGGAAATTGGGTGCATTGAAAGCATCTGTCAATTTTTTTTGTTTGTTATTCTTTGGGTTGCCGCCATTACTTCCTTGCGCCATGAAAGGTTACCTCTCTGAAAAAATGAAAAGTATGCATGCTTTTGAGAAAGGAAGTTTATATTAGTAAGAGAGGTTGTGGGTGACCTCAGAAATCATTGAGCAAAACTGTTGAAGCATAAAGAATTCAAACATCTTTTTTTTTAAAAAAATGTGTGAATAAATGCCTGTTTAAGTGACCTGAAAGTGCAAATTTAAAAACCTGGGCATCCAGAACTTGAGCAGATTATTTTCAATAGATGGATCCAACTCTATATAGTTTACATTTTGTCTATTTTAACTGTCCCTAACCACAGCTATCCAGATTTGCTACACTTGAGTAATCTTCCAAATCTTTTCATTATTTTCTTTGAGTAGGATTGCACATTTTGCAAAGAATTATGGAAAGAAGGAATTGACCACATATATTGATTGATTTACATTTTGCTCTGCTTCAATCAGTTAACAGCATAAGGGCTAGATAATTAAATAGTGGTTGGACAGAAAATGACAGTATGATTAATAATCCATTAGCTCTTATTCCATCCTGAAATGAAGCCTCGGTACATATAATCAAACTGAATACATCATATTCCTCTATATTCCATCACTTTAAATTCATTTTCATCACCATGAGTAATATGGTGCCGAAGTCTGGATTGGAAAAAGAAACTCGCTTGTTGCATTAGATCAACTGCAAATCTATGGTGAGGCTTATCTAGTCCACACTAGATCTGCACCCTCCATGGTCAAACGGTAAGTACAGAGGGGGAAGAAATCCTGTAATATTCTTATTAGCTTTATTAATACTTATGAGTCTTGGTGGCGCAGTGGTTAGAGTGCAATACTGCAGTACTGCAGGCTACTTCTGCTGACTGCCAGCCCCCTGCAATTTGGTAGTTCGATTCTCACTGGCTCAAGATTGACTCAGCCTTCCATCCTTCCACGGTGGGTAAAATGAGGACCCAAATTGTTGGGGACAACATGCTGACTCTGCAAACCGCTTAGCGAGGGCTGTAAAGCATAGTGAAGCGGTATATAAATTTAAGTGCTATGGCATTGCTATTAATAAAGTGGTATAATTATTGATTGAAAAATTGATGAAGGAAGGAAAGAAGGAAGGAAGGAAGGAAGGAAGGAAGGAAGGAAGGAAGGAAGGAAATTTCCTTCACCCTAAAGTTCCTAGTAATGAGAATCCTAAAAGCAACCAAACTCAGTTAAGATTCATTTTCCTATAATTTAAAAAAAAAAAAAAAAACTGGAAAAGAAAAAAGAAAAGGGATTTAAAAACAGCTGAAAATTGAATACAAAATGTTGGGATAATATTTAGAATGAGAATACACATCAAACAACCATGCATTTTAGAAGTTTACATTAGAG
The DNA here is from genome assembly GCF_009769535.1 of Thamnophis elegans. Lineage (NCBI taxonomy): Eukaryota > Metazoa > Chordata > Lepidosauria > Squamata > Natricidae > Thamnophis > Thamnophis elegans. The sequence continues at coordinate 31,352,679 of NC_045553.1, read as the reverse complement.
AAATTTGCATGGCTGAGAATAAAAGGGAAGCAATTTGCATTAATAAAACAGGTTTTTGAGTCATTTATGTTGCCAGTTATATAAAGCAGGGGAAAGCATGCAAATTGTCTCAATATGTTACTGATACTGCCTTGTCGGGGGGAAAAAGAAAAACAATCCTGCGTTTTTTTCCCTATTCATTTGTGTTTAATTTGTTGAGATTCATTCCAGTTCTGGAAATTTGCTGAGGCTGATTTGGAATCTGAATTTTTTCTCAATGGCCAAAAAAAATAAAAAAAATAAAAGAGAAAAACTCTCTGTTCTGGTTTTTATTTATAAGAGAGTTAAGTGTAGTGTGAGAATATCACCTCCAACAATTAAATAAGCACCACACTGATTTTGATGTAATGACATCGATATAGATTACCATCTCCCCTCATTATCTCCATTCCAGTTTTCACGTTGATTGAATGCTTTTAAAACATTGCACAGTCATTAATTCTGTGCATTTCCCCCAGGGCCTATAAAATGGTGCAATATAACAATTTTAGTCCATTTTTTGGCTAATTGCCGCATTTACCAAAGCCCCCCCCCCCCCCCCCCCAAAAAAAGAGAAAAACCTTGAAAAAATAAAATTCTACTTTCTTTGGATCACCGGTATTTAAGTACATACAAAGTAACATTATCTATCAAATAGAGCCGAGGTGGCGCAGTGGTTAAATGCAGCACTGCAGGCTACTTCAACTGACTGCAGTTCTGCAGTTCGGCTGTTCAAATCTCACCGGCTCAGGGTTGACTCAGCCTTCCATCCTTCCGAGGTGGGTAAAATGAGGACCTGGATTGCTGGGGGCAATGTGCTGACTCTGTAAACCGCTTAGAGAGGGCTGAAAGCCCTATGAAGCGGTATATAAGTCTAACTGCTATTGCTATTGCTATTGCTAAATGAATACATCAAAGAACCTTTAAAGCTTTACTCACATTATGTCACCAAGAAATACCAAGATAATTCCTAATAGATTGTATTTGCCTAAATAATTGGAAAATCAAATATTAATTTTTAAAATTGAATACTACTTTTTAAAATGAAATTGCCCTCTGGAAGACTACCTATACATTTATATTATCTATCTATCTATCTATCTATCTATCTATCTATCTATCTATCTATCTATCTATCTATCATCTATCTATCTATCTATCTATCTATCTATCTATCTATCTATCTATCTACCATCTATCTATCATCTATCTATCTATCTATCTATCTATCTATCTATCTATCTATCTATCTATCTATCCCCTTTCAGAAGGAAAATGTCAGCATGGCATTAGTTAACGTATGTTGCTAATCTATATAGCTCCCCACATTTTTTTTGATTCATTAGAAAAGCAATCTCTAAATGTGCCAAAAAATAAAACAGACAGGCTCTCTCTTTTTCCTGTTTAGAATACAGTTAGCTTCAAAAGATACTTGGGTCAATTGATGGAAGTTATGAATCATTGACCATTAGCCTTGATGGCAGTGGGATTCCCTTCAAAAGCCATATGCGGGGAAACTGTTGGACTTCTATGTGATATTGGTTGGACATTGTGAGAACAGACATGAGGCATCTAACAGGAAGGCAAAAATCACAAAACTGTATCTCACTTACTTTGTTCATGTCATGTGGGGGAGTTCACTAGAGAAAACAATTATGTTTGGAAGAGATAGCAATAAAAGGAAACATGATTTCTAGATACCATCAAAGCTGACACCAGACAGATCATAGAAAACCTCAAAGAAGTAGTGCAAGATCAGTAGTGAAGAGATCTGGCCCATTGACTCACCAAGAATCAGACACAACTGATTGGATAATGTCATCATCAAGTGTGAACAGATGGTTGGATGATTGAATTTTCTGCTTTTGAGCTAAAAAGGCTGCATTTTCTCTGTGTTGGGACATGAGTTTTTCAAAAAAGACTATTTGATTCATCCCATTAATATTTGATGGATGTTAGAATCCATCTAACCAGCTCTATATTAAAGTGGTTGGCTATCATGCGGTGGAGAGAAAAGGTCAGGAAGTCAGAAGTAAGTATAATGATGAATCTAAGTGTAACGTAATGAAGAAAGCATCCTGAAATTATCATTATGTCAAGATAAGTTGGCCACAATGACCAAATATGTCTCTAATAGCTCTGTAGAGGAAAATTATATCCTTAGAGTCTTCTGGGATAATTCTTAGGCTAAAAGGGTGTCATTAAAGACAGAAATAATTCTTTATTTTACAGACTGCATAATGTTCTGTAGGGAGAACGAGGCAGGCAGGAACTGAGGCAAGGCAGGTTGAAGCTAACACAATTAACTGTTTAACAAGACAAATGCAAGGCAAACCTCGAACCGGCCAACAGCAACATTTGACAGCTGACAGCCCTTTTATACCAGAGCTGTCAGACGCTGAACCAATAGAATGGCTGCATTCTCCCACCAGCTGGCTGCTCGCGTCTTAACCAATCAGAAGCCAGCAATGATAGTCAATGGCGTCGTAGCCTCAAGGACTTAACACATAAAATTATCTTTCATTTTAGAAAAGACACTATTTCTCTTATTCAATTTCTTTTATTTGCTACATTTTCCCTTTTATGAGTGAAAGCAAACATAGATGCATGGTACCTTTAAGCATTTTGCAGGCATTTATTTAGTACATATTTGGAAGAACTACTTATAGCTTTCAAAATAAGTACTATTTTTTCTCAGATGCATGGATTGTAGAAGTGTTAGTTATTTTATTTACTTTTATTATATATTTTTAACTGTCAAGATTGCAGGGGGGGGGAGAGAAAGTACTTAAGGGATAATTTGTTTTGGGTGCAATTAGTTTGAATGGTTAGATTATCCTTCCCTTGTTTCATAGACACCTTGTGTTTACATCTTTACTGCTATTATTCCCAGGTTTCCCAAGACCTTTGAAGTGCCTAGAAATTCTTATACAATGTCAAAACTGCCATAATCCAATTTAGATACTGTAAAAGGTACTCCTATAAGACATTCTGTTGTAGAGATCAAAATAGAAATTCAAGCCAGAGTTGGACCATAAGGAAGGCTGAGCAGTGAATAATTGATGCTCTTGAATTGTGGTGTTGGAGAAGACTCTTGAGAGTCCCTTGGACAGACAGGAGATCAAATCAGTCAATACCAAAGAAATGTTCTTCTGGATAGAAACTGAAGCTCAAATACTTTGGCCACCAAATGAGAAGAGAAGGCTTGTTGGACAAGACCCTGATGTTAGGGAAGTTTGAAGGCAAAAGGGGAAGGGGAAAGGGAAGGCAAAGGATGAGATGGTAATATAGTGTCATTGAAACAGTGGGCACACGTTTGGGCAGACTCTGGGAGACAGTGGAGGATAGGGCTACTTAGCATGCTGTGGTCCATGGGGTTTGAACAACAGCAACAAGATGAACTACATTGTGCATGTAATAACGTTTACGTTGGATTAAAATACATTATATCCTGATTTTGTTTGGCATTTAAGGATCTACTTTACAGAAGGTCCTTGTGACTTATGACCAATCACTTAATAACATTCATCATTGCAATAAATTCAACAAAAGTTGCTTAAAACCCATGATCAAAATTATAACTGCTATACCAGTCTTGCAGCCATATGATTGATTTGGGGAGTTTGGTAATCGAATCACATTTGTAACTGATTGCAACATTCTGTGGTCACATAGAAGAGCTATGGTGGTGCAGTGGTTAGAATACAGTATTGCAGACTAACTCTGCCCATTGCCAGGAGTTTGATCCTGACCAGCTCAAAGATCAGCCTTCCATCCTTCTGAGGTCAGTAAAATAAGAACTCAGATTGTTGGGGACAATATGCTGACTCTATAAGCCACTTAGAGAAACCTGTAAAGCACTATGAAGTGGTATATCAGTGTAAGTGCTATTCAGTGGTAGGTTTCAAAAATTTTTAGAACCTCTTCTGTAGGTGTGGCCTGCTTTGTGGGAGTGGTTTGCCAGCCATGTGACTGGGTAGGAGTGGCCAATTTGTAAAATGTGAAACTCACTTAACAATGCTCTTGCTTAGCAACCAAAATTTTGGCTCAGGAACTATGGCATTGAAGTGTGCAAGTCTTAAAGCTGTCAAGTTACAAAACCCTTGCACCCCTAACCCTTTAGGGGAAAAACCCCAGGGGTGTTCAAACTTGACAGCTTTATGACTTGTGGACTTCAACTCCCAGAATTCCTCCTCTTGTTCTTCATCTTGATGATATGCAGATGGGGGGGGAGCTGGAACCAGTTCTAAATGGCACTGTAGATTTGTGGAATATCTTCTATATAAGAGGTTAGAACTGGCAGGAACCCACCCCTGGTGCTATTGCTATTGCATTTTGGAACTTGTTTTGTCATTTTGTGGCAAAAAAATAGCAAAGAAACACTATTGGTTAAACTGGATTCAGGTTACAAACACACAATTCCCTTACTGATCATAGGAACTTGCTTAGCGACCATGATAAAAACAATTGTAAAATATTTGACTTGATTTATGACTGCAATGACTTAAAACCAAGATTTTAAGCTCAGTTCTGGTTTCGAGTTGAGGCTCAGAGCTAAATAAATGTCAATCTGTCTCACCAAAATAAAGTGAATGAAACATCTCCAATATGAGAAAACATGAACAAGACCTAGATGTTTTATAGAAAAATAAAGATATTGGGCTGAATAAAGTAGACTGAGTAGGACAATACCTTTTAGAGATACTGTAGTTTCCTCATTCACTTCTAGAGTGCAGCCCTTAACACATTGCACAAAACTTGGTGTGGTCAACAAAAATTGAGCATTTTTGCTTTTCTCTGAATGAGAAAAAAATAAGTGTATTGTATGCATATTGCATGTTTTTCCATTAAAATGAACAATAAATGTACTGTATGAAATTTTTATGTTAAGCAGAATTTATATCAGGTAAAAAGAAGAATATGAAACATTCTTATATGTAGAAATCCATATGTTTCTAAATTTTCTAACACTATTCAATCAGAAGGAAATGGGTTCATAAAAATACATGTTTGAGAAAAACATACAATTGTATATTGACATGGAAAACCAAGGAGTATAAAATGAATACCTTGAGAAAAAAAATTAACTGGAAGAAGCATGCAGGCACACAAGTGCTAATATTTGTGTATACATTTTCTACCAATTTGTAAACAAAGGAATCAAGCAGAAGAAGCAATTGGCAAAATAAAGATTTGGGGGGAAATGAAAAGGATTCAGCCGTTGCCCTTATTTGTTGATTTCTAAAGCAAATCTTCAATAAATTTTAGGTTTTCCAGGGCAAGACAGGGCACAACAAGACACTTAAATGGAAGAATCTATCTTCCACTGTGATGAGCACTATCTGAGTTCGTTGTACTCAGAGTGTTATGAAAGTTAGCTTCTAAAAGTGCCAACACTTAATGACAACGGCACTTTGGAGACCTATCTGTTTACAGAGGCTGTTCCTTTTGTATCACCCAGGTACTTAGTCCTTTCCAAACTTCTTACCAAGAACTATAAAAGCAATTTATTTGTTGTTTATGATGCTTGGAAGCTGCAACAGATTGAATGTTGCCATCCTTATTAATTCATCAGTGTTTTATCCAGTCTTGCACTCCTTTGCAAACAATTTTATCCCCTTAAACAACTTCTATTCTTGTTGCTTACACTTCAAATTGTCACGATGGTCCTCTTTTCTGTTGAATCTCTTCTCAGATCCATTTCCTCCATAAAGCCTTATTTTATCTCTTGGTTTTCACTCTTTACAAAGCATTGCACATTCTATAACTGTGGAATTCACTATACTGGCCTACTTTCTCTCTACAATTTGATTATCTGTTGTCCTCCTTTTTGCCCCAAAATTGTTTGAGTCAAGTCCCAAGACCAGCTGGATTGCCTCTGTGCCACTTGCCTTAACGCTAATAAAAGAGAATTTGAACCAAGATATAAATGTTTAAATTCCATCAAAACCTGCAGGTGAAGATAATGTTCTGTGAGCTGGCATTTTTGTCTCGAGTTCACCTGGAATTTCTTTATTGTCTGCTTTAAAGTTAAACTTCAGGATCTGGAATATGCCATTCATTTTCAAGAGGTTGGAGAAATTGTCCCTTTAGACATGCCTATGCATTTGTATGATATTTGAACTTTGAAATGAATGTAATTGTTTTAAGCCACCTTGGGAAACCATCTGGGCTGGGAGCCGTGACAATAAATATATTGGATTCATTAACAGAACATTGGTGACACCATTATCTTAAGGAGAAAAAGAGGTACTTTATACTGTGTTCTCAGCTGTTTTGTTTTGTTAAGCACTTGCCTTAAATTGCAAACCTTAATTCACTGGAATTCTAGCCTGAATCTTCTTTTTTTTTTAAACAACAGTTATTAGCAAAATATGCTATGGGAAGAAGAGTTCACTTCCAAAAAATCTTGCAAATCATTGTACTGTGGCATTAGCAAAATCATCTTTAAACCATAGAGTTCTGTTCTGTTCTGGTCTGATAATAAAGCGGGGGGGGGGGAATCCAGATCATTTCTTTTTAAACAGATTTGGATGTAATTGTATTCACTGGTCCTAATAATCATCTCCAAATCACTGTTGAAAATGTCATAACTGCTATTATTCACTTTCCTGGGAACAGAGCGTGACTTTGAAATGTTGTTTTCAACAATTGCAAAATTACTGACAAAATCCCAACCGTTGAATTTCAGAATAATAAAAAAGCCTTTTGTACAATCCTGCAATTGCAAATATATTAGGGACTCAATTCTGTTTGAAGGTCCATGAGACGCTTCTATTCCTGGTGCAGTGATGTTCCTACTGAAGTGCCACCACCAAAAGGGCCACTAGACTCTGGATTCCTCTACTCCCTTTCTATGGGTCCTTAGGCTGTTCCCCATTACACAGTCATTCACTGGTGTCTTAATGTCCATCATTCTGGATGTCAGTCTGCTTTGATTTCTTGCCAGGCACATCCACTCACCCAGCTCAGGACATCTCCACTTTGTCCACTGGAGGCCTGGTACCCCTCTGGTCACTGGCCAAACCACTTGTCTGGGTCAGCTCACCTCCACAGTCTGCTGGCACATCTGGCACCTCCTCTGGTTACTGGGTTCCCCACTCATCTGGCTCAGCTCACCTCTGTCATCTCTTTTCCCTTTTCAGGATTCCAACCCACTCTTTCCACAAACAGAACCCCCTTCTCCTCTTCCCCTACCTCTTCTTCCCTCAGTGGAAGCTCCGGGGCCATTCTAACTAAAAATTCTAACTCCTCAATTTCTGACCAAAAATGCCCCCCCCTCACTTTTCAGGATTCCATTCCACTCCCTCCTGAAAAGTCTTCCCACCAAAATCTGATATAACTCTTTCTCTTAATTTGTTGAGATGAAGGGCCATACAAACTAAGTTAGTAAGTATAGGCCCTTAATTTATATATTTGTATGTATTTATTTAGTTTGTCAACCATGTACAAGATAACAGGTATAAGTATAAACATGGACATGAACACAGGAAATGGGTACAAATAAATGGGAACAATTGGTCATGGGGATGTTGGTGCTCTTATGCACGTTGCCTTACAGACCTCTTAGGAAAGGGGTGAGCTAGAGAGTTTAAGGTTATGGGATTTGAGGATGTAACAATGGAGTCAGGTAGAGCATTGCAGACATTGACCATTCTGTTGCTGAAGTCATATTTTCTGCAATCGAGTTTGGAGCGGTTTACCTTGAGTTTGTATCTATTGTTTGCCCATGTATTATTGCGGTTGAAGCTGAAGTAGTCATGGACAAGTAGGACATTGTAGCAGACAATTTTGTGTACTATGCTTAGGTCAAACCTTAATTGGTGTAGTTCTAGGTTGTCCAAGACAAGCCTGGTGGCATAAGATATTCTATTGTGAGCAGAAGAGTGGAGTCCTCTTCTCGTGAAATACCTCTGGACCCACTCAATTGTATTAACGTCCGATATGCCATGTGGATTCCAGGCAGAAGAGCTGTATTCAAGAATTGGTCTGGCAAAGGTTTTGTATGCCCTAGTTTGCAGTACATTGTTACTGGAGAAGAAGCTTCACAAAATTAGGTTAAGTCTTAATACCTTTTTGGCAATGCTGTTACAGTGAGCTCTGGGTCTTAAAACATTTGAATACTCCTATGTCTTTGACTGAGTGAGGGTTGTCTTGCTCTGTCAGCTTGCTTCCAGGACTGTGGGCCTCTCCCTGCCACACTACTTTCATTGAAAAAAGCACAAGAGACCTCAACACCTCTTTAGGATGGTGATATATACAGGGAGTCTATGACTTATGACTACAATTGAGCCCCAAATTTATGTTGCTAAGTGAGAGATTTGTTAAGTGTTAAGTTTTGCACCATTTTACGACCTTTCTTGCCACAGTTGTTAAGTGAATCACTGTAGTTATTAAGCTAGTTAGCTTTCCCATCGACTTTGTTGATTATAAGGTCACAAAAGGGGAATCACTTGATTTATTTATTTGACTTATATACCGCTTCATAGGGATTTCAGCCCTCTCTAAGCGGTTTACAGATTTTTAGCAAATTGAATCAGCAAATTGCCCCCACAGTCTGGGTCCTCATTTCACCCACCTCGGAAGGATGGAAGGCTGAGTCAACCTTGAGCCGGTGAGATTTGAACCGCTGAACTGCAGATAACAGTCAGCTGAAGGGGCCTGCAGTACTGCACCCTAACCACTGCGCCACCTCGGCTCTCCTTGATCCCAGGATGCTGCAACTGTCATAAATATGGGGATGCTGCAATTGTTGTAAGTGTGAAAAGTGGTCATAAGTCACTTTTTTGCTGCTGATGTAACTTTAAATGGTCACTAAATAAACTGTTTTAAGTCAAGAACTACCTGTAAAGGTATGTCAGTTTGTCTGTGATAAAGTTGTACGAAAATTTCATTGTATTTCACCCAACACCAAGAGAAGATCAGAAAAGTGAAAAAACAAACCCTTCTCCCCACCAAGAAAAATGTAAGGAATGTGATTTTCAGGAAGTGTAATTACATTTCTAACTGAAAGGTATGCTTCCTTACAACATTTGACCTTTCTAATAGGCTAAGCAGGATATGTAATGGATGTTTTAATGGCCTTAGAAGAATGAGCAAAGCTGACCTTTAAATGGGGATCACATTTAGTGATTGCACTCGGAATGCCTTTGACACTGGAAAATTTAAAATGGTGATCTAGGCTACTTCCCTGCCCCTCTAATTTTCATCCCATTAAAAATTTGTGATAGAAAGTTGGTCTCAGAAAGATGCACATGCTAACTGCATGCTAGCAGGCACAAAGCAGCAATCTATGACATAACTATTTCCATCTTGCAATGTTTTCTTTGCCTTATTTTAAAATAAAGATGAAGAAAGAATTTCTAAAAGAGATCATATCTGCCAGTTGCACCAAAATAGTTAAGGAAATGGTAGTAGTTTAATACCCCAGACTTAACAATTAGCGATAACAGAGACAAAAAAAAATGTGGACCTGGGCACAGCAGAATAGAAGAGGAAGAACTGGAGAAGGTAACAAAATCACTAAGACCTGCCAATAGAAATAGAACGACTCTGGCAACAGCAAGCAAAGATAGTACCAATAGTAATAGGTGCTTTGGGTGCAATCCCACAGCAACTGAAGCACCATTTGAACACCATCGACATTGACAAAGTCACCATCAGTCAATTGCAAAAGGCAGCTTTACTTAGAACAGCTTGCATCCTGTAACAATATCATTAACACCATCAAACATAAAATCTGTCTATCCTAGGTCTTTGGGAAGGACTTGATAAGTGGATAAAAATGCCAAATCCAGTCTGAAAACCTGGCTGATTGCATGAGAAACAATAATTATATAATAATGATAGTCTTCAAGTTTAAAGTTCCTTCATCTCCAATTTCCCACTTGCCATTCATTTTTAAAACCTTCATTGAAATGAGATTCAGCAACTCCAAATGGCAGAAAAACCTACAGAGAACTGCAGATGGAGACAGTTTATTTCTTACTCTGCTTTCCATGTGTATGTTTCATAAAGCTCATCATAGATATTACACATGCAAAATGGGATTGGTTACTTCAGAGGAAATTCTGCTTGGGGATCATTGATGCCACTGGAGAGACTGGCATCAATACCATGATGGTTCATTTACAGGTTCGCTTCCTTAGTCCTTTAGTGAAATCAAATATTGAATAGAGAGGCCGTGCTCTATGAGATTGTATTTGATATTATTTTTTTCCAAGCTGAGTGGAATTATCCAGGAGAATTAGAGTGGCCACACAGCCCTCTGTGAAAATCAATTTAGCCCAGAATCAAAGACAGACATAAGAATGCCAATAGAAACAAGGATTGATTCCAAATATACAAGCAGTTTAAGTGCATTCCAAGGTTAAAACAAAATCCTTATTTATTTTTATTTTTAAAGAGTTGAGTCTGGGAGCAGAACTCTAAGATATTTAAACAAATTACTTAATTCTTAAAATGTTCATACCCAGCTATATATCTTCACCATGTGCAAAATCCCATTGGGCCCAGTCAGTCAAACATATTTCATTTGTTTTCCTCAATTCATAAAAGGCTGCATTTATTCCTATTCCTAGCTATTTACCTCTTTGGTTTATTCCATACTATGTGATTTAATTTCTAACATAAAATATGGCTTTTAGATGAAGATCAAAGTCCAGTGGTTGTGATTCATGGCAAGTTTCTTCAATCTGGAAAATAATGCACCATTTTAACTAAGTTATTATGATAGGTGATCATACAAAAAGCATTGTCAAAATTTGCATGTGTTCTTCAAACTCTTATCTCTATGCTTCCTTAATTGCTATGGTAGCAGTTAATGACAGTGTTTGTCATTTTATGGATCCTTAATAAACAAACCTAAAAAGAGACTTTTTATAAGAATCAAAGAGCAACACACATTAAGTATAACTACATATCATGTTTAATGTAAGTACTGAATTAACCTATTATCTGCATTTGTGTAATCCACTGAATCACCAACTAAACCAACTTATTAAATCTGCAGAATGCTTTAAGTTACACACAAGTATGTTCTCACACATCAAACCCAAATGGAAACCAGCTAAATATAAGGTTGCCATTGTTTCAATTTATCCTGCTAAGCATATCATATGAACAGGATTTAGAGGGTGCCCGCTGAGATAAACTGACTTAAGTAGCATGAATTTCACCATGCTGCTCGGAGTATGGATATAACCCAAAGTCTGCATTTTTAGATAAATTGTGGATATAAACTCAATTTGCAGAAGTAGATTACTTCAAAATAGGGAAGCAAATGCATCATTTCATGATGAGTCAACTAAGCTATTGAATAAAACTGATGTTGCAGTTTTACTCTGAGCCACACCGAGAATGTCATTACAAATCGTTTATACGGAATTGCCAAACTTCAACCATGTTGTGTATTGTGTGGTTGCTGTTGCTACCAAAGTTAATGCAGATTTTACTAACTTGGGTACATTTTTGCTGACCATGTAACTCACTCTTGTGATTTTACATCAATTTGTCACACATAAATATATTCAATTGCATGAAATTTGTCTCTCTCTCTTTGGGAATACCTTGTCAAGGTATAAAATTCCACAAGTATGTTTTCATTCTGTCAGGATAGTTTATTTTATTTGCTTACAAAATTACATCATCACAAAGCAGGTGACAAAGGAATTCAGAAGGGCCATAAAAGCCAAGCATAACTAGATGAAAAATAAACACACAGTATTAAAATACTGGTCTGGGGCTGTGGCAAAGCAGGCTATTGATGCTGTACCACATAAAATATCAGCATCTTAGCATTAAATTTGTATTTATACCTGGGTAGGACACTAGTGGGATTTAACTTTCAAGTCACTTCACAAATTACTTTTATTGTTCCTCACTATTTAATTTTAATATATAATTTTAAAAAGGTAGAGGTTTCTCATCCTCAGTAACATCTGGCTCATCACCAGATGTCTGCTGTTTGAGGGAGACAGCATTGTCCAAATACATTTTTGTGGTCATTGGCTAGCGTGACTATGCATCAAGATGCATGGAATGGTGTAACTTTCCCACCAGAGTGGTACCTATTTCTCTACTTGCATTTGCATGTTTTCAAGTTGCTAAGTTGACATACATTATTGTAATTATATGGCATTGTTTAAAGCTACTGGTGAACTTTACCTTCTGGAGTCATAGCCCTATAGAGAGGTTAAGGTAGGACAAGGCAGCCATGGTTTGCTTCCACAAGGCATTTTGCTGATGGAGTCAACTTTGTTGAAGAATGGAACTAATGTAGCAGTTGTGGGAGTGACCTTGGGAGATAGGGAGAAGAGACAACCATCATAGTATCTTAAGGACCACAGTCATTAAGAAAGGCAATGTGTGACTGCAAGTTGTTGGTTTTACTGCCAGCTTTTCCCTTGACTCTGCTTTTTAGAAGTCAGCTATGAAGCCTGCAAGTTCCATTCATGAGTGCAACATGCTATCATGTCATGTGAGACCAGTTGTAAAGTTACCTTTTCAGAAAGTTCAGTCATTTGAAGGATCACTACAGAGGGCAACTGTGAAGCAAGGACTACCTGTGCTTTCTTTTGAAGCCTTTCGACTGCCTTGTGGGTAATTTCAAAGGTTGACCCCCCCACACACACCATTTTGTCTGTTTTGTTCCCTTCATCCAAATAATAGACCTCCTTCAAGGGAATCCTTTTCCCCCTTGGTTCCTGTGAGTAACAGTTGCACGTTGGTGTCTACTGTGATGCTTATAGACTGTTTCTGCCTGCTGTCAGGCTCTTCTGTTAATTTGCCCAACAAAAGGAAGACACAAAACTGATATATTACTTTACTTGTCCTTGACCTAAAAGTCTAATAATGGGTGCCACAAAGACAGCTTTTCATGAGATTTGAAGAGCAACCACCAATCTGAATGCCTACAATAAAACTCAAATCATCCAGAGCCACAGTAGGGCATTCCCTTATGTCCGGAACATTGTTTTGTCCTTGCCGTCAATGAATTTTTATAGCCCTGGTAAAATGGTGCCAATGAAATGTATGGGAATCTTGTTCCCATTCTGCCACTCTGTAACTTTCAGCCTGACTAGTAATTAAATCAGTTTGCAAGTATTTTGGCTTAAATAAATTCTATTATTGAACAATGTGATACCCATGATCTTCTTTCTCTTTTTAAACTCCTTTTGAAGTGAAGCAGTCTTGTGATAAGTACTGAAGAAGTGGATAGAGGTTGATTAAATTAGTGACTGCAAAGTACAGTAATGAATGATTGGGGGGGAAATAAAGGCATGCAAATGAAAAATCAGAAATAGAGAGTAAAGGAAAATATCCCTCATCTTCATATTAATGGAATGAATCTGTTGCCCAAATTTAATTTAGCAGCGTTCTCCTACTCCCCATGATTAAAAACAAAACAAAACTCAAGTCAAGTAAAAGAAGGTATTTTCTTCCAGGAAATATTAGCACTGCAACAGCACTGTGAACAATTTTCACATCTTATGGTACGCTATTTTTAGAACTGCAGAAACATAACAAGAGAAGGAGAAGGAAAAGGTGAATCTGCCCTAGACATCTTCAACCCTTTTTCTCATTTACTAAGAATATACCTCTTTCCTACACTCACCTGGCCATTCTGAATCAAGTGGATAAAACAAGAAGTTTGAAACTGGAGGAAAAAGGAATAGAAGGAAAGGAAATGAAAAATAAGGAGATTCTGCCTAAGAAGAAATGTATAAATAGGAATAGTAAAGCAGATACAGAGGTTATTGCCAGTGACAGTTCAATTCTGTTCTGAGAAATAATTAAAACCCATAGTTTCAAAACAAATCCCCTTTGGGCTAAATCTTATCATAGAACTGTAGAGTTAAGAAGAATCAGAAGGATCATCCACCCCAATTCTTTGCACTATGCAGAAAAATAATACCACAACTATCCTCCAAAAAATGGTTTTTCTGACACTTCTTATAAAGCTCCAGTGGAATAATCTCTCAGAAAGTTTTTTTCTTTATATTTAAACAAAATCTAAGTGGCTGCAACGTAGAACCATTGCTACTGATCCTGGTTCCTCTAGTGAAATTAATACAACCATATGATTTTATTATCTCACAAAGAACTTTATTCATTTAGCCAGCTCAAGATGAATGCATTTTGCTTTTTCTACAGGGCAGTGTGAATATGCAGGCCACAAATTTGATCTAAAGAGGATTTGATTTGATCTTTAGATTGACTTGGATGCCTTGTAAAATAATTCAGATATTTCTAGGCATACCTGCAAACATTGCTTCTCCAAATCACTCTGGAAATCCAAAGTGAATAATCCAGATTCAACAATTCTTTTCAAATAACCTAATGGCTGTTTATTGGCATTCTAAATAAATTTGATTCATTGAATTGGGTCTACAATATAAATAATATTTATAGGATGTGTCTGGATGCTATTCACTGTATAATGTCAGTTCATCTAAAAGGGGAAAGGATGTTCCTTGAAAGCAAAACAGAAGTTAAACAACTAGGAATCATTTTAAAATATTGCCAATAATTCATGGATTAATAAGGTAACATTGCAATATTACTAGGAGTTATTACATCTTGGATTGGCTATAAAAAGAAAAAGAAAAAGTTCATTTCACTGTGAATTGGTGAGCATACCACAAGCATTTCTGAAGTTAAAGAAGAGTAGGGAAATGAGAAGACGGACATCTCCCATGTGTTTTGCCTATTGAGACTTTTGAAAGTAATTCTTAGCCTTGTCAATTTCTGTTCACTCCCCTATTAAATCTTCATAATTCTTCATGAGTATTTCCATATTTGACATTTATATCATCACCCTGAAACTACTGTGCCAATATGTAGCCCATCTTCATTAATGATATACTGGACAAAGCTGGCAGGATCAACCTATAAATTATGAGCATAGAAAAGCTCAATGAATTAAATAGGAATGAAGAATTTGGCACTACCCAAGTTTTGAGCTTAAAGGAGGGTGATAATCAGGGTGGATAACACCAATTAGTTAAACTTCCCTTTCAAATTGCATTATTTAGCCAGTGTTAGCAAAGAATGGCTATTCAATCATCTAAGGGCTGGTACTGCTATTGGAGGAACCAGGCTAAAAAGAACCTTTATGTCAGCTGCTTCCCAAGGCCAGCCAGACACCAACCAATAATATTGATTAATTCCGAAAAGTGAGAAGGGGAAAAAAAGAGTTCAATCCTGGAAGGGGGAGGAGGCGTAAGAGGATGGGAAAACAGAATCATGGTATGAAACCCAACTCATAATGTTCTAAGATATCTTCACTGAAAACCGCAAACTGATAGCATAGTGGCTGTAAGGTCTCCTCTCCTAACTTAAGAAAGTGAAGACTCTTGAAATGGATTATTTCAAAAGGAACCTTTTATTAAAAAGAATGGAAGCCATTAGAGGCAAAGCAACATCTGAATCCCCTTAGGCAATGCAGGTAGAATAAAAGCAGTAGTGACCTCTCCCATGCAAATTCTAACCAATACACAAGTGTGAAGATGTTTCCTCTATCAACTGCCCTGAGAGCTGAATAAACATACATTCCTATGGCTATCTTAAATATCCCTCCGAGAGGTGAATGGGATCTCAGGAATTTTG
Source organism: Thamnophis elegans (assembly GCF_009769535.1). Classification (NCBI taxonomy): domain Eukaryota; kingdom Metazoa; phylum Chordata; class Lepidosauria; order Squamata; family Natricidae; genus Thamnophis; species Thamnophis elegans. The sequence continues at coordinate 31,337,052 of NC_045553.1, read as the reverse complement.
GCGCCAGGAAACCAGTTTGTAAAATCTCAATTGTCACAGGCACTGCCAATGAATTGACTCCAAGGCCCCCCTCCTCCCAACTGAATGGCAGAATCACTTTTAGGGATCTGACAGTGGCATTGTGGGGAAAGTCAGTGTTCACATGAATGGAAGAGTTTAAGAAAAAAAGGAATTTGACCTTGCAATATCTAGCACATAGAAGTCCATTGTATGTTTTTACAAAAACATTCCCTTTGCAACTTCTGAATCTCAAGATGGAAATGTTTCTTCTAACTAAGATCATTGCTCTCTTTAGATTACAGAAGGGCAGGAAATAATTTGACAGCTATTATGCCAGATTACATACAGAGCAGACGTGGTATTCAGCTGGTTCAGACTGGTTCTGGAGAACCGGTAGTGGAAATTTTGAGTAGTTCAGAGAACCAGCAAATACCACCTCTGGCTGGCCCTGCCCCACCCATCCCTTCCAGGAGTCCCCACATGCCATTTTTTGGCTCCCAGGTAAATTCAGGGAGGCCCACTAGGCCCAAATAATGCACAGGGGTGTGTGCGGCACAGCCTCCCTCGTGGCCCATTTTTGCTCCCAGGAGGCTGCAGGGAAGCCCACTAGGCCCAAAATGGGGTGCGGCATGTCCCCACATGCAGCCCATTTTTGCTCCCAGGGGGCTGCAGAGAGGCCTATAAGGCTGGGGCACCCAATTTATCTATTTGCTGCCTCCCAGCCTCGGCACGGTCAGTCTATTGCTGCCTCCCAGCTGATCATCTGGTTCTTCTTTTGTTGCCCTGCACAGGAGAATGCAGCTGGAAATCAGATTAGTGGGGTGGGGAGGGAATCGGGATTTTGCAGTATCCTTCCCCTGCCATGCACACAGAACCAGTAGTAAAAAAAAATTTTGAATCCCACCACTGATACAGAGTATGATTTGTGTATTTTTAAAGCTTTAGTTGCTTTTCGATTTAATTTTTTGTATAAATGCATTAAAGTATTAAATTGAATTCATAAATACATTGATTAAATCTTTAAGTGTGTTTATCTAGCTCAAAAGGAATGGACTGCTGTAGAATACACCTGCTGTAAGGTATATCGAAAGCAGCCATGAAAGAGTTTTAGAGCTGAAACAGCGATTTCTTATCATGACACGTGAGAACATTGTTCGACAATGTGATAAAAAGTTTCAAGGACCAACCGCATTCTTTTAAAGAAAAAAAATGTGGGTGGAACAGCGACATGGATTAGTTAATAGAGAAAATATTCTCAGACATCAAACAGAAGCAACCAAGTGAAAAATGATATATTTCATAGCCAATAATGGATTTAGAAAGAGATTGCTGTCAACAATCTGGTCAGTAAACAAAGGCTATCCAAATCCTAAACAACGGGGTGGGTAGAATAGAAGTGATATAACACTTGATTTGCAGCACTGTCAACTGTTGCTCACATATTCATTCCCTGAATTACAAAATTACAAAATGTCAGATCAGTTCCTGAAATGAGAGCTGTCCAACGTGCTGAAGCAATACTTAGTTCCACAAAGTAAGATTCATCTAAAACATCTTTGTTCTTCCCCAGCATGTCATATTTTTCATTATTTAGCCTGGGCAAACTGATTATGTTTACAATCTAAAATATTGACTCAACACTGATGTGTATCACCCACTGTGCAATTTCAAAAGCTTGATATATATTTTTTTTTCAAAATAATGAGACGTTCTGAAAAATTCCATGTTGTGAAAGTTCTTTTCAGAAATAATTGACTGTCACTTTAAATGTTAGACTTCTGCAAACAGCAAAGAAAAATTCATGGACACGTAAACTCATGCACACACATGCACACATAATAATGTCTTCTTTTGAAATCAATGTCTTTAAAATACTGTTGACCCCCTACCTGCTCCAGCTGACAAGACAGCTGACTGTAGTTTCAAGGCATGCAATTCTTGAAACAGTCAATTATATAATTGTTACACATTTAAACTATACATGGGATTGGAAAATCTTATTTATAGAATCTATTCAGCAAAAACTGGTATATACCAAAATGCAGTTGGGAAACAGAACATTGTTACTGTATATTGTGCTTGATTGTGTTATTCATTTGTGGTATGGAAGGCTATGAAAAGCTCTACAGGACAATAAGAAAAACAAACAAAACATTTCTACCCAATGTCAATCACTACAAGCAGCAGTTGGCAAAAGATACAATCAGTCTGGCAATCAGGCTTTAGATAATGCCATTTGTACCATCTACAAGCACCTGAACAAACACAGAATAAAATTAGATACTCCTTTCCCTTTCAGGCTATATATAGAAGTCCATATTGAGTGAATTGTGTATCCAACGGGGATCCATTATGGTTATGAGAAGTGTACAATACAAAGACTTCCATGAAAGCAGTCAATCTATATCAGCAGTTGGTTCACATTTGGCCTGATGATATCACGTTGAGTCACATGTACAAATTGCCCTTGTGCTACCTACAATAATTCCCAGAATAATTTCATTAATTTTGAAAGCAATTCTCTCAATTGCTCCTGGCTGTTCTACGAATGGCTCTTCCTCCTGGGCTAAGATAGGGAAGGTGGTGATTTTGCTGAGATGTTGCTTTGTTCCACTCACAGTCAAAATCTGCCTTAAAAGTTATTTAGCCCTAGAAAACCTTTTTTTTTCATTTGCCTGTCTAATTCTGAAATTGTTTTAAAATTTCTTTGGAATATTTCTACAAATTTCCATGCAGTTTAATTTTGCTAATGAATACATATTTTTTTCTCACAACAAATTGTTCTTGTTGTCACTCTGCACACACACCAAATGAACAAAATTAAAGGATAAATTTAACTATACATGGGTGGGACTGTCAATCAATCAATGCATGCTATTGGAAGTTGAGTTCAGCCATGAAGGCCCAAAGGTTGCATATAGCAATAATAATAGCACTTCATAATGTTTCACAGCCCTCTCTAAGTAGTTTGCAGGGTCAGCAATTGCCCCTAACAATCTGGGCCCTGATTCAGCCTTCTGACCTCAGCAGGATTGAAGGCTGAGTCAACCTTGAGCCATTAATGATTGAACTCCTGGCAGTGAACAGAATCAGCCTGCAATACTGAATTCTAACCATTGTGCCACCACAGTGCATGCACTGTATGAATCAATATTCAAGAAAAAAAACCTTGTCCAATAAAATAAGCGCACATCTAGATCCAGTTCCTGTTCAGAGCTTATTTTCATTCAGTGAAAAATGCATGTGCAGTAAAAATGCAGAACACATGCATATACTGTACAAAATGCATTATGCTAAGAAAAACTGCTTCTCTGTAGGTAAGACGCTACATAGCATCCCACAGTACAAAACTCTATCCAACTAATGAACGTTGGAAAAATGGGCTATAACAGCAGCTACTTATGCAACAATCAAGGTAATCCACGTGCAATTGTGCAAATTCTTATAAACCATGTACAATTTCCCTATAATCATAGTAGATTTTAATTGCTGCACTGTATACTTGGGCGGAGATATGATTTGGAATTCCTTCAATTTTTAAAATTTATTTAATGTTAAGCAGATAATTAAACACCGGGGCACAATTGGCCTCTTAGAAATCTCTATCAAATTTTTGGACAAAAAAAATTATTGGATGATTCCTTTAAATTTCTCCAGTCAAATACCAAGTCTTGTCAACCTCCAACAATTTCCCAAGGGCAACCATCTCCCATAGCTATCATATTAGCACCCCAATTTTTAAAAAGTTGAGTGAAAAGGACTACCTCCCTTTGCAATTTTACAGGACCACTGGGAAATTTTGATTGTGAAATAAAAGAGAACATATTTGCATACATCCTTGGCCATCTTAAAACTACATTAAGATATTATGTTCTTGGGAATATTCCTCTTTAAACATATGCTACTTTATTAAATTGAATTAGAAATGGCCAATAATAGCAATAGCACTTAGACTTATATACCACTTTACAGTGCTTTACAGCCCTTCTCTAAGCAGTTTACAGAGTCAGCCTATTGCCCCCAACAATCTGGGTTTGGGAGGATGGAAGGTTGAGTCAACCTTGACCCGATGAGATTTGATCTGCAAAATTGCAGGCATAATGGATGCAATAATGTTTTAATATTAACAGATAAACATTAGTAGATAACATTACTGAAATTTATAATCTAGGCAGAAAAATCTGTCCCCAAAAAAGCACAATTTTATATATCGTTATTCAAGAACAGTCAGACTTTTGGGTTAGCTTTAGATCCTGTTCACTTGAATTGCAAAAGCAAAATAAATGCAAAGTTATGCAGGGAAAGACTCATTCTTGCTCAACATTTCATTTAAAAATATAGCATGCGGCTTATGAATTCTTTCCTGAAGACATATTTACCCTATTGAAAATTGATTGATTTTTTTATATATAACTGAAGGTCATAAACAATTAAAGTTTATAAGAGGAGGTAATAAAAAAGCTACTTTTCCTCTTCTGTATTTGCATTTACGATGGTGAAACAACCAAAATTACTTTCATTTTGGAACGTTTCTTCAGCAGTTTGCTCAAATTGATTGACAACATCTGTTATGATCAATCTATCTTCCATCTAGCATACCATCATAATGTTTATTATAGGCAGTCATTTCAAATAAAGTAAATCTTCAGGAAAATATTTTGCAAAGGTACTGTTGCAAAAGCTGCATTTCTACTTCTCCAGGACAATATTTGAAATACCCCAAAATTTAATTAATTCGCATGCATGTACCACAGTCTTGTTTATTTCTGAGAAAGGAAATTCATGAGATTTGAGGCTCATCTTATCATCCACACCTAAATATGACCATTATTTCAGATTTATATAAAACATATTTTGCAACCAAGGCTCATCATGGATGAAAACCCCCACATAGCAATAGCACTTAGATTTATATACTGCTTCACAATTCTTTACAGCCTTCTCTAAGTGGATTACAGAGTCAGCATATTGCCCCGAATAATCTGGGTCATCATTTTACCAACTCCAGAAGGATGGATGGCTGAGTCAACTTTGAGCTGCTCAGAATTGAAATCCTGGAGTTATCAGTGAGTTAGCCTATAGTACTACATTCTAACCACTGAACCACCATGGGTCTTGGTACCTTACTTGGATTTGACCTGATATGATTCAAATATTGCTTCAAACACAAGGATGATGATATACATGCTCTGTTAACTAGGATTTTCAGCTTTTGGGGGGAGTGAACGCAATCTGTATCTTACTAGAGGTCTGTCTACCTGTGTGCAACTGTGGAAGGAAGGGAGGAAGGGAGGGAGTGAAGGAGGAAGGGAGGAAGGAAGGAAGGAAGGAAGTTCACTCTGAAGTTCCCAGATTGGTATATTTGGGAGACTGATTAGGTGTTTCCAAAGATTCAGGTCATGATGACAGCATAATCTTAAAAGACAGTTTGCATCATCATTCCTTTTGCAAATGATTGAACAATTACATCAGACAAAGTAGTAAGACCAATTTCATTCATTGTATGCCCCAAGTTTTCAAATAATGCATTTTTTTATTTCCAAATATAGTTATCATCCTGCTCTGGGTAAGATGGAGCAAAGGACACTGATTGAATGGTACAACAAAGATCCAACAGATAAACTCCTGGAAGTCTCCATTGTCAGTATCATCAAAGATACCTCTGTACTGTATTATGCCCAGGAATGGTTTGTTTGATTTTAGTTTAGTGCATTGCCTGTAACCAGTCATTATGGTTTATTTTCTGTGCTGCTGTGTCAAGCCAGCCAACTGAGTTATTCAATAAACTATGATTAAATAAACCATATAAGGCACAGATGATTCTTTTTAACACTTAAAAGTAGTGCTAACAGGTTATCAGTTGGAAAGCATTTTATTCTCTCCAAGGCTAGCATCCTCGAATACAAAGCAACTGATGACTTCTGGTACCTGATCTGGGAACCTAAAGACAATTTCTCCATTTTCTATCCTAGGGATCAACTAAATGTGAAATTATAGGGGTGGGAATAGAGCACAAATGTCTCCAGGCTGCTATTATGTTTGACTCCCAGGTTGTTTACAGCTGCTGTAAAAACCATTTGCTGTCAGGCAACATTAATCAACAGGGAGATGTGGGCAGAATAACAATGAGGAGGAAGAGGAGGAGGGACTAACTAAGTTACCTGCATTTTCATAGTAAATTTTAGAATGTCAGCCTAAATAACAGAGGTGAATATTTTGGTATTTTGACCATTCCTAATATTGTCCAAAGCATAGTGATTGCTCTAGTGATCCATTCTGAATTGGGCAAGGGTTGGATGAGGTATCTGCAAGAGACCTTCCATTTGTGACTAATAATCTCATACAAAAAGACAATTTTGGGCAGAATTTTTTTCAATAGACTGAAATATAGATCTAGGATGCAAGGCATGATCAAGACAAATAGAGATATTACATCCCCCTTGATTTGAATAGTGAGCCCTCAGCTGCCCATACACCCTGTATCTCCATTCCACTTGATAGTCTTGTTTGTGTACAGTCTCCATCTTTATTTCATCCAAAAGGCATCTCAAAAGATTCACCTTAGTGCACTGTGAAAGGAAAAAAACCTCCACAAAATAATGACACTTAGTGAAAACTGAATGGTACTTCTGATTGACATTTGCATTCAAGAAGTCTAAAAGTGTGTCAGGTAATTCAAGTACTACTTATTTCTTCCTGAGTTGAGGTTTGATGTTACCATTTTATTCTACTGCACCAGAGGGAGTCAGAAGTCAACACTTTTTTTTTCTTTTCTCAGTTCTTTTCTACACTTCTCCTTTCCCTCCCCTATTTTTCCTACTATTTGCTTTCGTATTTTTGTATTTTATTATATTACAAACTAATAAAAACACACTCTCTCTCTCTCTCTCTCTCTCTCTCTCACACACACACACACACACATATACACACAGTGTGTGTGTGTGTGTGTGTGTGTGTGTGTGTGTAAAATCAGGGACTGGACAGTCACTTATCTGAACTGGTATAGGGTCTCCTGATTGAGGAAGGGATTGGACTAGAAGACTTCCAAGGTCTCTTTCAGCTCCATTCTAATTTATTGTTTATCACAAGGCTTCAGAATAAAACACTAGTTTCAATGTTGCCTTGTAACAAAGCAGGGAACAGGAGAGGGATCAATTGCTGTATAAGACTGCAGAAGAATGGACAAAGAGTAATTGTCTACTCTAATATAGGTTGTCCATCTCACAGGTGATAAGAGCTTGAGCATTAATTCAGTTGAGACTGCTACATGTTAAGAATGATGCACAAAGTTAATTAAGACTTAGAAGCTTTGAAGACCAATGCTGAACTGGTCTAGCTCTCTTGCCCCTTTCAGAAGGCATCCTCTTTTTCCAAATGGGAATCTAGTCTTTGATTTAAAGAGAGGAAAATGAATAGGCCAAGCTTTAAATATGGAAATATAGGGTGGGGTGCAGGTTAATTTCATTTGTGCTACGTTTTATCAGGGATAATTTTTTAGGTTGGGTGGATCCTAGCAGTGATCAGGGTTAAACCAAACTGGGATCCTTCTGCTTCTTTTCCTTTGATCCTATTGGACTTCTCTTTTTTATTGCCAAGCAAGGAGTTTGCCTTGTATGAATCTTTCTTGGTTGATTTCAAAAAATGTTTGAAAACAGACTGATGTTTAGTTAATATTAGGCTGGTTAGGATATTTAGTTTTAGGGCTGCATATTACCAATCCTATTGTAACTATATTTGTATATTAATATATTCCACTTTTCTTCCAGGAGCTCCAAGCAGGACCTGTACAGAGAAAAGTCAGTTTCCTTGCATTAAAGTCATTGTTTACCCCTTTACCAAAATTGAACATGAAAGAACTGTAACAGTGGGTTAGTGTACTATATGAAAGCCCATAAAAACGGAGTTGGAAGGGACCTTGGAGGTCTACTAGTCCAACCCCCTACCCATTGCAGGAGATCATATACCATTCTGCCAGTCCAGTCTCTTCTTGAAAATCTCCCCAAACCTTCCAATCTTATCAGAGCTGGAGGTTCTACTTGTAAGTAGGAAGTAGCTGTTCATTTCTACACTATCCAAAATTTTCCTGTTTCTACTGGGACCATTTCAAATCTGAGAGACAATTAACAGATAAGTTCACTGAAGATAAAATCTGAGCAGGAAAGATTTCTTGGAGCAGAGCTGTTTACAACCAAGAAACAATTAGTAAGACAATGAGTCACAGATACTACATACCAATCAAAACAGATGATCATAAAAGTCAAATGGAAACAAAGTTCAAACACCTCCTGACCAGTTATCAATATCCAGATAAGCAGAGAAGGACACCAGGATTAATACTACACCAAGGATCAAGAAGTAAACTACCACGATCAAGGAACAACTTAGATAAGCAAGCTACCAGTAAGTAACCTAATCAAAGAACTACTAAGAGCACTCCTACCAACACTGACAGGACAAGTCAATATAAAAAGAAAGCAAACCCCACTCTCATCTAGCACTGAAGATATTGTCTATTTAGGTAATGAAACATCTGTAAGAAAACAACCAAGCTTAGAGAGCTCCAGGGATCCCACAGAACACAGTCTGTGAAACAGTGGGACAATACAAAGGTATGGAAAATGAGCAATAAGTTTAAACTACCATGAGTTTAAGAGAGAAATGCACTCTTGTGATGACAGAGAACAATTAATCCCACAATAAGATTTTGGCTTACATGAGCCATGATGAGGCAGTGGTTAGAGTCAGTACTGCAGGCTACTTCTGCTGACTGCTGGCTTCCTGCAATTAATAGTTCAAATCTCACCAGGTTCAAGGTTGACTCAGCCTTCCATGCTATATTTTTAAATGAAATGTTGAGTCTTTCCCTGCATAGCTTTACATTCATTTTGCTTTTGCAATTCAAGTGAACAAGATCTAAAGCTAACCCAAAGGCCTGACTATTAATAATGATATATAAAATTGTGCTATTTTTTTTTGTTCAGATTTTTCTGCCTAGGTTATACATTTGGGTAATGTTTGTCTACTAAAGTTTATCTATTAATATTATAACATTATTGCATCCATTATGCCTGCAATTTGGCAATTGAAATCTCACAAGGCTCAAGGTTGACTCAGTCTTCTATCCTTCCGAGGTGGGTAAAATAAAGACCCAGATTGTTACGGGCAATATGCTGGCTCTGTAAACTGCTTAGAGAGGGCTGTAACACACTGTAAAGTGGTGTATAAATCTATTGCTATTTCAATAAAGGCCCTTATTTGCTGTCACCTCTATAGCCCACCTGTATTATTTTTATAAATAATTCAAGACAGTGAACACACCTTCCTTCTTTTATTTTCTTCTTCCTATGAGGAAGTTTGGACTGACAAAGAGTGACTGGCCCAAAGTCACCTAGCTCACTTCCATGGCTAAAGTGGGACTTGAACTCATGGACTCATGCGTTCTAGCTTGATGCCTTAACTATCAAACTCGCAGCCTGCAAACCAAATGCATCACATGCTGGCCACCCCTACACCCAGTTTAGCAAAGGGGGGGGGGAAGTCCCAATATGTCACATGACACCACCGTGATGATGTGAGTTTGACAACCCTGTCTTAACCACTAGACTAGACCAAACTGGCTCTTTATGTTGAGTATTTGAGAGATTTAAACCTAGTAGTCTGTCTAAGGCACCTAGAGAGTTTAAGCCAAGTCTTGATCTGGGAGCTTGATAAAAGTCGAAAGTGGATTTAATTGTGAAATGTTTCTGAATTGCTGTGTAGCACAGGTTTCATCTAATTACAGAGAAACCCCTTCCCCCTTTTCAAGCCAATCAGCTTTCCTTCCTAAAGCACAATGAACAGGCAAATGAATATGGCTTATGATATTTCAACATCATGGTTCTATTTCACCAAGGTTCTATTGATATTTAAAAGAATAACAACCCAGAAATGCCATATAGCAGGAATTTATCTCGCTAGATTTATGTAGAAGGAAGAGATCCTTACATTTTTCTTTCCAGCCAGTTGCTTCCTCTTCCCAATGTGCAGTTACTGAAGAACAGCTGAAATCATGACAATTTCTCTGCAAGGGCTATATTCTATTGCCTTTCTCAATTTTAAAATGAATGCTCTTTTAAAGGGAACAAGCACTACATACACAAAGAAGTATACTGATTTTATTGATTCCTTTGAAGGAGCCCTGGATGGCATTTGCTTGATCATTTCATTCATATTTTATAGGTAATGAAAAAGAGGTTAATCCTGTTATGTTGATCAGATAATGTTTAAAAACTCGTGGGGCCCCACAAGAAAGGTTGAAATAAATGGTGAGGCTTAACTGTACGATGACTATATTTGGGAAGGCTTTGTAAATCCACGGTTTTGAAAAACCCATTTTGTGCTTTACAAATGTTTCATTTAATTTCATACAATATTTGACACCAGGCATTCTCCTTCCACTGAAATCTAGTCAATCAAGGGAAGACAGCCAAAAATATTCTTACCCTTATGTTCCTAAAGACATTTATTTCAAAATCAGCTACACTTTCAAAAGATTTGTTTTTTTTTTTTAATCCAAAGCTTTTAAACACAATCAAAATCTAAAGGTTCTCTTTAGGATATGAGATTTTCATTCTATGAAGACAGGTTTTTCAAATATATAAATGAGAATTCTGTGGAATTTAAGGTACAGTTTCATGACAGAAGATGCATTTTTATGCAGACAGACAAAAGAAAATGTCATATTGAAGCTCATATTGAACGTCTCAGCAAGTTGTAAAATTAAGGCTGGTATTTTTTTTTTAGTATTTTATTAGGATTTATAGGCCGCCCTTTTCCCTGAGGGGACTCAGGGTGGCTTACAATCATTAGGGAGGGGGTGCAATTCAAAATAAACAATATGTGAGCAAAATAAAATAATAAAAACACAACTTGCATTCAACATTCAACACTCGGGTGGGGCAAATTAGAGGCTTATCCCCAGGCCTGTATTGTTTGCAGGGGATGCTTCAAAAGAATTTAAACCTTCATTGGAAAATTGGGTGGCTTCTTTTTTGGGTGAAGCAAACCAAGGGTCCCAGCAATAAATATTCTTACTTATAATACTTTTTTTTTTAAAAAATCATCCATGTTGTCATAACCTGGCAATTGTTGGACTGGTCAGCTCTCACAATCTTTCATCGTATTACATAGCATACATAACACTAAGTTTCTAATTTCGGGTTATAGGTTAGCCTGCTTACCAGAGAAGGTCATTCAAAGCATAATTCACTTCTATTTAAAAATATTTATTTTGACCTCTGTTCATTTTCTGGTTCAGTTCACAATGCCAAATATTCATTTCTGCATACAGAAAGTCTTATGTCCTGCCATGATGCTGCTGATCTTGAGCATATCTTCTGCAGCAGGCTTGATTAATTTACAGATCAGCTTCTGTTCTGAAGGAAAAGCTATAAAAGGAATTCTGAAGAATTCCTTCTAGCATTGAAAAATGATAGCATCTCATGGGTGTCATCAATATCCAACAGTAAAGACATAGAATAGGTGACATGTGTGCATTTTCAAGGACCTGAGAAGGATGAAAGTGATAGCTATCTGGAGAAACCCTAAATTGGACCAGGCTATGTTAGCTCACTTAAAGTTCTGGCATAGCTGGTGTTCTTATTTGATGTGCATTATTGGTTTTGATCAAATAAAGAAAACTTAATTGAGTCATCTAATTGTTAATATTATAGCAATAGAAATAGCAGTTAGACTTATATACCACTTCATAGGGCTTTCAGCCCTCTCTAAGCAGTTTACAGAGTCAGCATATTGCCCCCAACAACAATCCGGGTCCTCATTTTACCCACCTCGGAAGGATGGAAGGCTGAGTCAACCCTGAGCCGGTGAGATTTGAACAGCCGAACTGCAGAACTGCAGTCAGCTGAAGTAGCCTGCAATGCTGCATTTTATCACTGCGCCACCTTATGTACTGTACCTTAAAAAATTCTGAAACAATATAGAGAATCTACTTAGAGAAGTAGACCCTCAAGAAAATACTCCTGTACCTTTCTGAATGGCACCAAAAAGAGCATTTGTGCACTTTTCCAAAGCCTGAAATACCAAGTTGGAAGAAGGCAATTTTGGCACGTCTCCCTCACTATAGTTCTTTAACTAACTAGCTAACTGCCTGGATTCTTAAAGTATTCATTTTAAGGGAGATGTTAGCAGGTCATTATGGGAATGTGAGATTGTGGCAATCATCCTACCTCGTGAATAATTTATTTTTATGACAACCTGAGCTGGATAAGGGAAAGGAAGTATCAATACAGAATAGAAACTTCCCTGCAAAATAAAGGGAAATTAAAGCAATGAAAATTGTAAGTATAATGTTTGCACTTCATGATGATTTCACTTTAAAGGAGTTTATCAATTCTAATTTCTTTGATTTCTTAGTGTAGTTTCATGCTGGGCAGAAACAACAACCTGCATTATTTCCTACTATTCAATCTAATAAAAGTTATTGAATTTTAATAGATATTTTAAGGGATAAACAAATCAGTGTGATGTGTTTGTTTCATTATTAAAAGGTCAAGGAGACCCTGGGATATTCATGTTTTCATGATACAATCATCTAAACCAAGTGGTCTGAAGCTTCCCTCACTTCCTTTAAATTACAAAGGAAAACATTATAAGAGAATGCCTCCTATGACTTTGTCAGATTAGTAAACAAGACCAATTAGGGAATCTGGACAAGTGACTGAAAATTAAATAAGTCAGTAAAATCATCCAATGACAGGCCCTTGGTGCTGTCATTTTTCAAAACATTTTTTCAAATTATAATATATTATAAAATACAAAATACAAAAGTAAATAAAAGCAGTGAGGGGGGGAAGGGGAAAGGGGAAAGAGAAGTGAGGAATGGGAAAAAAGAAAAAGAAGCATCGATTTGCAACTCTCTGTTGCAGTGGAATAAGACCTTAGCATCAAATCACAGCTTTTTGTTTTTCCATAATAATATGAACAAGTCATTTCTATAATGATCTATCAATCTAATCTGTAAAACCCACAGTCAAAGTTACATTCTTTTCCACAACAAGCATGAAATGCAGAAGTGGTTTCCATGTGGAAACAAAAGTACTTATGTTCTTTTCCTTAACCAGAGTAGTCACTTTTGTCATTTCAAGTCCTTGGAGCACCAAGGCTCTCTGAACTTGGTTGTTTTCTTGCAGATGTTTCCTCACCTGGTGACTAGCATTGATACAGTTTGGTTAATGAAACATCTGCAACAAAACAACCAAGCTCAGAGAAGCACCAAGAACCCCTCATTTCTACAAATAATATTTATTGAAATCATCCAATGGTAGCATTTCTCAACCTTGGCCACTTTAAGATCTGTGGGCTTCAACTCCCAGAATTTCCCAGTTAGTGGTCCCCAGATGGCTGGCTGGGGAATTTTGGGAGTTGGAAGTCCAGAGGTCTTAAATTCGCCAAGGTTGAGAAACACTGATCTATGTCAATAAACGTGTTTCTTAGTTCCAAGCTAAAGGCCTTTAGTTCACACCTGGAAAACACCCTCAAATTGAGTTATTGAGTTCACGAGTTCATTCTTGGTATGTATATGTGCTTGTAAATCCTGCATGAAGGACATCTACCAAAACCAAAATGTTCTTTGGCAGGTCCTCTGAAGCCTAAAGTTTTGGAGACAAAGTTAAAAGAATGAAAGGGTAGGTATGTGTGTCTGAGAGTGAGTGTGCAGATGTGTATTCAATACACACATCTGTATTTCCTAAACATGATGAAAATAGTGGAAAAAGAATAAGGGTCATCATAAGGTTTGTGAAAATATTAAACTGAAACCCACTTGGGTGATTTGATTTAAGGAAGAGGTGGGTTTTTTTTAAAAAGGAGGTGATGTATTTCAAAGATGACATGTCTGTTCAGGAAATCTCCCTTTTAAAACACCTTCATAAATCATTCTTGTTTTAGAGGCTGTTTAATTTATTTGGAAGACATTAGCATAAAATTAATCCAAATAATTTTAAAAATGGGGCACACTCTTACAGATATAGACTTAATGCTTGATTCCAATCACATATTCATCTCAGATACTTCTATTAAGCTCACAAAGGCCAAATATCTTGGAATCTAGTCATAGGATCAAACAGGAAGGGAGTTGACATCCCTCTCTGCATATAGTAGAAGTGTCCAAACTTGGCAACTTTAAGACTTGTGGACTTCAATTCCTCAATCAGCCATTCCCCAGGCAGCATGACTGATTGAGGAATTCTGGGAGTTGAAGTTCACAGGTCTTAAAGTTGCCAAGGTTTGGACACCTCTGCTGTATAGGACCATCCTCTTAGGGCCCAAAGCAAAAGACGATTCCTCCATAACATAGTAAATGCTGTGTTTTTATCCAATACTTGCACCTGAAATTTCAGGCAAGGGGTATCTTCATAATATCAATGTTCTTCCAGATAGTAGTACTAGGTACGCAGCCTAACATTTGTACAAAATGAAATCCTATAAAACAGTTCCCTTGTACACTCAAGCATTATGTCATCTGGGAGCTGCGGCGGATAGTATCCATTCTCACCTTTTAGTCACAAGTATTTTTGAGTTGGCTATTAATAGTGTTAAAGAACTCCATCATAGGGTGTTATTTTAACAGCTAAAAGCAGTGAGAGTATCCACTTTGGCAGCACACCTGAAACTCAATTCACAGAGAAAATTGGGTTTTTAAAGTGCTCCTTAAAAGGTCTTCAAAAAAAGAGGCTGTATGGATGGAATAAATAAATTAAAAAATAAATAAAAAGGAGAGTACACAAATCCTTTTTGCATGTCAATTAAGTGTCAACATGTGCAAAGTGGGACAGATCTATGCATGAAGAACACCTTACAAACATCAATGGAATAGTTAAATGTCCATTCAGTGCATCAAGCATTTGATTACAGCATTCTTCCTGCTCTTTTGCAGGAAAAAAAAGCTCTTGGACAGCCTATTAACATGAAAGAAAAGGAAAAGGAAAAGAAAAAAAAGAAGATAGTGAAAGGAAAGGAGATGCTGCCCTAGAGAATGCTTGCACATTCACAAAATGGCTGCCTTAAGCATGCTCCATCATAAAACACTCAATTACCAGAACACAAATCTGTGTGATTGCTTTTCCCATGATAAACCTCTTATTATTAGCTATTGGGCTCTAGTTACTTACTGTTTTTATTTCCTGAGATTGCCTCAGGAAATAAAGATAGTGCTGGAAATTAGCTCTCACCCTCCCCCCCTTTTTTTTGCACTGCAGCATGCTAACTTGCCATTCATCAATTTAAGGTTTAATAAAAACAATCTTAGACCCTTGAAAAAGTCTGATGGGCAACCTGGGAACACATTGTTGTCCACAGGAATTAGTTTCATTGCCTTCACTTTTTCTTCCCTAAGCAACACACACACACACACACACAAACACACACACAAACACACACACCACACACCACACACCACACACACACACCTACCTACCTGTATTTATTCTCAGGCACTTCTTTTTTCTGCCTATTTTGTTTTGAAGAGGGAGGGACACAAATCCTATCTCCCAAATCTCATAATTCTTCCTGATGCCTCATTCCATATGGTCTCCCTCTAGAGTTGCAACTAATTGAAATAATATGTACCACCTGTAGATGCTGTTGATATCCTGGAGTTTCTCTGCTCTGATTTAAATGATTCAGGCAGAGGGGGGAGAATGGGTATTGCAAGCATTTTTTCTAAAAATGTACAGTTGGCTTTATCTATTGTGTCTGTGTGTATTAGTTATACTGGCTGTCCTTGACTTAACTGAGCCCAAAATCTATATTGCTAAGTGAGACATTTGTTAAGTGAGTTTTGCCCCATTTTAAAACCTTTCTTGCCACAGTTGTTAAATGAATCATTGGAGGCCCAATGGTGGTCATAAGTCAAGGACTATAAATAAATAAATAAATAAGAGATGGGAAATTCATGCAGCTCCTTGGCCACTTTGTGAGTAAAAACTGCAAAATTCCTCCCACTTCATCCATAAGAAAATATCTTCCTTTCGAAGAAATCTCAAAAGCAAATACTGTCATCAAATTGAAGGCAAAAAAAGTATAGGGAAAAACTTTTTCCTTCATCGTGCTTCTTAAAATCCAAAACTGTCAAAGTGTTAGAGATGATTTTCAGTCTTTGACAATCCTAATCTTTTATCAACGATTCGCATTACATTTGAAGGGGAAACGGGATGTTCTCCATTTCTATTAAAAAGAGAGAGGAGGAGATTTCAAATGTTCTTTTTGTGGTGGCTTTTATATTAGTTATGAAGGAGTTGAAAGATGTATAAAAGAGTCCAGTCTTTCACTGATCATTTGCGACTTTAGATCTGGACAGCCTCTCTGACTATTCGTATTTCTTATTTCAGACTCAATCTCCAAGAAAGGCATACTAAAATAACTTTTTCCGGTAGGACAATTTAGTTCAATAAAAGTTCATATAAAGTATATGAAGAAAAAGTGACAAACACCTCACATAATACAATAAGCTCCAAAATACCACTTAATAAATATTTAAAGACATTCTAAAACACTTTGACAATGAGATTAAAAAAGGTTAAAACTTTCATGAGTTTGTGAGACAGGTTCTGGCACATAAGCACCTTTTATATTTTGAGCACCCTATCTTTAGTCTGCTGGTAAACAGTCTCTTTAAACAGTCTCTGTTTAAAGAGTGGTGGGCAGCTCACGTGATGAGGTGAGCTCCCATTCTTGCCCAGCGCCTGTCCCCCTAGCAGTTCAAAAGCAGGCACATGCAAGTAGATAAACAGGTACTACTGGTGGGTAGGTAACAGCATTCTGTGCACCTTAGGCTTATCGCCATTCTGGCACATTACCAGTCTTTGGACAATGCTGGCTCCCTGGGCCAAGAAATGGAAATGAGCACTGCCCCCTAGAGCCAGACACAACTGCATTAGAAACCTTTACCTTTGCTTTCATCCATTCAACAGAGACCATTCTGTTATGTTAATGATCTGTCCCTTTGTAATCAGAATTTTCCTGAATCTTTGATTTCTCAGCTGCAGAAACAGTTTTGACATTTTATCCTTTGACATATCCAGTACCACTACCCAATCTCAGGTTGTGTGGGATAAACAAACAAATTGATTTCAATAATATTGAAATAAAGGGTTTTTTTTAAAGTCCCAGAAATAGAGGAAGCAAGGTCATAAAAATAAATAAATAAACATACAAACAAATGGTTTGGATAACTATGAATCTGGAAATAAATAAATGCACTCATTGTATGCATAATGGGAACACTGAACTAGATTTACTTAAACATGGGTTCCTGATATTTTCACTTCAATCTAAAAGAGATACGCATAATGTAATTACCATTTCCAGTTTTAGTTTCTTTCTCTACCACTGCACCAATTAAAGAAATATACAAGGAAAACACCAAACTGTAAACATAAGGGGAATAAAAGCAAATTTTATTTTATTTTAAACTAGGGTGGAAGGAAGGAAGAAAAGAAGGAAGGAAGGAAGGAAGGAAGGAAGGAAGGAAGGAAGGAAGGAAGGAAGGAAGGAAGGAAGACACATACAGATTTGTAACAATATGTAACCAAAACAGTTTGTATACATTCTTTTCACATTTGTATGCAGCTTTGCCAAATATATGCAGTTGTTTTGACCTCAGAAATGTCTCAAGTTGACGGACCTAGAAGGGTCCGTCAACTATGTGCCCATCAGTGGTGGGATTTAATTTTTTTTACTATCTGTTCTGTAGGCATGGCTTAGTAAGTGTGGTGTGGCTTGGTGGGTGTGGTATGGCTTGGTGGGTGTGGTATGGCTTGGTGGGTGTGGCAGGGGAAGGATACTGTAAAATCCCCATTCCCTCCCGATCAACTGGGATTTGGGAGGCAGAGAATAGATGGAGGCGGGGTCAGTCAGAAGTGATATTTACCGGTTCTCCTAACTACTAATAATTTCTGCTACCGGTTCTCTAGAACTGGTCAGAACCTGCTGAATATCACCTCTGGTGCCCATCCACATTATGATGGATTTTATTTTGACAAATTATGCCACTTTGCTTGAAAGAAGAAGAAAAAAACCCATGATGGATTTCTTTTATGCTCCTTCTCTAACTACTCCATATTCATTTACTAAGCCCATTTAATTCCTTATCAGACTTCATGACTGGATATCCAGGTTAAACAGATTATATAGTGCAATAAGATTAGGCTATGAAGGTTAGAAATATTTCTATCACTTAATTTATCAGTGTTTTACATCCCATAATTGATGGATTGATTTTCATTTTGTTTACTCTGCTGATATAATATCCCACATATTACTTATGACATCTTTTCTGATTTGTGCTGACTTGTTCTATCCTATATTTAGCCCAAGTGCTAACATCTGAAACCCTGGAATAGATGCCAGGAGTTCAGTGTTACCTGGTAATACTATCAGCTCTCAGAGTCTCTATCTTAATTTCCTTGACTGACATTAGTTTGAACAGAAGGATGCACTATGTTCAATCATGATTTAGAAGACTAATGCAAGCTCTAGCTATGCTTGGATTTCTGCTAACAGTACCTCTGAGCAACCTTCCAAGGGGACACCTGGATAAAAGAGGAACCACTCCAAGATACTTTCTTTGTTTCTGGTCCAGAATTATGGTATCTCTGCCTACGTGAACAAGAGAAAAACCTGACTATAGTATAAGAATCCAAATGCATTTGACATGCAAATCCATGCAACCAAAAGACTTTGGGCATTTTACAGCATTGAATCATGTGCTTGCTTTGCATTTCTGGCATTCTCATTGTTTTACCAATGAAGTTGCAAATGGATCTTAGCAGGTATAGGGCAATAACTAGCAATCCTATTAAACTACTTCACATGGAATAAATCATAGAGGGTAGGAGATGTACGAGAAACAAAAACTAGCAAACATGGAGAAAAGCCAAATTTGTATATAAGAAGCCATTCTTTGATATTGGCACTGTGAGGCCGTGTAATATTCATTTTCCCTGGTCCTTTTTGGCTCCTGCCCTTCCTTCCACCAATTGGGCAGGGGCCGACCTGATTTTAGCAAATGCTTTTGATGACAGCTGCTATTGTTTGAGAACAGAAGCATATGTTGCTACATTATGCCAAATCTCAGCATCCATCCACAGCATTCTGACAGTTCTCCAAGATCTCAGGCTGAATACAAGAGTAGCTTTTTAGTCTTGCATACTTTCAACCACATAGACCAGGAAACGAGCCCGAGGCTGCATGCAAAGCATGTGCTATCCTAGAAATGGCCCTATAAAATTGTGATGAGGAACAGACTCTTTAAGCAAATTAGGTTGTTTAACAGAAAGGTTAATGTAGTTTCACTGTAACTCATCTCATCCAACTAAACATTACTGATTTCTAACACTGCTTTAAGAAACAAATACTTCTCCATTCCATCAAGATGTTTTGCTTCAGAGACTTGAAGTTGGGGACAAGACACAATCCCTGTTGCAGTGATGAAATGTCACCTACCAATTGGATGAACCACCCCATGCTGTCTACTAACTGCTTAACAATCAGACATGAAGTAACCAAATCACAAAATCAATACAAGTCTCCATAAATTATGCTTGGGGAAATGCATAGTCAAAAGTCAAGTAAGGAAGAAAAGGAATTTTAAAAAGGAATAAGGACCACACAGTTCCCTCTCCAAGTCTCTAGGGGACAAATATATACATATACTTTACTTTACTCAATGACAATCTCAGGTTACTAATCATTAACTTTTTCCCTTATGTGTCAAATTGAATGATTACTAATAGAATTTGAGGGGGGTGGAAAGAATCCAAATGCATGAGTTGATTCTAATTCACTTGCAATAATTGTACAAGGATAAAAACAAATGGGACTCCAAACTGCATAGATGAAGCTATCAGAAAACAAAGACTAAATTTATGTTGCAGTGAGGTAAAACTCCATGAAAAATTCTCAGCAAGCTTACATTTAAAAACATGGAGCCCCACGGTCACACTGAGGGATAGAGATAAGACCCCACTTCAACAATGAGTCCTGGCAGACACCGTGTTGGGTACGGATCCTGTTCAGAGTTGACTAATGCTGGCAAGGAAGGTCAAAACCTGGCACTTTTTGTGTAGGGTCCTCTATGTAACTGCATGTATCTGGGCGTTCAGCAGCCCATTTGGCTTTCCACTGTGTGTTGATGTCAATGTTGTTAGACAGCTGTTGAATGAGTGCCAGGGAGGGTTTCCTGGATTTAAGCCTGCCAATTGATAAGGAAGATCAGCATGCACAGGAAGAAGTGGGTTTCTCAAAATTTTGTTATATTCCTTCACCAAGGCTTCCTGCTGTCTTAGATCTGGTGGTGCAATGTGGCTCAAGACAGGGAGCCAGCAAGTAGTAGTAGATTTTATGCAACTGCTTATGACCCTCATTGTTGGGCTCCTCAACAAAATATCCATCGCATTGTGTCCATATGTCCATCAAAAGCGTACACCGGCCCAATGCCTGATTTTTTCAACATAGGCCACCCTGTCCTTGAATGGCTGGGTGGACTGGACATTAACATTTGAACCACTATAAGTCCATGTATTTACCATATGCTAAATAAATAAATTTAAAAATGTATTTAAAAAGAAACACCCATAGTAACCTTTACCAGGTTGTTTTGATTTCTTAGGTGACTTATCCATATCCTATCTTAAGAGGATGAAACATTCTTCTTGCATGAAGAAAAGCATGAAGATGGTTCTTTGGAAACCATCTGTCCTTTGGAAGATCACACTAATGCATGAATTAATTGCACAAAATACCATGGGCTAGTTCTAAGTGTCTACTAATGAATTTGTAGACAGCAGCTCTAATCTGTAGCAAATCTTTGCTGAAAGTTGCATTCTAGAAGGGGAAAAAAAGAAATAAAAGATTCAGTCCCAACTAGGAGAAAATCATATAATAATCCTTGTACCAATGTGATTTTAGTTTGTAAACTAAATGTAAACTGGAATTAAAGGAATACTTTAAAACCTTGCTGAGCAAAAATACCCCCTTCTTCATTTTGGCATGAATAAGGGGCATTCTTAGGAAGTTAAAAAGGTAATTCTGATGAAAAGTGACTTCCCAATGGCCCTTGATATCAGTCACAGGATAAGCCATACAATATTTCCTGGTATTATATTAATTGTATTCCAAACTGTTGATTGGAGCCATTTAAAAAAAATATATGTTTCCGAAGGCTCCAGAATGAAGTCAAGAAACGTTGTCTTATTTTGGCCTGTATACTTTAGCAGCATCTTCATGAAGACACAACAGAGTAAAGGCAGTGTTTATGTTCTTTTTTGGAAGGGACTTATTTGGGAAAATAAAAGGACACTAACTTACTCAGATTACAATCTCATTTTTTTAACGGGAATAGATAATAAGGCAAGGAACCAGAACAACACTTAGAGTTGATCAGAGAAGTATGTTTATTGCTATTCATCTATTTACAAGAATTTACTGAAACACAGAACAACCAGATAAGCAGTTCAGGATTTGGGGGCAGAGATTGCAGGCTAGAAGCGGAGGGAAATAAAAAGCAGACAAAAATCTCCTTTGGTCCCGGCAATGGTGTAGGGAAAATTGTGAAAAGGGGAGGTGTCCCAACAAAAGAGAAAAGAAAGCTGACACAAGTGGTCTTGGAGGCTCTTAGTGGTATAAGGAAAATTGAAGCAGGAGATTATCCTCCAAAAAGAGGAATATAAATTATTCCTTTGGTCACCTGGGGAAATTTGAAGGGAGTGGATGTGTTAAAATAAAGAAAAGGGAGAAGTCAGGAACAGAGAAGTGGGACAAAAGACTTACCAGGAAAAAAACACCAGATAATTAGAAACTACTATATGGGAAAATATAAAGTTAAGATAAGGGCTTTATTCCTAAATATGATAATAAAATGGAGTTGCTATCTGGTTGAACATGATAATGGACAGATAACTAAATAAAAGTTAAAATATATGGAATATGGATAAATATGAAACTGATATGGGGAGCTTGTAAAGCAGAGGTTTGTGATTTACCTTTTTAACATGATAATCAAATTGAGTTGTGAATTGAGTGAATATGACAATAGAAGGATAACTAAGCATGGGTCAAAATCTATGTAACATGGACATATATAGAACTTTTAAGACGATGAACAAAATGAGATGTTTACTGCTTGTTACTTTATATAATACGTTAAGGGAAATATAATGAACACTGAACAGTGAAGATTGTCATCTATAAATAACTAAGGATAATCTAATTCAAGGTATAAAAAAATGGAGAGGGAATATGAAATATACCTACAATAAAAAGACAGAATCATAAATTGGGGGCATGTAGGGATATATAACTATGTAAAAATAATGATGAGAATAGCTGGGTATTGTAACCAAGTCTATAGCTCGACCCAAATTAGGTTGGGGAAGGGGGTTTAAAAGCACAATGACTATATATGTATACTTTTCTGTTATATCACTTTTTTACTAAAAAAGAGGAGAAAAATTAAATACGCATATTGAAAAAGAATTATAAATACCATCAACATAAAAGGGAGCTTGCTCAGAAGCTGAAATACACCAAGTAAATGAGATGAAGAGGGGGAAGTAGGAGAGAAATGGAAGGGAAGAAGAGAAGGATAGGAGAGACGGTAAGGGGGGGAAGAGAAGGAGAAAAATGAGGAGTGGTAAGGGGAGGGAGGAGAAGGAGAGAGGAAGGGGAAGTTGAGAAGAGAAGGATGACAGAGGGAAGAAAGGAGGTAGGGAGGGGAGGAGAGAGGGAGAAGAAAGTGATGGATAAAGTACAAATATGGTATATGGAGAGCAGAAGAGCCAATAATTGGTTTTTGGGAGTTGTTGGTAAGATGAATTAATGTAAACATTTAACAATACAATATGATGTTGGTTATGTAATAGTATACATGTGATTATATGTTATGAAAAGGGAAAAATAAAATAAAAACTTTAATCAGGAGAGATTGCAGGCTAACCAGCTCTTGACTCCCCCTCCCACTTAAGCTGCAGATTTCACCACAATAGGTGGGGGAGAATTCCATAAAATCTCCCCACCCCTCCCATCCTACAAACCCACTTTACTTTTCAATAAAGGAAGAAGAGAAAAAAAATAGTATGTCACAAATTGATTAAATGTATATAAAAGCTGATGAGAGAATTCATCAAAAACAATGATCTAATTTTTGTCATGTAATACACATGCCTTCTTAAAGTTGGAACATTTATTATTATGCTTTACAAAACAAATGAAATCCATTGGGTGAATTCCAATGAAAATTAATAAGGCACTTTTACATTATTTTTCAAACACACAAGAATCTTAATATTTGCCAAATGTCTCTCAGGATTAAATCTAACAGCCTGAGATTTGTTATGAAATGGTGTGGTTGAGAAAGTAAAGAGTGAAGTGACTTGCCTTTAAACAACAACATATTGTATCAGCACAGATATTATTTCTAAATAGCCATCCACTGAAAAGCCTCCCCCCCCCCCAAAAAAAATATATATGATTAAATGAGAGGAAAAATGCTCATTCCCAGGACTGCTATTATTGGCATGAAATGCTATTAATCACCTGGCAGAACTAATTAAAACCAAAAAGCAGTTTCATATTGCAGATAAATCTAAAATAAAAGTGCACCTTTCTTCTTCTTTCAAACAAAAATGATAAATCTGAAATGGACACTATTTTCTCTTCAACAGCGCGGTGTAATTTACGAACTATCAAGTGTTGGACAGCTGTCAAGGAGGAATGAAAACATAGAAATGAACATTGGGGGGGTTGAGGATGGAGAGGGGTATATAAGCCACAAAACATTAGGAATGAGATCCTTCTCCAACACTTTCAATTTATTAGGATTGCATTGTGGCAAATAGGGAAATCACATTATCTCTAGAGAAGGAAGGTTACATTCCCCAAGCAAACATATTTCTGGTTGTGCTGATACAAGATTGCTAGTAAAGAGTTAAGGATCTTTTGTGTTTTGGAAATACACAAAAAAAGGGGGAAGTACAAGTGATTATGTGGGGTTACATAGCTTTGTCCCCCGCAAAGCCCCCTTATCACATACTGTTCAGATTGATATACTTTATGATTATGATGTTCTTGTGCTGTAATAATTACAATTTCATTGTTAAAGTCCAAAGCTGTTTTCTTCTTTCACTGGAAGATGATTCCAGAATACTTAGAAACTTACATACCCCTCTTTTCCATTAGGACAAAGTCTTTGCCTATGTTTGAAGACTTGTGATGACCTGTCATAGAAGTAAGGCAAGATCAAAAGATGTGGAGATACCTCACCCATAGAATCTCCAAGAGCCATCTGCATAAAGGCAAGGCATTCCAAATCCCAGAAACATCAGATGAACTTCCTTCTTAATCCCTCCATAGAAGCTAAATGGATTGGCAGTTGAAATGTCCTTCAACACTGCTGGGTTTCTACCATCTCTGAATGGAGATTGCTTGCAGAGATAGGTAGTCCAGGAGGTCTACCTGCAGGTGGTCTGATCTTCAGCTTCCAGCAGCTGCCAGAAAGCATGGATAACGTCAAGCAATTATAGGCATAGTAATATGCCAGCAAGAGAGGAGAGAGTAATCCATATGGCACAAAAGTTTTCTATGTACATTATTTTGTCTAATGGTAAAGCTAACTCTAAATGCACACATGGAGATTTCCTTATAAACATCTGCTTGCACCAGCAAGGAGGGATATCTTGCATGGTTACAAGTGCTTTTCCATTAATTCTTTCAATGACTACTGTATATTTTCCCCTGTAATCCTCCCCCTGAAAAAATGTGAATGGCCTGCAGAGCTGTGATACATAGTTCTCTTATTTTTGAGCAGGAAAAAAAAAACTTTTCCTAGATTTCTTGAATAAATATATTTCTCAATGGCTTCCTGGGGAAAATCCATCAGCAGTGTGCATCAGTTGGATCCTCTTTCTAAAAGGCATACTGTGCTGGCAATGACAATTGTTTTGCATTCTCAAGAAGGTCCTAGATCATTCTAGATCACTTTAGGTTAGAGAGCAATATCACCACTAAAAATTTGTGAATTAGGATGAAATGAATCGCCAAACAAGATATCCACAAACCACTGGAACTGACTCAGCCATCCACCCATATTTATTTTCTTTCTCTTCTCTTGCTTTCCTGTTTAAAAAGAAAAGCAGAAAACCATACTTTAGCACAATGGTATCCTGTGCAATGAATGTTCTCCACAGAAGGATCGCTCTGATTGTGGGTGAGTCTGCCTCAGCTTCATCAGTTACTGTATCTCAAAGGAAATATGTCCCTATCAATACATCAGTTCTAAGCCGCCCAGAGTTCCAAGGGAGTGGGCGGCATACAAATTTTTTTTTCTTTTTTCTTTTATCGTTAAAATGTTTTTATTTTCCATTTTTCATTTTCATACAGTCACATATATACTGTGCATAACCGGGGCCATACAACATTAAACAATAATCACAGCAATTCCTCTTGTCAACAACACCCCCAGAAATATAAATAAAATAACACT
The DNA here is from genome assembly GCF_009769535.1 of Thamnophis elegans. Taxonomy (NCBI): domain Eukaryota; kingdom Metazoa; phylum Chordata; class Lepidosauria; order Squamata; family Natricidae; genus Thamnophis; species Thamnophis elegans. Next base: position 31,311,515 of record NC_045553.1, on the reverse strand, counting down.
CAAACTCAAACTCAAATAGAAACCCAATATACCTCTTCCACTCTCCATATACCTCTTTCTTTCCGTCCCCCTCCAACTTACTATCTTCCCTCCATCATTCCCCTCTACCTACTTCCCCTCCACCTCTACCACTCCTCTCTCCCAGTCCACTCCCTCCTTCCTTCTCACCCTTCTTCCCATCCTCTCTCCCGCCCTCTCTACCCCTCTGTCTTCTATCCCACTCCTCCTCCCCTTAGTGTATTTCTACTATATGTCAATGTATTCAGCTTGTCCTATTTTTACGGAGAAATTAAAGAGAAACAGTATACTTGTGAAATCGCATTACGTTGAAATCTAACACATAGTATATGTCCCCCCTCCCCTCCCCCCTAACACTCCCCCTCCCTCCCCCCTCCCGACTTCCCAGAGCATACAAATTTTATTAAATTGAGTTCCAGTGGTGGGATTCAATTTTTTTTACTACCGGTTCTGTGGGTGTGGCTTGTGGGAGTGGTGTGGCTTGGTGGGTGTGGGTTGGTGGGCCTGGCAGGGGAAGGTTACTGTAAAATCTTCATTCCCTCCACACTCCAGGGGACTGCAAAATCCCCATTTCCTCGGGATCAGCTGGGACTCGGGAGGCAGAGAATAGATGGGGGCGTGGCCAGTCACAGGTGGTATTTACCGGTTCTCCAAACTACTCAATATTTCTGCTGCCGGTTCTCCAGAACTGGTCAGAATCTGCTGAATACCACCTCTGACATGTTCCCTTCAAAACCTTCATAAATGTATGAGCCATATAGAGCCCATTTATCCAGGAGCAGGTTGTTTTCAGATGTTTGCCATTTGGATTTTATCCCAATCTCTCATGCATTCACATTTTCAAAGCAAGAATTTTTTTGTTACTACCAGGGGAAGAAGGAACATCTAGGTGATTATGTATGTTTATGCAATGATAAACACTGCCAGAATAAGTAACAAATAAATTGTTATGAAAACACAAGTCCTGACCCCAAAGGGCCATCTAATCTAGACACCTTCTTCTATGGCAATTAGATGTCCACAGGTAGGATATGACACAAATAATTTCAGCACAAGATCTTCATGTAGTGCACCTAATATAGCATTTTTGTCATAATGAGAAAAGTCATTGATAATTCTACCTCCCTTTTGTGTGTACCATTCTCTTAGCATAAGATGGTAGAATTTCAGAGAACTTCCTCTTAAAATGTCAGTTCGTTTTGAATAATGTGTCTTTTGTTAAATCACTTGAATGGAAACCCATTTGTCTTGGATTTCTATAACATTATAAGTCTCTGTTTAATCATGAAAATCTTCTACCCATTTGAAATGCGAAATAAATTTTTCCAGATGTTTTTCTTTGAGCTGATAAAATTTTAACATGCCAGCAACAAAATATTTCTCAAAATCAAATTCATTGCTCCCCTTAATCTAAAAGCAGACTGTGGACATTTTAAGGGAACCAATAATGCAAATGCATGAACAATTGAGGAAGGCATTTATATAGTGGTTTTCGTGGCTTTTCAAGAAGTAGATCAATTTCATATTGAATGAGACCAAAGAAAATCTGCAGGCACCCTGGCATACATTTATGTTTGAATTCTCACTTTTTGCAAGATTTTCTTCTTCAGTATAAGCTATTTTGTTTCATTTTCTTTCAGCACTCATATTTCTATGTGCATTTTTTGAACTGTGCATGAATTAAATCTAAAAAGCTGCATATATTCTGATCCAAGCATAGATTCAAAATGCAGATCAAAACATGTTTTTGCAGAAATGCGCAATGAATAGCTTTCTCCTACATGCTTAGATTGGCCTCAGCCTATTTAAGTAAAAATGTTTGATCTTCCAAGTAACATATTTGTACTAAGCTGGGATCAAAATGACAAAATACGTTCATAGAATACTGGCAAATCTGTTTTATAACTTCAGCAACTTGGATTCTTTGTAAGTATACTTTGAGAAAACCTTGTAAAATAGATTTCTTTTATATTTATAGAATAGATTATTGAATTTCTCCTCACATTTCTTTCACTATTCAACTATTTCTCTCTGCATCCTGCCCTACTTCACCAAACTTTGAAGTAAGAGATTTTTAAAATATTCATTCCAGAATTATAGTATACGTTTTGCTAAAAGTTTTTGTTTCATTGAGTTTGTCTTTGCATTTCCCATCCTGTGCATTATCAGAAAACACAATAGCAGTAAAGAATTGCCCCAAAACATACAATATATGTTTGCATATATAATATATATGTTAATATCATATGTTGGTATCGTTTGTATATAGTACATATATTTGATATCATAAACACTGTTTTCATTCAATGTTCATAGATATAAATTTCAAAAATAAAGCAGTTGCCCTGTGTTTTCTCCTGTTGACTCATAATTAATGTACATAATATAATGTTAGCAATCCGATCTTTTTTTAAAATATCTTATATCTCTTGGAAGTGTCAGTGTTATTATTGAAATAGATGTACTTTTTTTCCCTGATTGCATTTTTTGCTGGTTTATGCCTGAAATAAATAACTATTTGATTTATTGATACTGCTTTGATTCTGCTGTTTCAGACTTCTAATGACTGGATCTTGGGTTTTAATTTTAGTTCCTGAAGCAGACTAACTTGTATATCCTGACATCATTATAAAGCCCTTGTTTCTTCCCTAAAAAATCATCAGGAAAAGAGGCATCTCATTTATCCATCAGCTGAAAAAAGAGAATGTTTAGGGACCCAACCACCATTATCAGTTCAGACGTGGAAACGGAGAAAGAAATCTCCTTCCAACAGCCTTCCCCCCCTCCTACTTTGCAGGGCTAATCCTGTAAGGAAGGAAGGAGGGAAACATTCTGGTGTTGTTTCTAGCCTAATCCTTATCTTTATTGCCCTGCTTACAGAACTGCCTCTCGGTTAAGCCTTATTACATTGTAACAGCTAAAGGTTCTTGGTAGTAGGCCTAGCCTTTCTGTCGCCTGAATTTTTCTGGAGTTTTTTGTCCTTTGCTGATACTTTGCTTTTCTTTGCTTTATTAGGGGCTTGACTTTCTTAAAGGGGAAGGATTGTTTTAAGCTTTTTACACTCCTTTAGTGATTCCAGGCACTGTCCTTTTGGAATGTACTTTCAAGAGGCAGGATGCTAGCTTGGCACTGGGTTTTTTACTGCTTTTCTGGGGGCATTTGACCTTTCCTTAAATATGGATGATTTCCTTAGGATATCTTGTGAGGTGAGTGACATCAGCTGGTATCTTTAAGTGGTGCAAATGGATCTAAATATTGCTTCTCGTGGGTGTGAAATGATGCTTTGTCAGTTCACTGACCACAGGAGTCTCTTGTCTATGGGGATTTTTCAGTCATCCAGGTCATGGCTGTTCCAAAGGTGCTTTTTTCAAGAGGCAACTAGACTTTCTTGCTTTTCAGAAAGTCCAGCTGCCTCTTGAAAAAGCACCTTTGGGTTTTTGCATTGGTTTGGAGTGACCAGACACAGTTGTTCACTGAGTAAGATTTTTTTAAAGGGGGTAGAGGTGTGGATCCTCCAATCATTTAGTTTTTTTTTCATGATAAGGCTTAGTAACATGGCACCAGGCTTGAAGTTTATTTAGATATCCGTGGCATGTACTAATTTTATTGTGATCCTGACAAGCTTGGATGGCTTGAACCCTATATAGTTTATTAATTTGTCTCTTTAGCTCAGCATTTTGTTGCCCAAATATGCCCACCCACTTTCTGGAGAGCTTAAATGACCTCTCTGCTAAAGGATGCCATTTTATGAGCAAGAATTGGCTGCTGATAGTTATCATTGCATTTTAACTATTTAATTCCTCAAAGTGCTCCGGCACTCTGCTTGATTTGTAACTCCAGCTTGCAGGTATTTTCTAATCTAATGATTGATATTTAGGGCAGCTTTTTGCAAGCAAGAAGCTTTTTTTTGTACAGGTAATCCTTGATTTACAACAGTTCATTAGTGACTATTCAAAGTTACAATGGCACTGAAAAAAGTGACTTATGACCATTTTTCACACTTACAACCATTGCAGCATCCCCATGGTCATGAGAGGCCAGGCAAAGCGCCCCTTGATCTAAGCGATGTCAAATTGGCCATGCCCATTCAGTCACATGAGCCATGCCTACCCAGCTGGTCATTAGGGCAGAGAACCGGTTGTTGAATTATTTGAATCTCACCACTCTGTGTGTGTGTGTCCCCCCCACCTTTGTTTCCTTACTTCTACAGATCTATTTCTTCCTTCTAAATTTTCACATTTGCGAGGGCAAACAGTAGCTTCAGTTTGCTGTCACAAAGAAGAACAATATTTCTGCCACCACCTTTAACCAGCAGCATTTTTTAAATAAAAAATGTAGACAATGCAGGAAGAAAGCATAAATGCCATCTTGCAGTTTCTCAAGAATGTTCTTTCTCATAAGAAGCTTATGCTTTTCAGCTTATTTTGATCAAACTTTGCAACTTTGTTTTAAATTTATCTTGGTGATATTTTTGAACTAGCAGGAAATGCCACTTCTGGTACTGTATTTTCATTACCCATCTCTCCATGATGATAAACAACAGTATGCATTCTAAGTATTTTTAAATTCAAAATCCTGATTCATGCTTGAAATAGTTCCTGCCCTTCCTTTAAAAAAAGTCTCTTTCAATCATTTTAGAAGTGTTCAGCCTCCAAACAGCTATATTTTAAGTCAGAAACATTCTGTTTCAAATTAAAACAATTCCAAAGTAATCAAAACATCTTGATTCCTACTCTGAAGCTCTCTTTGGCTGCCTACAGATCCTAGTTCAATGACAGAAGTTCCATCATGATGTGCTCTCATGAGATTTATTCAAATACAATACAATACAATACAATACAATATAATACAATAACAGAGCTGGAAGAGACCTTGGAGGTCTTCTAGTCCAACCCACTGCCTAGGCAGGAAACGCTATACCATTTCAGACAAATGGCTATCCAACATCTTCTTAAAGACTTCCAGTGTTGGGGCATTCACAACTTCTGGAGGCAAGCTGGTCCACTGATTAATTGTTCTAACTGTCAGGAAATTTCTCCTCAGTTCTAAGTTGCTTCTCTCCTTGATTAGTTTCTACCCATTGCTTCTTGTTCTACCCTCAGGTGCCTTGGAGAATAGTTTGACTCCCTCTTCTTTGTGGCAACCCCTGAGATATTGGAACACTGTTATCAGGTCTCCCCTAGTCCTTTTCATTAAACCAGACATACCCAGTTCCTGCAACTGTTCTTCATATGTTTTAGCCTCCAGTCCCCTCATCCTCTTTGTTGCTCTTCTCTGCACTCTTTCTAGAGTCTCCACATCTTTTCTACATCATTGCGACCAAAACTGAATGCAATATTTCAAGTGTGGCCTTACCAAGGCATTATAAAGTGGTATTAACACTTCACATGATCTTGATTCTATCACTCTGTTTATGCAGCCTAGAACTGTGTTGGCTTTTTTGGCAGCTCCTGCACACTGCTGGTTCATATTTATATGGTTGTCCACTAGGACTCCAAGATCCCCTCTCACAGTTACTACTGTTGAGCAAGGTATATAAAAAGACAAGGAGTCCTGAAAAGCCCAAAATAATCAAGTACCCCTCACAATTAAAAGATGGAATGAACATCTCAATTTATAAATGAGGATTTCACATAAATTCTTTTTTTAAAAAGGTTTTTGGAAGAAAATGTTCTTTCATCAGAAAGAATGAGAATTGATATCAAGAAATACAGAATTTTTCTCTCCAGCGTTGGAAACACACAAATTACAAAATTATTGAAGCAATATAAACAACCTCAGCTCTTGGGATGAATGTCACTATGCCCTTTCAAAATTGCTTTTGTTTTGCCGGTATTCTCTGTCTCCTGCCTGCTTTAATGACATAATATTAATTTTCTTTTATTTCTGGCACCCTTGGAGTCTGTTTTGCAGAATGGTTCACAGAAGTACTATTCAAACAGGTAAACAGCTGACTCTGTCTCCATTCCTCTGTGCCAGGTAAATCAAATGCTGCCCTGCCAGGCAACCTGCATTGCAATTGTAGTGAGAAAGAGAAATGGGGAAAGAGAGGCGAGAGCGGGGGGAAAGCACTACTGAAGCCAGGTCTTTAGAAGGAGAGGAAAACAAGCATGAGTTTCATGCCAGGATATGGTCTGGCAGCAGGATGGTCTATTTCAAAGGAAATAAGATAAAATGGTTGTGGGGAAATCGGGTCTAGAGGGTAAATGATGATTAAGGGTGAAATTGCTTGGATTTTGTTTTTCTTTCTCTTCTCTTCTCTTCCCCCCGCCCCCGCTTATGCTGTGTACTACTTTATTCCTTTCAATGTGCATTCCGATTGTATGCCTGCTTAGTCTCATGTAATCCCCTCCTCTCCAATCTCTCCATTTTACAAGTGGGGGGGGGGAGAAAACCAACAAGTCAGTCATAAGACAACATGAACTGACTGTAATGAGGATTACATGCTGTGAAGGTCATAATAGGAATAGCACTTACACTTACATACCACAGCCCTCTCTAAGCAGTTTATAGAGTCAGCGTGTGGCCCCCAACAATCTGGGTCCTCATTTTACCGACCTTGGAAGGATGGAAGGCTGAGTCAGGATCGAACTCCTGGCAGTCAGCAGAATTAGTCTGCAATACTTCATTCTAACCACTGCACCACCATGGCTCCATAAATGCAGACATTGGTCATAAATTTTATTTTTAGCACTGTCATAATTTTAACAGCCATTAAATGAGGCAGTCACTGATTAGTGAATTCTGGGATTTAAGGAAGGAAAAATTCTGCAAGTCCAGTCACCTTTTTACAAACAAAGATTGACTCCTGGCTATGATCTATACCAGGGGTGTCAAATTGCAGAGTCACGGCAGTATCACAACTTTCCCCCCCTTCACTAAACTGGGCATGGGCATGTCCAGTGCGTGACACATCCGCACCCATTGGGCCGGGAGTTTGATACCCCTGATCTATACATTATCTAACTATTGAAATAAACAAGAAATGCATATGAAGAAATGCAATCAACTATATCAATAAAAATCAGCCATAAGGATTTTGAAAAGTCCTTTCAAAAGCTCTTCACACTCAAGAGAAAGAGTGCATTGCCGTTTTGAAGTACACTTTTGCTTTACATATGTTTCAACATATGGACAGTTTTAAAGTTTTTTTTTTTTTAAAACTGAAATAAGACTTTTGGCTGGAATGACATGACTGCTGAGCAATTCTCCCACTAGGCCAGATTAATTTTAGGCAGGTGGCTGCTGAAGGATTTTTTTAAAAGTTCTTGATCCTTTTTTCAAGGATATAACTTGCAAGTTGAAAGAAATAGACATTATTAACTTACAAAGGTGAAAGAAGTAGGCAATATTAGCCTATAAAACGGTATCTGAGCTAAGCAGTTAAAGTTGCTTATCAGCAGAATAAAAACAAAGTGAACAAAGTTGTCTCCTTCATAAATGTAGTCCTCATGATCTTTTTGTTGGTTCATGATATTGAAATATCTTCAATAACCTCAGGTCTACTCTTAGGCAAAAAATAAACTATATGTTGACAAAGCAATTTCTATATGCTTTATGTCATGGTTCTGTATATGGATATGAATCAACTCAGCTGGAATGTCATAGATGAAGAAACTACCAATTAAGCCAAGGTCAACTTCACAAAGCTTCTGAATAACTATACTGAACATTTATGCTTGAAGTTTCTGGTCCTTGCAGCTCACACTAAGGCATAACATAGCTTGCTTTTGGCTTAGGGAAAAATATAGTTTGCATAATTCCTAGTTACAAATAATGTTTGCTACTTACTGAAAAATTGTGCATTTAGTCATAGTTGTCAGTGTTTTTTGGGGGGGATAGAAATGGTATAAGAAAGTTTCAAGGAGGTCAGAATGGCCCAAAGTCGTGTCCGAGACACTGAACAATTTGGGGAAAGTTAAAACTGAAAAAGAGTTGGTTATCTCTTGGAGGTCTATTTCCATTTCCAATTTTAATTTTTTAGTATTGTTTTTTAAAGAACATTGAAATATAACAGGTTTTCCATCAAATTACTAAGGTACACATCTCAGGTGAGGATGAGATATCAAATCATATCCCTATCATCTCAACAACTTTGTGTAATACTGCATATTGTATGCTCTAGCAATATCATCTTGTTATAGATACTGGAGTTTGTAAATAATGGTTTCTGGCTTCATATATCTTAAGAAACCAGCCAACTCACAGAAGTTCCATACAGAATAAACAATAAGCAGTGTCTCAGAGCTACTTCTATACAATGATCCTCAGAGGCTATGGAAACAGTTTAAGAAATTCTGCAAATCCTTCAGATGTTTTGCCTGAGGAAGAATCACCAGTTTAATTGTTTGCGGCTAAATCCTTTCTCAACTTAAGGTTATGCAGACCACACCTGAAAAACATTGTTCTTACAAGAATCCTCTTGGAAACTCCTTAAGTGTTTTACCTGAGGGACAAACTCTCCAAGCTTTCTCTTTGTGTACCTTTAAGCAAAAATAGGAGAGAGAAAGTAATGATTGCTGCAGACAATACAACAGTTTTAGTGTTTGATTTCATTCCATTTCATTCATCCTGTCTTATAATGAAAGTTAAATCTTTCCAAACCTGAGGATCCTTGGCATGCAACAGCTTTAAAAAGGGCTAGGAAAAATAATTAGAATTTCAAGGCTAAAGCTTATCAAATTCCTTACAAGGCCCTTTGACAATGTCTCCAAATATGAGACTGAATGAGCAAAGAGTGAGTTGTATCTTCTCAATTTCTTGGTAGGATGAACACTTCTCCTTTCCCAGAAAAATTGATTTGGCTTTCTACAATCTTCTCATTTTTTAAAAAATTCTGCATCCCTATGCTTATAATTGGAGCAAATCTTGCCTGTACCTTGGTGTGCAAGAATCTTTGTGTATAAGTTTACATGTATAAACATCTATTCAATAACACAGTTCAGTGCAGTGGTTAAGGCATCAAGCTATAATTTGAGAGATTGTGAGTTCTAGTCAAGCAGTCAACTGGATGAACCAGTTAACTGTGACTCTGCCCCAGGAAGAAGAAGAAGAAGAAGAAGAAGAAGAAGAAGAAGAAGAAGAAGAAGAAGAAGAAGAAGAAGGAGAAGGAGAAGGAGAAGGAGAAGGAGAGGGAGAGGGAGAGGGAGAGGGAGAGGGAGAGGGAGAGGGAGAGGGAGAGGAAGAGGAGGAGGAGGATGACGACGACAAGGGCAAACCACTTCTGAAAACCTTGCCAAGAAAATGAGGAAGCCTTGTCCAGACAACCAGTAGGAATCAAGATGACTTGAGAACAATGAATATTTTTTTTAAAAACTACATTCATCTTTGCTGCAAAATATTTTATACATATTTTCAACCAGTTGAACATTTCTAAGGAATGTTATGTCTGTAAAACAGTGCCTTAATAGTAGAAAAGTAGCAAAAAATTCAATTCCAGGTAATATGTTAGTTTAGAAAATACAAATTAAGGTGTCTCATATTAATACATAAATAAATTTATTTCCCATTCCTACAAGCATGACCTTTCCCTAGCCTTTTTTTTTTGTGATATTAAGGATCTTTGGGTGCAAAATATGACAGATAATGGGAATATAGAAAAGAGATTCACATTTACCTCCAAAGAACTTATTATATTTCCAATATATTTCCAACTGTTTATTGGTAACCAATGCAACCTATACACAATAATGTTGTTTTGGCAACGTTAAGGCTCACACACAACAATAAAAGTAAAGTTGGGCAAATTCTTCTCAGTGTTCATCTATCACTTTTTTAGACTTTCACTAACATTTAGACTTTCACTTACCGCTACTTTTCTTAAGAAGAACTTTACAAATTTATCCAGAATTTCACAACTGGTGTAGCAATAGTTACATAAAGTTTGACCTATTAAAAGAGTGCTTTGCAATCGATTCTCCTTGTAATATAAGAGGAAAGGATGCAGAGGGAGGGAAGAAGAAGGAAGGATAGATACCGTATTTATCGGCGTATAACACGCAGTTTTAAAACTAAAATTGCAAGCTTAAACCCTGCCTGCGTGTTATACGCCGATACTGCGTGTTATACGCCGGGTCCACTGTTCCCTCTAAGGTGCGCGGCCGCGCGGCCGCGCACATGGCAAGAAACCCCCGCGCAGAGGTTTCTAACTCCCGCGCAGAGGTTTCTTTCAAAGCAAACGTGGGGAAGTCCTTTGCAGGCAGCTAGAACTGGCTGCCTGCAAAGGACCTCCCCAAACTTGTTTCAGCGGCAGCTCTCAGCCTGGCGGCAGCGTCACACAGACTGTGGAAGGAGGGGGAGGAGGAGGGAACCAAAGAGAGCTTTTACCGAGTCTGCGCCCCACAGCCAGGACCGTCCTGGCGCCTCCAGCCGCGTTTCTTCCTGCAAAGCCCTTCGGGCAACCCAAGAGTTCCGCTTGACGCCAGAAGGGCTTTGCAGGGAAGAAACGCGGCGTTTCTTCCTGCAAAGCCCTTCTGGCGCCAAAAGGAACTCTCGGGTTGCCCGAAGGGCTTTGCGGGGAAGAAACGCGGCTTGAGGCGCAAGGACGGTCCTGGCTGTGGGGCGCAGACTCGGTAAAAGCCTCTCTTTGGTTCCCTCCTCCTCCCCCTCCTCCTCCTCCTCCTCCTCCTCCTCCTCCTTCTTTCTGGAGCCCCTTCCTCAAAGATTTGGTACCAAAGCAATGGCGGTGAGGAAGTTGTGTCTTTTGGATTTTGCACTGTTGTCTTTTCAATGGTTCTCAGACTGGTTGAACCTTTAGCAGCTGGGGTGATATTCTTTACTGTTAAGGTTACAATTGGATGTGTTGGACAAATCTTAAAAGATGAAACTTTTATTAAAACGTTTGACTTAACTAAAAACGTCTTCCTTTTTCTTCTTCTTCTTAAATATGATTTATTTATTTATTTTTACTTCAGAAGTTTGATGACCGTTGTACAAACTAATCCAACCTAAATGTAGAGGAGGAGAAGAAGGGGGGGGGGATTTAAAAAGAGCAGAGGAAAAAGAAAAGAAGCATGAAGAAAACATAAAGAAAGGGATGGGAGGGAGGGAAGGAAGGAAGGCACTTTATGTTGAGGAGTTAATGTATAATTCATGTTCTAATGTTATAAATTTTAATCCAACATTAAGTTCCGAGCTTCCAAGTCATTTATTTTTAATGAAAAAAAATTTTACTCAAATTTTTGTGTTAAAATGGGGGATGCGTGTTATACGCCGGTGCGTGTTATACGCCGATAAATACGGTATATACCAGGCCCACATGGGATAATTGGTGGAAGAGAGAAGCCAAGCAATACTAGGTAATTAGATAACCTTATTTTTCTCAATTTTCTCGGGATAGACCAATGGGGAGAATCAATGACAGGAACTCATTTTTGTCATATTCTCTTTGCTATCCCGAAATGGCTGCTTTACTTCATGCAGAGAAGGAAGAAGACAAACAGCAGTTGGCCTTGTCTAAGCCAAAGCTGCATCTGTTTATTTCACCTTTTTAGTTTTAACTCCATGATTTTAGAAGATCAGAGTAGTTATCCTGTACTGGCCTTTCTCCAGTTTCTGTATGCTTTAATATACCTATAATGACTCTTCTGGATTAGTGGGTGGCATTCAAGTCTGTCCAATGCATGCATGTAATCTGTATTTTTGTTTTCAACCTGTCCAGAACAGATGCAAGTTTTGTTTTATTTTTGTTTTAATTTTCCCTTAAAATCAATTGCTTGAGAAGTTTTTGACTATGCTGGTCTGTTGTTATGTTAATTTTTACACCACAGATTTTTGAAATACACATTTCCCCAAAGAAAGTTCTTTTTTTAAAAAAAAAAAAATCCCAGCTCCCATTTATTGCAAACTTTTTAGAAACTTCATACCTTCTGCCTGATGTTTCTACAAAAGGTGGGCTCGGTTTCATGGTTTTCTCTGCCACTGTCAAATCATTTTGGATTGATTCTTGTAAATCTTTCAACAGACCCTGGTAGAGTTTGTGTGTGTGTGTGTCAGCCTCAACTAACACGTTTTGGCCTATCAGGTACAAGGATTTAAAACATCTCTCCTTTTTTGTAAGCATATCAGGGTTTGGTAATAACTATGTTCTTCAATTAGTAGTTCATTTTTTAATTTTAACTTTTTCCTAATTCGCAAAAATGTTCTGAAGCCCAGGAGACATAAACTAATCAGCTAGATCAAATGTGAAACATGCAAGGTTTTGTTACACTGAGAATTGAAAATGTGGTGTGACTTGCATCTTGTCTCCATGTTACTCTCACCTTCAACTTTCCACAAAACTGCTTAGCCTTCTTTAGACTTAATGAAGGCAAAGCAATTACTAAATAACATAATACCAAGTGGATAGGAGAATTTGAAATCAGATTCTTTTTTTTTAAAGGAAAAAAAATCTTGCCATAAGAGGAAGATATCCAGTTATTTAAAAAAAACAGGTTGGGGTTGTTCTCTCTCCCAACCACATTATGCATTTTTCATGGAAATAACAAGATCAACTTCAATCAATCAGAATAGAGCTGGAAGGGATCTTGGAGGTCTTCTAGTCCAACCCCCTGCTTAAGCAGGAGACCTCTTACCAGGGGTGTCAAACTCATGGCATCTTGTTGCCGTCATGCGATGTACCATGACTTTTCCCCCTTAGGTAAAATGGGGGTGGGCATGGCTAGCGCATGATGCATCCAGCCTATGGGCCATGAGTTTGACACCCCTGCCCGATACCATTCCAGGCAAGTGGCTGTCCTGTCTTTTCTTAAAAACCTCCAGTGATGAAGCACTCACAACTCCTGAAGGCAAAACTGTCCCACTAGTTAATGGTCTTCACTGTTAGGAAGTTTCTCCTTAATTCCAAGTTGCTTCTCTCCTTGATTAATTTCCATCCATTGTTTCTTCTGCTGCTTTGGAAAATAAGTTGACTCCCTCTTCTTTGTGGCAGCCCCTCAAATACTGGAATACTGTTATAATGTCCCCCCTAGATCTTCTTTTCTCTAGATTGGCCATACCCAAATCCTGCAACAGTTCTTCATATGTTTTAGTCCCCTGGTTGCTAGTTCTAGTTGCTCTTTTTTGCAGTTTTTCCAAAATATAACAGAATAACAGAGTTGGAAGGGACCTTGTGGGTAATCTAGTCCTGTGGTCTCCAACCTTGGCAACTTTAAGACCTGTGAACTTCAACTGAAGTCCACAGGTCTTAAAATTGCCAAGGTTGGAGACCACTGATCTAGTCCAACCCCAACCCACCCAGGCCAGAGACCCTACACCCTTTCTGACAGATGGCAGTCCAGTGTCTTCTTGAAAGCTTCCAGTGATGAAGCTCCCACAACTTCTGAGGCAACTTCTGTTCCATTGGTTGATTGTTCCCACTGTCAGAAAATGTCTCTAAGAAATATATCTAAGTCGAATCTCTCCTTGATTAATTTCTATCCATTATTCCTTGTCTGGCCTTCAAGTACTTTGGAAAATAGTCACAACATCTTTTTTGTAATGTGGTGATCAAAACTGGGTGCAGTATTCCAGGTATGGTTTTACTGTTTCTCAGTGAATCCACTGTAATCGTTTATAAATAATTACTGCAGAACTTTTCATTCAGGAAGTTTTTGACTATAATTTAATTTATATTCTAATAAATCTTGTATTATTCCCTTTTTTTATTTCTGGTTTTGTTGATTTGGAAAGACAAATGTATGTTGTAAGAAATTGAATGCTGAGTAAAATAATTAAACTGCTGGTTAGCTATTCCAGAGCTGTATCACAAACCACACAGAAAACCATATAGGCCTTACTTTCTTAACAATAAACCTTAATTAAATATCCAGTTTGGTCTATTGATTTTGGGCTATTCTCACTTTCTCTCAGCCCAACTCACCTCACAGGGTTGTTGTTGTGGGGAAAATAGGAGAAAGGAGCATTAGATATTGTTGTGGTCGAGCAGAATCTGGTTGAGCTGCTGATGGACTCGGATAGCAAGGAACCATATGAGTCTGCCCTGGATGATGTGGAGGACCCTGGGCAGGGTTCAGACTCAGAGCAGGGACCCGAGAGGCTGGTTGGCCACCAGGAGGTGCCTAAGGCATGGAGCAGTGGGGAGGATCAAAGGCAGTTTGTCCCTGATGCTAGATTGAGAGGGGCTGAGAAACGGAAGCAGCAACTCCGTAGGCAGACTCACAGAAGATGATTAAGCACAGGTGGTTGTTGATTGGCCCCCTCCCAAGAGAGATTATAGGTGAGGCGTTGGGAGGGGACATTTTCAGGAAACAACTGTTCGAATTAGTAGTTAAGAAAATCTATCTGTGTATCCTAGTTGTGTCTGTTGGTTTGGACTATCTGCGTTGCTTCATTTGAATTATCTGGGTTGCTGCAGAGCTACTCTATTGAATGTGAGTTGCCTGGGCCCTCAGCCAAAGGATTCGTTATCTCAGTAATTGACCAGTGGCAAACAGCCAAGTCTGTGTTCTGGTTTATTCACAGGCCGTGGGGGTCAGAATAGATATGATAACTCCCTAAAGTTATTTATAATTTTTTAAAAAAAAATCTAAAGAAACATACAGATCAGTTATCAATTTACAACCATAACCGAGTCCAAAATTTCTGTGGTTAAGCAAAGCAGTTGTTAAGTGAGTTTGCCCCATTTTTTGAACTTTCTTGTCTCAGTTGTTAAGTGAATCACTGCAGTTGTTAAATTAGTAACATGGCTATTAAGTGAATATGGCTTCCCCATTGACTTTGCCTGTCAGAAGGTCGCAAACGGTGGCCACATGATCCTGGGACACTGCAACCATCATCAATACATGACAGTTGCCTAGAGTCTGAATGTTGAACCCTTGACCATTGACATTGACAAAAAACATTTGTAAGTGTGAAAAATAGTCTTAGGTCACTTTTTCAGTGCTGCTGTAACTTCAAACAGTCACTAAATCCAGGGTTGCAAGTCAAGATGTACCTGTAATTTTTTACATTCATTTTTCTAATTTTCTAGAGGATATTTTTTCTCTGCTATAAATCTTTTTGAAGAGGCACAGTGTGTGTGTGTGTGTGTGTGTGTGTGTGTGTGTGTGTGTAAGAGAGAGAAAGAGAGATGCACACACATATGGCATGCATAAATTTTTTTAAGGCTGTTTACAATTATTCCATTAAACAGAAATGCACATTCAATCCACTTTCCATTTGTATTCCTTTAACAAACAAGAAAAAAACAACAACAAAACAAAATCAAGGAATCACCTGAGACTTGCGTAAAAAAAAAAAAAACAACAACAACCAAGGGATCCATCTATGTCTAGAATTAAAATGCAAAGTGGCAAATTCCTATACCCACCCAGTTCCCATTAATTGCTTTCCAAAAAGAATGAAAAGGCTCCTCTAGAAGAGAGCAACCTCCTCACTACAACTGAAATAAAACCTCTTGTGAGTAACTAGAATGGATAGGTAAAGAACTTTCCTGTATTAAGGAAAGCTGAAACTAAATTAACCACGAGCTTCTACAAAGTTACCTGTCATCATACATTATTTTTGTGTCATATTTAATTACATAACAAAATGGCTTATTATGAACAAGAGTCTCCAAAAAAAGGAATTAAGGATTACTTTTAGTGTATTACACAGAATAGCGATTTGTTCCCCTTTTTTATCATTTTGACTCTACACTGGCCAAATTATAAGCTTAGCTGTCTTTACCTGCAGTGGTGCAGACCTAGAGACAGGAACTTATCAGGTTGTCACTGGGAGGTTGGAACTGCAGGATATGGACGAGAAAGACAAGATGGTAGTAGCCACAACAATGTGATGGAAGCTCCATCTGGTGTTTATGTGTTATCCTTTGTCTTTGGGTAAAGATATGCAGTCCATATGTCAGGGTTCCAAGTAAGACCCCCAACGAAAGCTTGAGTTTCCTCAAAGTTCCATTTTATTAGAGATGACATATTGGCACATCTGGGAAAACCCGAATCTGAGAGTTTCCATGTTGTCCCCACCCAAGTGAAAGTCCAAGTCCCTGCCCAGTACCCACAGGTCCGTCACATGGTCCAATCATCTCCAACTGGAGATGCCTCCCAATCACACCACTCTGGGTGCAGGGTAAGGTGACTTTGATTCTCTGAGAAAGGAATTTTATTTAGATTAAATATCTCCCATACGCCATACAATCTCCCCTCCCATTTTTCCACAGTAGAAAATGTGGCAGGTCTAAAGGCTCAATGTAAAAGATGGCCTGACATGGTAACTGTTACATGTTACAGAGACTGGAGCAGTAGGCTTCACCCAGGTCTTCCATTCTGGTGGGAAAATGCTCCCTATAAAAGGGCTAGCTGTCAGGCAGGCCAGTGGTGGATTTGTAAATAGTTACAATAATACAATAGCAGAGTTGGAAGGGACCTTGGAGGTCTTCTAGTCCAACCCTCTGCCTAGGCAGGAAACTCTATACCATTTCAGATAAATGGCTGTTCAACATCTTCTTAAAGATTTCCAGTGTTGGGGCATTCACAACTTCTGGAGGCAAGCTGTTCCACTGATTAATTGTTCTAACTGTCAGGAAATTTCTCCTCAGTTCTAAGTTGCTTCTCTCCTTGATTAGTTTCTACCCATTGCTTCTTGTTCTACCCTCAGGTGCTTTGGAGAATACTTTGACTGCCTCTTCTTTGTGGCAACCCCTGAGATATTGGAACACTGCTATCATGTCTCCCCTAGTCCTTCTTACTATTAATCTAGACATACCCAGTTTCTGCAACCGTTCTTCATATGTTTTAGTCTCCGGGCGCCTAATCATCTTTGTTGCTCTTCTCTGCACTCTTTCTAGAGTCTCCACATCTTTTGTCTAATAAAGTTGTCTAATAAAGAGTGTTGTTTGTCACCGAAGCCTGAGTCTGTCTCATTCATTCACCCAATCTAACAGTAACCATATGCAGCCCTTCAGTTCTAATCCAACCAAGAATTACCCACTGGAGAAAACAAAATCAGGAATGTGGAAAAATTAACTGGTTTCCATTTGTAAGAGTCTTATTTTATTTTATTGTTTAGGAAATTACCTATCAACTCTTCCATTATTTTCCCCCCAGCTGCCAAAAGTTGTCCACCAAAGTTTAATTCTATCTAGCCTGTTGTTGGGGATGAGTAAGATACAGACCAAAACTTTGATTTGTTTTAAATCTTTAGTCGGGCATAGCCCCGGGTTTTGAACCCAGAAAGCAGAATTTCCTCTTTGTTGCACATCTGCATCACAACATCTGGCATAGGTGGCTGTTGTGGCCCGGCAGGAGCCGTTGGAGCTGCCACCAGACTCCGACAGTGAGGGGTCTTATGAGTCGGCCCTGGAAGAGGTGGAGGACCCTGGACAGGGTTCCGACTCTGAGCAGGGCGCAGAGAGACTGGTTGGTCACCAGGTGGTGCCTGAGCCTTGGATCAGTGGGGAGGAGACAAGAGAGAATGATCCAGAAACCACCTGTGAGTTGTTCTGGGATGCACGCCGTTGAAGGGCTACTTGACGTCAAGAACAACTACATAATTACAGGAGGTAATTACGCTCAGCTGATGCTCATTAAGATCCTCTCCTGATTATAAAAGAGACTGCTTGTGCCACACCCTTCTTGCAGAAGTCAATGTTAGGGACTAACGAGAAACAAACTTGGCAGGCTGGATTGCTGCCAGAGTTTGTTGGCATTGCTGCCAAGGTTTGTAGGACTTGCTGCCAGAGTGCTTATCTCTTTGTTTATGTGGCTTTCAGTCAATGAGAGTTTGGACTGATTAAAAAACATTCTCATTTACGTTTGTTTCGGCTTTCGTTCCTGGATGGAGGAGGGGGGTCAGAACAGGTGGCAGAATTCAGACCAGCAAAAAAAAAAAATCAAAACAAAATTTTAAATAATCAAAAAATGCTAAGACCTTAGAAAGAGCACAGACAAGTGTAACAATGAAGATAAGGGATGTCCCAAAGATGCTTTTTCAAGAGGCAACTGGACTTTCTGCTTTTTCTTTGAAGACATTTTGCTCCTCATCCAAGAAGCTTCTTCAGCTCTGAAAGTCCCATTGTCTCTTGTAAAAGCACCTTTGGGACAAGGTGACAGGTAGGAAAGATTTAAATGGGGTTCCCCTCACTGGGTCCCCATCTTCTAACTCCCTGTTTAGAACCTCTAATGATCTGGAGGTTTTCCCACCACAAAGAAAGGAAAAACCACAGAATTTGATTTACCAACTGTTTGACACTTTGTAAATCCTAACTAAATCTGAAAAGAAAAGACAGAGACAGACAGAGATTAATAGGCAGTAGATGGGCCTAACACCAGGATCAACAAACAAGAAAATAAGGCAGGTATTCTTATTCACAAAGATACCTTAGTCCATCTGTACGCCTTTGAAATTCAGCAGCATTTTAGGCTTCAACTTTCTCTCCAAAACTCAATTCAGCATGCAATCAATCTTGTTTGAGCCAGATGTCTAAGGCTCATGTTCCTTTCCATTTAGTAGCAGAATTCTTTTTCACCACAATTGAGATTTGGAAAAGTGTGTGAAGTACTTTGTTGGAATTTTCTTTTCTATAAACTCTGTCTTTAGTGACACTAATGCTATCACAAGATAATACTCTTTCGGAACAAAAAAAACCCCTTCAGTGTTGCTGCCAAATCAATGGGAAAAAAATCATAGTAATAATTATTAATACTCTCTGTGTAAAACTGTCAATGTCATCACCTTTAACTGGGTGAAATGGTGCATCGTAGGGCAATAATTTTTGAACCAAGCTACCTTAAATGGGCTAACATAAGTGGGAACACCATTCAATGGCTAAATGCAATTATGAGCTCAAAAAACAATTTTACGTCTTTTTTCAGGGAGGGTTCAAAAGCATCCTTTTGAGAAGGTGAGGATCTCATGCTGCTCATTTGCTGTGTGTTTTACATCTGAGAATGATTTCAAACGTAGAAAAAATAACCCTTCTAATATTGTGATAGCTTGCTTTGTAAGCACACATTATCCTTATTGTTTAAGAGCCGAGGTGGCGCAGTGGTTAGAGTGCTGTACTGCAGGCCACTTCAGCTGACTGTTATCTGCAGTTCAGTGGTTCTAATCTCACCGGCTCAAGGTTGACTCAGCCTTCCATCCTTCCGAGGTGGGTGAAATGAGGACCCAGACTGTGGGGGCGATATGCTGACTCTGTAAACCGCTTAGAGAGGGCTGAAAGCCCTATAAAGCGGTATATAAGTCTAACTGCTATTGCTATTGCTATTTATTTTATTTTTTTAAAAAAGTAAAAAAACTGAATTTTTGGCTGCCTGGAATAGTGTACTGTTCCAAAATTGTCAATTCAAATGTTTTCTCAAATGGCCAGAATAATAGCAGAGGGACGAATTACTTTGGGTAACTTATTTGCTATTATTTTTCTCCATCAAGAATTAGGCTAAAACCCACAAAGCTTCTCCTCTCCTCTCCTCTCCTTTCCCCTCGCCTCTCTTCTCCTCTCCTCTCCTCCCCTCTCTTTTCTTCTTCCTTCTCCCTTCTCTCTTTCTCACCTCTCTTTCTTTTTCTGTCTCTTTCCCCTCTTCTCCATCACCATCTCCCATGCTAGTAAAAAAACTAACAATGCAAGCTGAAAAAACACAATAGAATAATAATAAATAAAGAAGTAGATGGATAAAGATTTTTTTTTTTGCTTAATACACAGGGAATAAAATAAGAAGTATAGGACCTAGATGAAACTTACTTACTTCCATCTGAAGGCATTCTTGGTCTTCAAGCTCTTAGCTGTTCTAAAGGCAGCACCATGATTTTCACATCCATTTGTTGAGAAAGTACTGCCAATTAATTTAATTTTTCTGATTATTGCTATTTTTAAGACCTGTGAAAAATACCCTGTTTAAATTGTCCAGTTCAAGGTTGCTGAATTTAAAATTTAGGCAAGAACAAAATTATTTTTTTCAAATTTAGAATTAATTGGATTTTTTGGGGGGAAGAAGCTTTTAAACTATTACTTTGGAAATGTAGCAACATAGCGGGATCTCCTTGTTTCTTTTTTAAAAATTATTGTTATTGACACTAAAAATGAAGGCATTTTCATGTCATCATCTTTCTGCAGAATGGATGTTATCTCAGAAAAGTCAGTGGAAAAAAACCAGAAAAATAGTACATCTCGAAATACAGCATTCTCTGAGGAATAAAAATAGCATATTCAAATTCATTTCACAATTCAGCTTTTGAAACATAGCCAACAGTTCCAAATGGCAGAGGGGGGGGGCTTCACATTGGGAGTGGTTGATAGATCAGTAACAGATACCACCTCCCCCCCCCCTCATCCTACTCCCTTCTTCCCCATCTTTTAGCTAGGGCAGCGATTTCTATTTTGTATTTTTGTAATCGTTTATTTAAATAGTTTTATCTTTTTAATATTGTAAGCCACCTCGTGTTATCCCGTGGTAAGATGGGCAACCAATAAATGAAATGAAATTAGAATAAATCTAAATAAATGAATGAATAAATATCAAAGTATACTTCTAGGAGTTGACTGCTTAAAGTCGGTAATAAAAGTTCAGCCACAAGCCATTAAAAAAATGCTTTGAAGTGAGGTATGCCTTTTTTGCTATAAGTATTTCTTCCCCCAAGCATCAATTAAACTTGTACCCTGGACTAACTTGGTAGATATTAGGTCAAATTTCTGCTTAACATCAAAGAAGGAGTTCTTTGAATACTAAAGGAAAGGATGTAAGATGTTTTCTCAAATAGAACAGAAGCTTCCTGATCTTCCTCCAGGTCTCTGATATAATTTGCTAATCATAATCTTTCTAATTCAGAAGTTCCTATTTTTCTTCTAAAGGGCCCCCAAAATTGGGGGAGATTAAACAAAATTAGGAAAAGAGATTTGGTGGTAAAATAGTATTAAAGACACCTCTAAATTATGATTACTCATATGTCTCTTATTATAATCACTGTGATTAAGAATGAAATAATGTTGTTTCATTACTTTTTTTTACTTAAACTGGTATAAATTGCATTTCTTAAATGAGTATGTGAAATGGAGCACCACTGCATTAGATTCTTCTTCTTCTTCTTCTTCTTCTTCTTCTTCTTCTTCTTCTTCTTCTTCTTCTTCTTCTTCTTCTTCTTCTTCTTCTTCTTCTTCTTCTTCTCCTCCTTCTCCTTCTCCTTCTCCTTCTCCTCCTCCTCCTCCTCCTCCTCCTCCTCCTCCTCCTCCTTCTCCCCCTCTCCTTCCCCCCCTCTTCATCTTTCTCTTTAACAACAACAACAACACCCAAGTGATGTATAACATTTAAGCATTGGAAAACCAAATAGAGAAATGTCTATTGATTTTAAAAATAGCATACCCCAAAGTGCACATTAACAACATATGTTACAAGGAATGGTCCAGATTGCAATGATATGCAGTGTTGGGCACCCAACATGGGGATATTACATCCTGTCCATATTACACATCTATGCAACCTGCCCTGTCTTCCAAGTTTCTTCCAAGTACAATTTAAAGTGCTAATTATCCCTACATGGCATGGGACCAGGTTCTCTGTGAGACCACCTCTCCACAAGAGTATCTGCCTGTCCCATCAGATGTTCTGAGTTTCTTCCCTTAAACATTAACATCTTATGGATGCTTGGAAATGTGCCTTTACCACTGGGATCTGCTACTTTCCCCAAACTCTAGGATAGGATGACTGGGAACCATTTTTTTTTCTGCTTTTTGTTGAATAGTCCTTTTTTTTAAAAAAAAATGGTTCTATATATTGTTGTCTGTAAACTATCCCAGGTTGATTTTAGGATGGGGGCTATAGAAATGCCTTAGATAAATGAATAAATTGGCACACTGCTGTAGGGCAGGGGCTCCTAACCTCCTCCTAAATATAGTTTTATGTGACCAAACAGCACTTGAAAAATTATATTAAGTCTATTTTTATGCCGAACAAAGAAAACACATTTTTGCGAAAGTAAATTATATAGCCTAGTTCTAATTTTTACTCAGTAAAGTCACCATCCAAATACAAATCTTTCTATTTGCCCTTTACTGAGTTAAAAGCCCATATTTTAACTACACTACATAATTTAGTCTGGTTCTGGTTACAGAGCAAAACTACAGACCCTTAATTATTGATGCTTCTGGAAGGGATGAGGCCTTGAAGATATCCCATTGGTTTAAATTGTTTAGAAAAAGTAGATAAAGCTACACTCTGCCAAAATGAAGAGGGATGCTTTGAAAGATCACCATAACAGAAATTCTTTACTATATTATTTATGTGCAATGCATTTGATTTCCTGTTCCAGCAAAAGGGATATTTCACTGGTGTAATGCTGTCATAAAAAACCAATAAGCATTGCTGTTTGACTCAGTCTATAATAAAGAAGTGCTTTTTATTATAAACATTTAGCACTTGTTTCTGCAACCCAAAGGAAATTGTTCTATGAAAGGTTAAAACTACATACAATTATATAGTATTTTCCTCAGTCCCCCTTTCCTTGACTTTCTCTTTCATTCCTTGGCAGATTTCTTTTACTCCTTTCTGGTAGATGGTATGGTCCTCAAAGCCATTTTTTCCTCTGGGGAAAAAAACAGACATGTTTTCTTCCATCAAAAAGTAAAGGAAGTAAGACTTTTCTTTTAAATGTGTCGGATCATCGTCTACTGAATACTGCATCCACTATTTATCTCTCCTTATGGATTTCAGAGAAGAAGGCTACTGTCACAAACAGGTTTTAAATGCTGCCTTGGCAGTTTTAATTGAACAGTACAGCTCTTGTAGGATTGTCAAGCTGTTTACTTTCCCTCTTGAGTAGTTAAATCACATTCTCATTGATTAAGATATGTGAAGCAATTCATGAAAGATGAAACATTTGCGCTGGATCATTGAATGAGGATAGTTTTCTGAATAAGTGAATCACAAGTCCTTCTCTGTATTATGATGGGTAGCAGAGAGAGGCTCTGGGAATTTCCAGGGAAAAGGTTTTTAAAAGTCTTTGAATTGCATTCAAATTTTCAATTGTTTGATATGCTGATTCTTGAGATCATATCTTGATACTCAGTAAATTGGGGGAGGGGAATCTAACCAATTGTATTAAAAGGCATCAGATTTTATGAGCTGAAGCTCACTTCATCAGATGCATAAATTGACTAGGCTGAGGTAGGATCTTTTAAATTTAATAAACTTTTAATGAAAGTTGTTTTATTAAGGATCACAATTTGAATTCTAAGTAAAGATTAGAATTAACATTAGATTTAGACTTAGAATTCTTTATTGCCCAAGTGTGATTAGATACACAAGGAATTGTCTCTGGTGCATAAGTTCTCAGTGTACATACAACAATAGTGATATATCATCATAGTCATTTTGCGAAATATTTTGCGAAATACAAAATACCATGCAAAATCTGCCCTGCAACATGCATAGGACAAACAAACAGGATAATAAACCCATGCATCACAGAACACAAGAACGCAGTAAGAAAAAAAAAATTCCTCCATTTTCCAGCACCTTAAAGCTACAGGACATGAAATTAATTTTGGAGGAACCAAATTAATCTCCAAAACTTCAACAAGAGTATAACTATGGAAGCTATTGAAATACAGAAACACTCCCACAACAAGAACAAATGTGATGATACCTCCCGCCTACCAGACATCTGGAAACCAGACCTAGTCAACAAATGAGCTCCACCCACCACTTAGGCTGTTACAACACAAAACAACAACAGACACACAGCCAGCACCAATCTACCAATCATGATACAACCACGCAGCTAATCAATCCACTTACTGAAACAAAGCCAGCACTCCACACAACCCCACCAAGATTTATAGAAATACGGCAGCTCCGACCGTGCTTTAAGATGAAAACACCAGCCTGAAGATGGCGAGTGAGACCTTGCTGAAACGAGGTCTCACTCGCCATCTCAAGACAATCTCAATCTTACATGTGAAAAGACCCGAATACAACAAGACCAGCGTAAATGCAGCACAAATGCAACAATAGAGTGGAGATCGAAACTAACCGACTTCCGTGAACGCTTCCTGCCAGTTGACGCAGGCTGCTCTGATGCTCCTGGGACAGACGCACCACCCCCGACATGAAGTCTATGACCATCCAGGTAGAGAATGCGCGTGGAGGGGGAAAGGTACAAATGCAACACAATACATACATACATATTCTGCAATTTATTTATTTTTTCTATGACCCAATGCAACTATAGATATGATTTCCAGTATGAATAAGATTGTACAGAACAATCTGATTTTTTCATTTGAAAATCCATTTTCATGGAAATACAATTGAATCAACCTCCTTAAGGAGCAACTATTTGCCTAATAAATTCAATATGTGCAATCAAATTGGGTAATGGCAAATTAATCTAAAGGTGTGATGCACATGTGTCAGTGCTCAAAACTGAAAGTTATGATTCAATGAATTAAGCCAAATTGATGAGTGATGGTATTTATTTCATCCCAAAGAGCTTCTAGGCTGATTCCAATAGTCAATTCCAAGGAAAAACAGTATGAAATATTTAAGAGCAGTTAGAGTGAGTACAGTAGTCTCTTTGTTTTGATGAAACAAACTTTTCTGCTTCCATTGCCCAAATTATTTCATTTTTCTCCAAGGAGAATATTTATCCTTCTTTGGGTCAATAACAAAAGTAATGTTTGAAATTATAATTTCATGTATCTTTTAGGAAATGTTGGCAGACAATATGACATCTTTCCTACAAGTTTTGTGTATGCCTATTTCAAGAAGGTGGGATTGAGTGAAATGTACATAGATTATGTTAAAAAAAGAACTCATTTAGACAATAGTCATATATAAGAAGTTATCCCATGCTAAGTTACACTATCGTTTCATTGAGCCTGAATGGCAAAGGTGAGTTTAAGTAGATTTTTTCAGCTCAAACTCTTAATTCATTCTATGGATATATTACAAAGGTGTCAAACTCAAGGCCAGGGGGCCGGATATGGCCCATGAGATGCTTAGATTTGGCCCTTGAGACAGCCCTGGAAACAGTGAAAGACTGGCCCATGGCGCCTCTGCCAGCAAAAACGGAGCTGCATGCAGCCTTCTCAAGCTCTGTTTTCACTGGCAGAGGGTTGCAGGAAACTGTCCCAGCCAAAAATGAAGCTCAGGAGCCTGTTTTCACTGGCAAAGCCCTCGGGCCTCCATAGGTGGAGTGAAGCATAAGTGAAGTTGAGCTAGCCATACCCAACCCTGGCTACACTCCCCCCTGGCTCTCCCAAGTCAAACACAACCCTGATGCGGCCCTCAATGGAATCAAGTTTGACACTCCTGATATTTTAATTTAATTCAATATCTACAGCACTCAAGTTCAGATGACTCTGGACAACTCTCAATATGTTACCATAAAAAATCCAAAGCAAGTATGGGTTTAGTTACTATATACTATGTATTTTTCTAATGGAGAACCATGATCTCTACCGTTTTTGAATTAAGTGTCTGTACAGTAGCACAAGAAATATATACAGTATTTATATGTGTGCGTGCATATAAAATTGAAGTGCATTTTAATTTTCTCCTGTAATGCAGTAAGAATGCATTTCTTTTAGATTAAGCAATTGGGTTTCTGTAAGTGGATAGGTGTGAGAGAATTACAAGATAGCAAATGATATAATGATATAATTTAATGAAGCTTGTCTTGGTGAGCAGAGCCAATTGTTTTTCACAGTTTGCCTGGATTATAATAAATATCATGTAACTATTTCATGGGGCTGCTTAGCATTTTGTTAATAAAAATAATGTTTAAAAATGAAATGTCAGCTTAATTTTAGAAAATTCAAACCAGCCATGAGGGTATAAATTTAAAGCTTTCTCTTGGCCCTTAGCCTCTTTCCTGCTTTCTTGCTTTGATGCTAATACAATTGGCTGTTTTGAATTCCTAAATTATGTAAAAAAACATAAGCAACACCATTTAGTATTTTTTAAGAGAACTACTGTAGTTGTCCCATTGGCCAGCCTGCTATGCATCAAGAAGTGAAGAACAAACAACTAAAGATGGGCTTAAGCAGTGGTGGGTTTCAAATTTTTTAGAACTTCTTCTGTAGGTATAGCCTGCTTTGTGGGAGTGGCTTGGCAGTCATGTGACTGTGTGGGCATGGCCAACTTGTAAAATGTGGTGAAACTCACTTAACAACATTCTTGCTTAGCAACCAAAATGTTGGCTCAGAAACTCTGGCATTTGAAGCATGCAAGTCTTAAAGCTGTCAAGTTACAAGACCCTTGCACCCCTAACCCTTTAGAAAAAAACTTCAGGGTTGTTCAAACTTGACAGCTTTAATATTTGTGGACTTCAACTCTCAGAATTCCTCCTCTCACTCTTCATCTTGATAATGTGCGGTGCAGATGGATGGGAAGAGGGAGCTGGAACCGGTTCTAAACGACACTGTAGATTTGTGGAACCTCTTCTATAGAAGATGTTAGAACTGGCAGGAACCCACCCCTGGGCTTAAATGAAACATCTTTGAAGCAAAGATGAGAAGAATACCAAGATTTATTGTTGGAGAACTGGAGGCCTCCTCAAGTGACCAACATCTACATCATTTGACACCCATATTACATGAAGGGACCTCACTCAAGTAAGATGTAAGCCCCAGAGCCATCTCACTAGTGCATTGAAACTGAAAAAGGTGTCAAGCTAGCTGCATATTTGCCCCTATAGCAACTTCAGGTAGGCCATCACAAACTATAAACCCCTAAAATATTCTGGAACACAAATGGGCCATCTCTGTTCTTCTCTATGGAGACAATACAACAGTATTTTCAAAAACACATATTGGTTTTAAGAGCACTGGGAGCAGTAGCACAGTACTTCAAGGGACACCACCTAAAACTCAATTATCAGTCCACCTACAAACAAGCTGTGGCAATTAAAATCTCATTCTTTGGCTTCTCATCAGGTCTTCTACTCAGCATTGGATATAATGAGGCCACAGCACTCATTAAACTGCATGCAGCAGACACAAAGCACAATTGGAACTAGCTAGGACCCCAAACGTTATTGTCAGTGAAGCCATCAGTTACTCTGCTTTCCCTATGGCATACTTGTCAGACTAGAAGAATCAAGAACACACATTGAATTCCTGTTAAGAAGATTTATTGATTAGGCCTACTCACCAGAATCTAGTCAACTAATGGCCTACACTAAATAGGCACTAGAATTCAAGAGGCACTGGAATTCAAGAGGGTTTGAAATTAGATCATTTGTGGGAATGACACAATTCTAAGTTGATTACTTGCTTGACTCTACCCCCAGGCTCTGCCTGCTCTTCTTTTACAAGCCTAATTAAACATGGAGTATCTAAACAAGGGAGGATATTTAATTTGACCCAATGCCATTCCTCTAAGCTGTCCTCATAAGAGAGACAATGCATCTGTGACTCTGGAGACACAGCAACAACATAACATGTGCTTCTCCAGTTCATGTATTACAGGGACATTCATACTAGCCTTATCTCACCATTAATACACAAATATCCAGGGAGCAATTGGACAATGCTAAACCTTCCTGATGCTTTCAGATACCAATCTTCCTACAACATGCAGTGTTGCCAGGTTCTGTGCAGCCATGCTTAAAATTTGCCGGATGACAACCTGTTCCATAAACCAGACTTAATGAGCATCTAGTTTGCCACACTAGAGTGCTCTGTAATTCAGCAGATATAGTTTTCCACATACGGTTTTGCACACCTGTATGCATCTAATGTTTTACCCCTCCTTTTAGATTCTTTCCGACTCTTGAGTTTTATACTGTATATACTTTCTGTTTCAATACATATATTTTTATATTTTCTACATGTTTTTGCATTTTTTAAGACTCTCACATATCTTCTATGATTTTTTAATCGGTTATGCTTCACCCGTCATGCTGCTTTATGAGCATAATAAAGTTTTGATTTGGAAGGATTCAGAAAATGTTAACACTGATTTTTCTCTTCATTTAAGTACAGGTAGCCCTTGACTTACAGCTTAACCTGAGACCAAAATTTCTGTTGCTAAGCAAATAAATGTTGATCTATTTTACATCCTTTCTTGCCACATTTGTTAAGTGAATTACTGCAGTTGTTAAGTGAACCTGGTTTTCTCATTGACTTTGGTTGTCAGAAGTTTGCAAAAGGAGATCACATGACTCCGGGACACTGCAACCGTCATAAATATGAGTCGGTTGCCAAGCGTCAGAATTTTGATCTCATGACCATGGGGATGCTGCAATGGTTGTAAGTGTGAAAAATGGGTATAAGACACTTTTTCAGTGCCATTGTAATTTGTAGCGGTCACTAGATGAATGATTGTAAGTCAAAAACTATCTGTACATTCCATGTAGGGCTGATGTTCAATTCATGCTTTTAAGAGTTTTGAAGAAAGAGTTCCTTCACTTTGGAGGCTTATCCTGGCTGGGTGGAAAGATTTTTCAAACAGTGGCAAAGCAATCAGTTTAATTTCTTCCAGAGCTCAGATTATGATATGAAAGCAAGTAAACCTGCTATATTGATTGCTGTTGCTTTTATTGCAGCTTTCAAGGAGTGATAAAAATGCCCTTTTCACTCCTGTGCCTTTTCTTTCCTGTCAGTATGCGTCTCCATCCCATCTTCATCCAAAATCCTATTTCTGTGTAGTTCCTATCACTGTCAAAAAAAGTTACTTGAGTGAGTTTAATCAAACAGTCTTCTCTTCTGCTGAAACCTATCAGACAATACAGAACATTCAATAACTTGGCCTGAAGTTAGAAGGCAGTTTCTTCAAAGTTGACAATATAAACATGGACATTTTCTTTCAGTAAACCAGTGGTGGGTTTCAAAAATTGTTCAAACCTACTCTGTGGGTTTGGCCTCCTTTGTGGGAGGGGCTTGCCGCCCATGTGACCAGATGGGAGTGGCTTGCCACCCATGTGACCAGATATGAAGATGCCAATGACACTTATCAGAACTACCTTAAATTACCTCACACACAGCACTGGCATGCATAAGAATATGATGTAAACTTGTTTTTTAAAAGGCATCTTTGGTTTGCATTAAAACAACTTCAACACACGCAATGTTCTGATTGCACCACAAATGCAGTAGTCATCCTTACCTTTCACAGAGGCACTAAGTTTTATAAATATGAGCATGAGAGTGTAGAATAATCCTATCCAAGGACCAGTGGTGGGTTTCAAAAAATTTTGGAACCTCTTCTGTAGGTGTGGCCTGCTTTCCGGGTCCACTGGTGGAACCTCTTCTAACCGGTTCAGTAGATTTGATGAACCAGTTCTACCGAATAGGTGCGAACTGGTAGGAACCCACCTCTGCAGTAAACCCATGTTGGTATATCACATCCATGCCGTGCTTCTTGGTAGAACAAACTCCAGACCTAAAAGTGGTTGATTCTACAATTGTCCTATGCCAGTATTTAGGCTGCAAACCTGAGAGCTAAAGAGGAGTTTTGGATGAATGAGACTTCTGGGCCTAACAAAATCTTCGTTTAAAATAATATGGCCACAACAGCTTCCATATTTCAATTTACTCTTTCCCCCAAGCAACCCTGTGATTAAAAATTGGTGATACCTGCGTAATGAAATCATTGATTTATCATTCATTATGATTTTTTATTAGTTATGTGGTTCTCTGTGCCTTGTCTTAATTTGGCTAGATTGCTCCTTGTACATTACACCTTTCCTTGTATGGTTTGTTTGTTTTTAGAGCTGTGCTTTTTTTTTTTTACAGTTTTGCAGTTTTTTGCCTGTTGGTTGAGATCAGTGTTTACAACGCCATGGAGGGTTCATATTTATAGCCCCTGGTTAGAATGCCCTAGTTGTTGAAACTAAGACTGGTTTGTTTTGGTTCTACATCTTGTATCCCCTGCCCCCCCCCCCCGTTTTTTAGATGCTGATACTGCTAACAACAGTAGAGGATTACTGTTTTCATCAAACTGATCAGAAGTAGTGTACCCATTCTAGTCTTCATCAGTCCTTACTGGGAGGTTAGCCAATAGCCCTACTATGAGCTCAGGGACTTCTGCATGAAAGCTTAGGAGCTTCAGTGTGATGGATTCAGTGTGATAGTCAGTATATTTTCTCTGAAGCATGCTGACATCAACTGAAATTTGGACTCATCCCACATAATCCCAAAAGGATGGATTAAAGGCTGAAGAATTGGGAAGGTTTGAATTGATTGAAGTTCAGAATTTGTAGTGATTGTCTTCTTATCGCATGCATATTGCTTTCTTTTCTTGTTTTCTGGATAATTATGGAAAATTGTATTTAGGAAAAGGTTTTAAAACATTATTATTGTACACACAGAGAGAAACAGACATAAAAACAAACTTCATGTGAGAAATACAAATTGGTAAATGGAGTTTTCGACCAAAGTCATCAAGTCTGACCAACTGGTAAGAGTAGTTGCATAAACCAATATTTACCAACCTTGACAACTTTAAGATGTACGGATATCAATTTCCAGAATTCTCCAGCCACCATATAAAAACATAATAAACACTGGCATAACTACTGGACTATTTATATAATGTCAGGGTTTGGGGAGATGCGTCAGGGTGAGAATACTTCTATCCAAGAAAATAGTTTTCTATAGCAAATTTTATTAAGATCTCCCCCTCCTCCTTCTATGCAGCAGCTTCATATAAATTATAGAATGTCACTTGTACAATATAAATGAAAAGAAAAAAAGACTGGAAAAATGAAAAACAGTTTCCCCTTTTCTTCTTCTTCTTTTCAGTTATATTTTAAAGTGTAAACCAGAGATGAGTGGTTGATGCCATTGAATTTTAAGTCTTAATATGATGAAAGAGGAATTTACAAAATATATATGTATTAAAATGAGGGTTTAATCAATTGTGGAAATTAAATTATTTCAGTTTACACTTCCCCATAGTTTTTCAAAGTGAAGACCCTGGAATGCTACTGGAAGCAAGCAAGGTTATTTTTAGGGTGTGTCAATTTTTTCAACTTTCAATTTCCAAACATTAGGAATGCTTAAAAGTTGTGGGATGCCTTGGGGATTGTAAAGATATTTTGGTTACTTTAATATAATTTAAATATGCTTTATAAGTAACTACATAAATATCATAACTTTTTAAACATTTGGTTTGTTCCACAGCCTACCATTAAATGGAAAACACGATGGTTTAATCAAACTGTCTCATACTGCATTTCATAACCAACATATCTATTAAGGATATTGTTCATAACACATATAATTTCATACCACTTTGAAATTAGACATCTATTATGCTTTTTTAAGTCTCCTAATTAAGAAATACTGTGTAGAAATAATGACCTAAGAATAAAACCTCTCCTTATATTTATTGAAAACATTGATATCCATTTCTATCAAATAAGAAAAACTGTAAATGTAGTGACATATTTTTTTTAAGTAGGTCATGGACAAACACTTCCCTATCACAACAGCAAAACAGGAAGCAAACAGGGAAAATGGTTTTTTGTGTTGTTTGGGTTAAAAACTTCATATAGATATTCTCAGCGAAATGCCTATTGATATTTTTATATTGCCATAGAAGCATTTTGTTATTGCAGCATTGGCAACATTTTTGTTTGTTGGATAACTGGCAAAGCTTTAAAGAGAATTCCACTTTAAGTGGTATCTTCTCATGCGCCAACCACATTAGTATTCTACAACCAAATTGATCCATGTACCACCAGTACTGCATGCTAATTGGCATGGTTGCATGTACTTGTTTCATTTTCTCCATCTCATTTTCTCTTTCCTTTCTAGTGGGATCAGCCGCTTATATCTTCTTAGACATTATGCTGACGACCCAGGGCAACACTTGTCACTTTTGATAAACTGTCAGATTATTTTTGGAAAGTCTACATATGCTCTTTCCGGAGGTACAATGTTGCACTGGGATAATCAATTAAATTGCTTTCTTACTGATGCCAAAAATTTAGTTGTGCTGATTTTTTTTTTTAGATTAAATATGGCATTGAGTTGTACTTTGAAGTCTAAGAATTAGCCAAACTAGGAGTGAAATATGAATAGATTCTATCATTATTGTGCATAATGCTGAGTAATGCTAACCATGTCTGGATAGATAGACACATGATTGAAATGAATTGATTGGATATTATTTCTTTTAAAAACTGATTAAACACTCCCAAATTATTTTCTATAATATCTTGAGTCATTCAGGCTTTAAAATCTAGACAGTATCTATCATTAAAAGCTATACTTTATATGTTTACTTTTGTTTTGAAAAGTAATAGTCTCATCACTGAATTCTATCCGTGTTTATGGTTTGGTTTTCCATATATGATTAGCTTTCCTCCACTATCATCCCACAGTTGTGCCCCTACCTAGAGTTAATCCCCAAAACAATTAATGTCATATTTTTAGAAGTCAAAATTTGGAAAACCTTTATTACTATAGGAAGTACCTACTGTTCCTGCATCCTATTTGCATTTAAAGTACTTATCTGTCTAATATGACTGATGTATCCATATTAATCTAAATAAAGAACAGTCTTATTAAAATATATGCAAAATAGATGTGGGAAAAACTCCCCTTAAGCTAAACTGATGACAGGCAAATATATTTACTGAGAACTGTATTGATAAGCAAGGAAAAATAGATTGTGAAGAATCTTTAGGCTCATAACTACCAGGCAAGAGAAAGTCACATCTAGTTGTGATGTGGAGACTGGAGCAAATGATTCTGCTTGCTTATTTTTGTTTGTTTGTTTGTTTGTTTGTTTGTTTGTTTGTTTGTTTGTATGTATGTATGTATGTATGTATGTATTTGTTAATTCATTCATTCATTAGATTTATGTGTCACTCATCTTACCTTGAGGTGACTCTGGCTGATTTACAAACATTAAAACCAGTAAATATTAAAAGAAGAAAACAATAACAATGTTAACAATGATATAATTTATCATTAGGAAATAGGGGGAGAAAGGAATACAAAGAAAACGGAGAGCGATGGGGTCTTCTCTTAGGCTGCAGCATAATATCCCCCCAATCAGGCTGCTGCCTAGTGGCAGAGTCTGAGGAATGTAGGTGCAGATCTCACCTTAGGGATACAATTCTCCAAAGGACAGGAGCCACAGCTGAAAAGGCTCTTCTCCTGGCCCATGCCAGCTGAAATTATTTGAATGATGGGGTCCACAATGTGCCATTTCTGCAAGCATGGATATGGTGGGCCCATCTCATTGGAGTGAGACACTTCCTGAAATAGCCTGGATCCATGCACTGCAGGGCTTTAAAGGTGATGGCAAACACCTTGAGTTTACCTGGAAGCAAACTGGCAGCCAATGCAGCTTGCAGAATAAAACAGTGATGTAACATGGGCCAACCTAGAGGCCCCAAGAATTGTCCACACTGCCTCATTCTGCACCACTTTGTAGCTTCCAAATACTGTTCAAAATATTAACTGGAGGAAAGAGAATCGCTGAACAGGTGGAAGCTTCTTCAGATCTTAATCCTCCAGATGTACAGTTTCCATCTCTGCCAGAGTTCATATTGCATCTACTGGCACTAATAATAATTATTAATAGGTATCTGCTTACCACCAACTTGCTTCTTCCCTCTAACATATCTTTCAGAAAATGGCTTTTTATTATAACCCTAGTTATAACATTAAAATAGGCTGAATGTAGCACTAAGTTTAGGAGCACTAATTCACTCCAGCCATCGATAATGTCTATAATCACATGCAAGGTAATGTTGTCCATTAAAATGTATAGCCAATAAATCAACATGAAGATAAGGAGGAATATTATTAAAACATATTTTTTAAAAGCTGAAGGAAAAGAATTTCCTCAGAATTCTCTGAAGTTTGCAGCTTGTGAGGATGGTGAAATGTATCATTTTACTGCTATTTTAATTTTCCCATGTCAAAGTATTGAATCTGAATAGCTTTTACAATCAAATTGAAGGAGATCTGTTAAAAAAAAACAACCCAAAACTTTATTTTTGGTCATAATAGTATTTTGAAGGTTGGCTGCTAGGAAGGTTGGTTCCACTATTCTAAGGGCACTGTGCCCTTCCTATTTCTTGGCTCTCGTGTCTTTACTGGCATTGTTGAGGTATTCAAGCATGATATACCTCTTTTTGCATTAAGGTTTTGTTTTATTTTTAACACTGAATTTCTCCCTGCTGATGGAATAAATGGTATGATGAAATAAAAGGGTGGACTATGATTTCAGGTAAGAAATTAAATAAGGAATAGATCTGTCTGATTCAAAGCGAAAGGTGGACTCTGCTCTGAGAATGAACGGTTAGCAAGATTTAATAACTGAAAGCAAACACCGTCTGCATCCCTCTAGGGATTAAAATGTATCTTTGAATCGAAGGGGCTCAGTGCAAGGAGATGAATACACACTCAATTTTCTAAAAGGTCACTTTCTGAAAAACAAATGTGTGTGTGAGTGTGTGTGTGTGCGCGCACATTCGTGTTTGACAGTCTGCTTGAATGAAATAGGTAACTTTGGAAATACGCCATACTTTACAGAAATGTTGTTAGAACTAAAGGGCCTAATCCACAATGAGCCTTCTTTGCATGCAGAAATGAGATGATGGATTTATCTGCATTCTCTTATTCACCACGAAGGGGTGTGATTCTTTAAGCTGGCTTCAGACTGAAACAGTTTTAGAAAAGGACAATGGAGTTGATCAATGGACTAGAAATTAAATCCTAGACTAGAGGAAGAGACGAAGGAGTAGGTGGGGTCTCAGGATGCTTGGCTTGGAAAGAGAAGACTGAAATTGAATATAATTTCCAAACACCTACCAGGAATTTTCCACATGCATATTATGTTTATTTTTTCAGACAGATTTTTCTATTGATTAAGAATGCATGACATAGACTACAGGTACAGATTTTCGGCCCCAATTGAGCCCAAAATTTCTGTTGCTAAGTGAGGCATTTGTTATGGGAGATTTGCCCCATTTTATGACCTTTGATGCCACAGTTATTAAGTGGATCATTGCAGCTGTTAAATTAGTAACATGGGTGTTAAGTGAATCTGGCTTCTCCATTGACGTAGCTTGTCAGAAAGTCTTACAAGTGATCACATGATCCCAGGATGTTGCAACCATCATAAATATGATTCAGTGACTGTAAGTGTGAAAAACAATCATAGCTCACTTTTTTCAGGGCTGTTGTAACTTTGAATGATTAATAAATGAACTGGTGTAAGTTAAGGACTACCTGTAATGGCTACAAAAAGGCAATGATTTGTTTTCTGTATTTAGGGGAGTTTAAAAATGTTTGTTTTAATTAAATCATTACTTTTCTTTTCTTTTAAAATAAGATCCTTTATTTAATCTTTGATCGAATTGCATCAAAATGAAACTTGCCATAACTTTAAAATGCCAAAACCTATTTCAAACTGTGTGCCTATTTGTGGGTTTGGGAGGGTGGGCAGTTTTAACACAGAAACTTGTTTGTTCCTCTTCTGCTGAATACAGGCAGCATTTATTTATAGATTTATTATTCCATTCATACTTTTCACCCTGCCTAAAACAAATCACTTTGCATATTAACAATAGCTAGAAATATACAATCAGTTCTTAATCTGCAATATTAATGGATAGTAGCAGTCCTATTTTGTTTAATCACTATAATAGATTTAGCTTTTCTCTCTTCATTACATAATCATTCTTTTTTTCTTTTTTTTTTTTTTTTTGCAAACATTATATTTTAAAGCTCTGCCCAAGCAGAACTGTGGAAATTGGGATTTTTTAAATATGCATTCGACATAGTTTGGTTCAGTGCAACCATCACTCCATCTTGATATATTTATTAATGCCAGGTTATTACATAGCAAATTTCATCCCACTGTTGTGCAAGTTATCACTGTCAAGCCACACAGTTAGTTATCAATGCCTCCCCTTCAATAATTTGCTTCTTTACTAATGCACATTATGCTCAACTGTCCCTGTTTATTCTCTGCAAAACGTTTTATATGCACATCATAAAAAAGCATCTTTCAAACCCATTAACAGAAAATCCCAAGTAGGAATTACATTCAAGCTTTTTTTTTATTGGTTCAAACATTACAACTTAGCTGATCATAAAAAGCTTACTGAGATCTGATTAACAATTGGATAGAAGACTATCAAGGAACTTGAGGGTTGTTAGCCATACTGGGAAGTTGCAAAAATATTTCAGAAAGAACAAGAAGGCATTATTGTCAAGAAAATAAAATTACATCTCCAACAGAAAAGTGGTTAACGTCATCTGTATATGTGTGTGACACTCTCACATACTCAAAAAAAGCAGGGTTGGATCATACTGTCATAAGCACCATATTGCCTGTTTTGATCTCTCTTTAGATGGTATATTTGTTTCTAAGGAACCT
Organism: Thamnophis elegans; assembly: GCF_009769535.1. NCBI lineage: Eukaryota > Metazoa > Chordata > Lepidosauria > Squamata > Natricidae > Thamnophis > Thamnophis elegans. The sequence continues at coordinate 31,275,216 of NC_045553.1, read as the reverse complement.
TTTTTTTTAAAATAATGAAATCTGTGGGTACTCTGATACAGAAGCTATCGCTGTGCCCTTGATTTTGATCTTTTTTTTGTATAAATTTCCACTTGACTCAAAGAAGCTACTTTCTTGGACCACAGTGTGATGAAATAAATATAAGTGCAATACAGTTTCCATCTCAGCTGGGTTTATGCACAATATGTTGACAATTGTCCATTTCTTTGCAGACGTAACATGTTTAATGAAATGGAAGTGGATTTTTTTCATGAAGGCTCCGCTTCATGAAAAAAATCCACTTCCATTTTAGATTTTAGAACAAAATACATCATAAAAAGCAGAATTTTATTCTCGCAGTGTGTCCTTGTATTTGACTGCTTCGAAACTCGCTGCATTTGATACGTGACACATTTTGAAGCGAAAATGTTTTCCCAGTACTTTGTACCCAGTGCGTATGTTTAGCACTCAATGTTCTGCAATAGGAGGAGGTGGATGGATGTGGAGAACGGAGAGGAAGTTGGCCATGCTGGGACCGTCACTGCAAAAGGAGGGGGATGACCACAGAGGGCGGGCAGGAACTTGGTCATGCTGGGAATGGACATTATGAAAAAGGGGGAAGGGAAAGTTATTCCCGGTAGAAACAAAGGGTCACATGGCAAATCACATGGTTTGTTAGGAACTCATCCTTTTAGTACTTGTCGCATTTCCTGGAACCAATTAACGACATGTACAGGTAGTCTTTGACTTATGACCACCATTGAACCCAAAATTTATGTGGCTGAGCAAGACATTTGTTTAATGTATTTTGCCCACTTTATGATCTTTCGTGCAACATTTGTGAAGTGAATCCCTGAAGTTGTTCATGGTTTGTAACATGGTTGTTAAGTGAATCTGTCTACCCCATTGACTTTGCTTGTTAGAAGGTCACAAAGGCGGCTGCCTTGACCCTGGGACACTGCAAACATCATAAATATAAGTCAGTTGCCAAGTGTCTGAATTTTGATCATGTCATCGTTGTTGTAAGAAAAATGATCATAAGTCACTTTTTTCAGTGCCGTTGTAACTTCAAATGGCCACTAAGTGAACTGTTGTAAGTTGAGGGCTACCTGGACCACTGTTTTAGAAAAGTATGGCTCCAAAACATAGCAGTGATTTTCAGAGCATAGTCCCCTGTTCTGACCCCCTCCTCTGTCCAGTAATGAATGCTGAGACAAGCTTAACTGGAATGTCACAGCACTTTATTAGCAAGAAACCAAAACCTCGGTGGCTGAAAGCCAAGCATAACAAACAGATAAGAACCTTGGCAGCAACTCAGAATTCGACAGATAACAGCTTCTCCAGTGTTAGCAATGACGTTGAATCCTGCAAAACCAGGCTCCTCCCAGTCTCTCTTTAAATACTATCTTGAGAGGAGCCTAATTACAATCATTTGGGTTCAATTATCTTTGGTAACTGCGTAGCTGCTCTGTACATCGATCTGCCCGGCGTTGCCGGGCATTCAGGAACAACTCCCTTGGCTCCTCCCCACTGCTCCAATGCTCAGGGGCCTCCTGGTGGCCAACCAGCCTCTCTGTGTGCTGCTCGGAGTCGGAATCCTGTCCAGGGTCCTCCACATCCTCCAGAGCCTCGCTGTCGGAGTCTGGTGGCAGCTCCAACGGCTCCTGCTGGGCCACAACAGTCCCCATTTGCAGTTTTTATGCATATATTGGAATTCCCCAAGAAATAAATGTGATCTCAATTTCCATTTATTGACTGTGACTCTACCTCCTTTTAGATTCCTAAGGCACTGTGGTGAGATTAAAGGAGATTAAATTAAAGAAGCAATCCCATTGATTCCTGCTGTACAGCATACCAGTTAAAATGGGAATAGCATTTTGCAAGGGAGAAAAGAAAATTTAAAGCAGAAATAATACTTCTTAAGTTGCCTTCTGCACCCTTCACCCTTAGCTTCATTAGCATGCATGCATTGTCACAGTGATACAAAGTCATTCTGCCATAAAAGCAGATATGTACCCATGCTGAGATAAAATACAATGCTTTGTAAGTAAGCTCTGCCTTTCAAATCGAATCAAATCTTTATTACAATCACAACGTTATTCCAAACACAGATACTGCAATATATAGATGTGATAGATTTCAGTTAATGAGAGTTAATTTACTAGGAGGAACATTTAAAAAATGAATAATAAAATTAAATTAAAATGAGTTGGCGAAATCAGCTGTTGACATTTCTTCAGTGACAACAATAGATGGCAAGCCTCTTTGTTATTTCTTGATTAGCATCTGATAGTAGCAATTTGGTGTCAAAATGATCTATTTTGCCTGGGAATTGCTGGAAGATGGGTGCTCGGTGGTATTTTGGTATTTTTATTATAGCAGTCACAATAAAATATCGCAGACTGAACTGATTCTGTTTCTTTAGAATCATATGGCGTAAACATACAACTATTTTAAAAATATGTTCATTGCATTTACAAAAGGGGCAGAAAAAGAAGAAAAACAAAAGAAACAAGACACAAAAATAGATACGTAATAAAAAATACATATCAAATGCTTTTTAAAAAGTGACTGAAAAAGTACAACAGAAAAGAAACAAAAATGAAATATAAGGCAGGAGTGACCAACTTTTTGCCTTGCCTGGATCTCACTGAATGAAGAGGAATTATTTTGGGCCACATATAAAATATATAAATAACTAATGTATTTAAATAATAAACTTCCTTCCTTTTAGGTGTGTTAAAAGCTGTCTATGGCTGCATGCTGTCCAAGGCACAAGTTGGATAGACTTGATATACAGATGTTATTGCAATAAACAGTTATAATTCTATGTATCTTATCTATCATAAAAATTCTACATTTCTAATTTCTGATTCATTTCTAAAACATTCATATAGCTATCATGTTTTAACCTATTGTATATTGTGTAAAATAATCCCCTATTTCATTATATTTATCCATATAAAGTTTGTGTCTATGTGCAATCTGCTTGTAAGTAGCAAGTTAAATCAAATCTTCAATCCACTGAAGATGGATTAAGAGAGTATGACTGATTTATTGCAACACATTGCTGGTAGACATTCCCATCAATTAAGGAGAATTGTTTTCCTCTTTCCTACTTCCCAACAAAGTGTTAAGGAAGATGACTTTCAAGCAATTTGGTTATTTGTCGAAAAAATTAACTAAGCTATGTGCATTCACTGATATGATAATCAAAAGAAAGAAAGCAAATATATATATTTCAGAATTGAGGAAAGCTTTGAAAATTATTTAACTCAGAGCATAGCACCCAAAATAATCCTCAGAAATCTGCTGACTCTATCTATTCTATAATTGTTAGAATTCCCAGTCTACATATTAGAATTCCGCATGTGAAAATACAAGCTTAATCCAAGATCTAAATTGAAGCAGAAAGTACCATTATCATCTCTGGTTGTGATCTCAAAACAAATTTCTCCTAGCTTTTTCTGCCTGAATGTGCACTTGATTTCTATGTTAATATTACCAATTTTCCCATCAAAATGTAACCGTGCTACCCTTAACAGCTTTATTTCAGTAAACACCACGCAAATCATTTTGGTAACAATGTCAAGAAAAATGCATGGTGCAGTCATCAGGAATCAAGCTCAATTCGGGGGCCTTTTTATCTGCTGCTTTTTAAATTTAACTTTCATACAATGCCTCTAATGTTTGTGCCATAGAGAGAAAAAATCTTTTTCATCCATTTGATAAATGGGGATCTGCTTTTGATGCACTTTTTTGAAAAGAGAAGACATTCATGAAAATTTCATGGAACCAATAGAGAACCCTTGCTCTTTAATTGAGAGGCTAAGAGATTTGTGAATTTATGTATGTTTATATCATCTCTCTCTCTCTCTCTCTCTCTCTCTCTCTCTCTCTCTCTCTCTCCCTCCCTCCCTCCCTCCCTCCCTCCCCCTCCCCCTCTCTCCCCCTCTCTATTTCATCAGTCCCTTGTGTTTGCATGCTGCTATTAAATGTCAAGGGATACTTCTCTCCTGCCATTTTTCATCCATGGTGATTCCAGAGTAACGAGTTGAGTTGAGTTGGGTTTATTATATTTCTATGCCGCCCTATTCCCCGGAGGGGACTCAGGGCGGCTCATAACCAAGTCGGGGGGGGGGGCACAAATAAGAATAAAGAATACGAACAAAACAATACCACAATTTAAAACACTCAACAACCATACCATTCGAGTGGGGACAAAAACTCATTAGCCACAGGCCTGTCGGAACAGCCAGATTTTAAGGGCTTTGCGGAAAGCCTGGAGGGTGGTGAGGGTCTGAATCTAATGGAACAACACATAGAGTAATAGAAAATGTTAATGGAAGAAATCAGAAGGTAACTTTGGGTACAGTATTCCTTTCCTGGCTTCAGTGCTCTAATACTATTTATTCCTTGGTCTGACTTTAAGAATAGCAAAACAAATTTCTTAAAAGTACAACAACCTTTATATTAGAAAATAAAGTTTTATCAATATTATGCTCAAATGAGTAATATAATTTACCTATATATCAGCAGAGCTATTCTTAGCTTTGCAGGTTTAGCTTTTATATGAGATGAAGCTTGCATATTTCCCCTAAAAAATCTCCACCAACTTTATCTTGTATGTTTTTTTTTTTACATTCTGAGAATACATTAATTGCCATTTTTATTGTTCTTTGGAATAATTTCTTTGTCATCCCAATTCTATTGTAGCTTAATTAGCATAAAGAAAATTGTTTCATCTGAATGTTAAAACTAAGCAGAGAATGATAATAATGTTGAGGTATTATTCTTTTACAATTCATATCTGAGCCCAATTATTATTCTATTATCCACATACAGGAAATATATTGTATTACCAGTACTAGTTTGAAGGAAAAATGAGAATTCAGATTAGATTTTAGGAACTAGGCTGAGATAAAGCAATAAACAAATTATTTGCTAGAGGAGGGGGAGGGGAGGGGGAGAAGCAATAGCAATAGCAATAGCAGTTAGACTTATATACCGCTTCATAGGGCTTTCAGCCCTCTCTAAGCGGTTTACAGAGTCAGCATATCGCCCCCCACAGTCTGGGTCCATTTCACCCACCTCGGAAGGATGGAAGACTGAGTCAACCTTGAGCCGGTGAGATTAGAACCTCTGAACTGCAGATAACAGTCAGCTGAAGGTTCCTGCAGTACTGCACCCTAACCACTGCACCACTTCAGCTCTATAGAAGGAGAAGCATCTGTTTGTCGGTGGGCAGGTTGGAGTCTTTCTTTTTTGGCAAGGGGCAGAAAAGAACATTATAGATTGAGCCTCAAAGTTTGACTTTATTAAACCTGGGCATTTTCACTCATCAAAGATATAGCATATTTTCACATTATGTCAATGAACTATATCAATGAGGTAATATTATTGATATTGTAGGATATGTTTTGCATTAAATTAAATTGGAGACTAGAGCACTACCATTGAAGTATAATTGGTTTATGCTGGAGGCAAATTCAAGCCTAAATAAGGGTCCCGCTTTATAGAATTATGAAAATTAGAGTAAGCTATGATTGGGTATAGCAGCAAGGTGTTTGATTGGATCAGTGGTGGGTTGCACATTTTGTTACCACCGATTCACCCTACGTGTGTGTGCCCTGCCTTCCTCGCATGTGTTTTGCTCACATGTGTGCCTTCCGCGCATGCACCCGTCCTCAAAAACGTGCCTAAATAGGATGGCATAGAGCTGGGGCAGGTGGCAGGGTTCACCCGCAATTTCCACTAATGGTTTGGGTGAACCGGTCCAAACCGGCTGAATACCACCTCTGGATTGGATATAATAATATGTATTTAGTAAAGTCAGTGAGATAATTGGGGCAAAAATATGAAGTAGCAAGTCATGCTTTACAAAGACAGTGAAGGCTCTGAAAGCCAATACTTAATAAGATTTCTTTGAAAGGTATTGCTTCCTTATATCATTTTCACTTTTCCCAGCCGGTAAGCATTCCATGTATTCTAGACAATTTTACACCTCTATCTCTATCTCTATCTCTATCTCTATTTCTATCTCTATCTCTATCTCTATCTCTATCTCTATCTCTATCTCTATATCTATATCTATATCTATATCTATATCTATATCTATATAAATGTGTGTGTGTGTGTGTGTGTGTGTGTGTGTGTGTAAAACTGTCTAGAATACATGGAATATATATGTTTGTATGTGTGTGTGTGTTTTATTTGTCTGATAAATAAATAAAGGGAGACTAGTATAGATTTATTTCAAGCTATTTAGCTCTCATCAGCTAGCCATACCCTTACTGGGATTTGAACCTGTGCTGTATTGCATCTTAGGCAAACGTCTTAGCCATTAAGCCACAGGTCTTCTCCTTATCAGCTGAAGCCAGGGAAGAAGGTATATATTTAGAGTCACAACCCCTGGTAAGCCCCAATTATGGGAGGAAGCTAACTGATATATATATATTTGCTGGGGAAATCTACTGTACATGGGGAAGGATAAATTTACTTGCCAAATTTGATGCCATATTTTATCTGGTCCTTGTTTCCATGTATCATGGCTACCATGTTGACTTTTCGAAGCCTGTGTTCTCCCCTCCTCATTTAGTAGAATTGGCAATCAGTCCTTGTCAGAGCCTGCGGGCCTAGAACTCAGAGGTTGTGCAATTTTGTTGTAACTTAAAAAAAAAGGTAATAGCAGTCCTCCCAAGTCATGGTTAGTGTTGAATACAGTTAGCTTCAATACTAAAATTAGAAGATTTGACTGTTGGTCATCTGGAACTAGGGGCAGTACAGTTCTACTTTAAAATTGGGAAATGTTCTTTTGTATAATGTGAATTAGGGATATAGTTATGTAAAGAAAGGAAGGAGGGAGGGAGGGAGAGAGTGAGTGAGGGAGGGAGGGAAGGAAGGAAGGAAGGAAGGAAGGAAGGAAGGAAGGAAGGAAGGAAGGAAGGAAGGGGCATATTTTTATTATCTCATAAAATATCTGGGAATGAGAGGAACCTCTGGGCAGAGAAAGCCTAATTATTTTGATTATACATTAAAAATCTGCAACCCAATACATCTCTGCAATTAAAGGGATTCCTTACTTCAGAATTGATGTTATATGTATGAGCAGTTTTACTTTTGAAGCAGGATTAGGGAAACAATTACATATTTGCTTAGAGATGCTTAAACAAAAGCTACTTGACCTTCTTTTTACATTTTTTATTCACCGGTGAAACTAATCTGGAAAGCAGATTTGAAATTTAGGGGAAGGAAGGAAGCAAAAATAGAAGAACCTACAGAACAGATGGATTTTAGAAATGAGTTAAGTGGCAGATGGTGCTTAGAAGCTTTTATTGGAATATTATGGACTGCAGGATATATATATATATATATAGCTCAAATGGTTAACTCCCTGCCTGGGAGGCAATGGAGCACAGGTTCGATTCCCAAACTTGGGTATATATAACTTATATGTTATATTTATGCTGATAAATAAATAAAGGGAGACTAGTATAGATCTATTTCAAGCTATTTAGCTCTCATCAGCTAGCCATACCCAAGTTTTTGGGAATCGAACCTGTGCTCTATTGCCTCCCAGGCAGGGAGTTAACCATTTGAGCTACAGAGAACGACTCCTTTATCAGCCAGCCAGGGTGGGAGGTATATACTTAAAGTCACAACCCCTGGTATGCCCAAGTATGGGAGGAAGGTCACACTTCCACTCTCTGTCATTAGGCTCGTCACAAGAGTCCATCCAGACAGAAACCCAATATTTTTTACTGTTGCCTTTTTTGTTACATTTGTTATATTTATGCTGATAAATAAATAAAGGGAGACTAGTATAGATCTATTTCAAGCTATTTAGCTCTCATCAGCTAGCCATACCCAAGTTTTTGGGAATCGAACCTGTGCTCTATTGCCTCCCAGGCAGGGAGTTAACCATTTGAGCTACAGAGAACGACTCCTTTATCAGCCAGCCAGGGTGGGAGGTATATACTTAAAGTCACAACCCCTGGTATGCCCAAGTATGGGAGGAAGGTCACACTTCCACTCTCTGTCATTAGGCTCGTCACAAGAGTCCATCCAGACAGAAACCCAATATTTTTTACTGTTGCCTTTTTTGTTACATTTGTTATATTTATGCTGATAAATAAATAAAGGGAGACTAGTATAGATCTATTTCAAGCTATTTAGCTCTCATCAGCTAGCCATACCCAAGTTTTTGGGAATCGAACCTGTGCTCTATTGCCTCCCAGGCAGGGAGTTAACCATTTGAGCTACAGAGAACGACTCCTTTATCAGCCAGCCAGGGTGGGAGGTATATACTTAAAGTCACAACCCCTGGTATGCCCAAATATGGGAGGAAGGTCACACTTCCACTCTCTGTCATTAGGCTCGTCACAAGAGTCCATCCAGACAGAAACCCAATATTTTTTACTGTTGCCTTTTTTGTTACATTTGTTATATTTATGCTGATAAATAAATAAAGGGAGACTAGTATAGATCTATTTCAAGCTATTTAGCTCTCATCAGCTAGCCATACCCAAGTTTTTGGGAATCGAACCTGTGCTCTATTGCCTCCCAGGCAGGGAGTTAACCATTTGAGCTACAGAGAACGACTCCTTTATCAGCCAGCCAGGGTGGGAGGTATATACTTAAAGTCACAACCCCTGGTATGCCCAAGTATGGGAGGAAGGTCACACTTCCACTCTCTGTCATTAGGCTCGTCACAAGAGTCCATCCAGACAGAAACCCAATATTTTTTTACTGTTGCCTTTTTTGTTACATTTGTTATATTTATGCTGATAAATAAATAAAGGGAGACTAGTATAGATCTATTTCAAGCTATTTAGCTCTCATCAGCTAGCCATACCCAAGTTTTTGGGAATCGAACCTGTGCTCTATTGCCTCCCAGGCAGGGAGTTAACCATTTGAGCTACAGAGAACGACTCCTTTATCAGCCAGCCAGGGTGGGAGGTATATACTTAAAGTCACAACCCCTGGTATGCCCAAGTATGGGAGGAAGGTCACACTTCCACTCTCTGTCATTAGGCTCGTCACAAGAGTCCATCCAGACAGAAACCCAATATTTTTTACTGTTGCCTTTTTTGTTACATTTGTTATATTTATGCTGATAAATAAATAAAGGGAGACTAGTATAGATCTATTTCAAGCTATTTAGCTCTCATCAGCTAGCCATACCCAAGTTTTTGGGAATCGAACCTGTGCTCTATTGCCTCCCAGGCAGGGTGTTAACCATTTGAGCTACAGAGAACGACTCCTTTATCAGCCAGCCAGGGTGGGAGGTATATACTTAAAGTCACAACCCCTGGTATGCCCAAGTATGGGAGGAAGGTCACACTTCCACTCTCTGTCATTAGGCTCGTCACAAGAGTCCATCCAGACAGAAACCCAATATTTTTTTACTGTTGCCTTTTTTGTATATATATATATGTGTGTGTGTGTGTGTGTGTGTGTGTGTGTGTGTGTGTGTGTTATATATATATAACATACATATGTGTATGTTATATATGCATATGCATATGCATATGCATATACATATACACACACACACACACACACACACACACACACACACACACACACACACACACACACATATATATATATATATATATATATATATATATATATATATATATATATATATATATATATATATATATATGTTATATTTATGCTGATAAATAAATAAAGGGAGACTAGTATAGATCTATTTCAAGCTATTTAGCTCTCATCAGCTAGCCATACCCAAGTTTTTGGGAATTTGGCTAGCTGATGAGAGCTAAATAGCTTGAAATAGATCTATACTAGTCTCCCTTTATTTATTTATCAGCATAAATATAACAAATGTAACAAAAAAAGGCAACAGTAAAAAATATTGGGTTTCTGTCTGGATGGTCTCTTGTGACGAGCCTAATGACAGAGAGTGGAAGTGTGACCTTCCTCCCATACTTGGGCATACCAGGGGTTGTGACTTTAAAATATATATATATATATATATATATATATATATATATATGTATATGTATATGTATATGTATATGTATATGTATATGTATATGTATATGTATATGTATATGTATATGTATATGTATATGTATATGTATATGTATATGTATATGTATATGTATATGTATATGTATATATATATACACACACACACATACATACATACATACATACATACATATACATACATACACACATATATATATATAGTATTTGTGCTGATAAATAAATGGAAGAATGGAAGCAGTGAACTTCCTCCCATATTTGGGCATACCAGGGTTTGTGACTTTAAATATATATATATAGGGGTAGTGTCACAACCCCTGGTATGCCCAAATATGGGAGGAGGCATACTGCTTCCTTTCTCTGTCTATCGGCTCATCACAAGAGACTATCCAGACAGAAAGCCATTATTTTTACTGTTGCCTTTGTTACATTTGTGTTGCATTTGTGCTGATAAATAAATAAAGGGAGACTAGTATAGATCTATTTCAAGCTATTTAGCTCTCATCAGCAAGGGTATGTCTAGCTGATGAGAGCTAAATAGCTTGAAATAGATCTATACTAGTCTCCCTTTATTTATCAGGGGTTGCCATAAAGAAAAGTGAGTTAACCTATATAGAAAATGATCAAGGAGAGAAGTAACCTAGAACTAAGGAGAAATTTCCTGGCAGCTAGGATAATTAATCAATGGGATGACTTACCTCTAGGAGTTGTGGGTGCTCCAACAGTGGAAGTTTTAAAGAAGAGATTGCACAAACATTTGTTTGAAAATGGTATTTTCCTGCCTGAGCAGGAGGTTGGACTAGAAGATGTACAAGGTCCCTTCCAACCCTGTTCTGTTATTCTGAAAATACAACTCCACCTGATATTTATAAAAACAGAGTAGACTTTGTTTTCTATTAATTTAGTTTAAAATTATCCTCTCACTCACATGGGGCTGCCCTTGAAGAGTGTTCGAAGACTTCAGTTAGTCCAGAACGCGGCCGCGCAAGCGATTGTAGGTGCACCCAGATACACTCACGTCACACCTATCCTCTGTGAGCTGCACTGGCTACCCATTAGGCTCCGGACCCTCTTCAAGGTGCTGGTCGTCACCTATAAAGCTCTACATGGCATCGGACCTGGGTACCTGAGAGACCGCCTTCTGCCAATTACCTCCCATAGACCGATTAGATCTCACAGGTTAGGTCTCCTCCGGATTCCATCTGCCAGCCAATGTCGGCTGGCGACTCCCCGGGGGAGAGCCTTCCCTATTGCAGCTCCAACCCTTTGGAACAACCTCCCCGTGGAGATCTGGACCCTTACTACCCTCCCGGCCTTCCGCAAAGCCACCAAGTCCTGGCTGCTCCAGCAGGCCGGGGGGCTTGTGAAATATTCAGCCCCACGGTAACTGTGAATGTTGCGTATTTTAAGATGTTGTCTTGTTTATTTATCCCCTTCCCTTGTTTATTGTAAGCCACCCGGAGTCCTTCGGGAGTGGGCGGCATACAAGATCAATAAACTCAAACTCAAACTCAAACTTTCTCTCCCATCCCATCTTGGTTTAAATTGCATATTGCTTTCAATCTTCCTTGGAAAAAAAGAAAAGTATAGAGAACTTAGCAAAATAACTGAAGTCAATATTTTGACTTAATGAGAAAAGAAAGCAGGTGTTTTAGGCCATCAGACTAGCTTTTCCTGCAGAAAAGTAGGACATGCTGCCTAATCACATAAACAGAAAGAGAGATCAAACAACAATACTTAGAGGAATATGGGTGTCATTCTTCATCAACATGTTTAAGTTTTATTTGTGTGTGTGTGTGTGTGTGTGTGTGTTATGAATTATATTTTGAAAATGGAAGTACTTTCATTTTACCTGAAACCATACAAAAAAACCCAAAGCAATCTCCACATTAAAAGCATCATACTCTAAAAAGATAATAACTGCAATGAAGTTTGATCCTAACAATGACATTCTAACTCTAAATCTTTTGATTTCCGTCTTTATTCTCAAATATGCTGCAAGGGATAACATATGTATCCCTGCACAAAATGAAATTAAAAGAATGAAAATAACAAAAAAAAGTTGTTTAATACACTAACAAAAGTTTTATTTCAATGTCATTTGGTATAATCTCTTAAAAAGAAACTGATTCATTATATGCTTGGATGCATAATTAGTTATATTTTCTGATTTATATAAAACGTATGCATGTATAAGTATATAGAAAAATGTGCATATTTGAAAATGAAACCAAATATGTATTAACTGGAGACATTACCAAAAAAGTGCACATGAAGGAATAATACTGGAGGTAAAAAGAAGGTATAAATACATGGAGAAAAGAAGTGACATGTGAGAAAACCTGGTATTTTTCTTAGTCAACCTACCTTAATCTATTTTTTGAATTATCCTGACAAGATTTAAACTAATTTGAGCCTCCCCAATTTTAAGATATAATTGCCTAATTTTTCTTTTTCTTTCCAAATGTGAAAGGAACACATCTGGAAAATTCCATCCAGTTCATCTGGATATTTCCATTTTGACACTATCTGGCATGAAAATTAGCTATTAACTTTTATTGAAAAGTGACATTAATAGAATCCTGCAAATCTGAAAGTACTGCTCCTGATGATGTTACCAGTTTGGATAATGGAACAACAGGAAAACAGAGTGGGAAGGAACCTTGGAAGTCTTCTAGTCCAACTCCCTGCTCAAGAAGGAAAGTCTAACACGTCCGATAAATGGTTGTCCATTTCTTCTTAAAAACCTCCAGTGTTGGAGCACCCACTACTTCTGGAGACAACTCATTCCCTGATTAATTGTTCTAACTGTCAGGAAATTTCTCCTTAGTTCTAGGTTGCTTCTCTCCTTGATTGGTTTCCATCCATTGCTTCCTGTTCTGCCTTCAGGTGCACTGGAGTATAGGTTGACTCCTTTTTTTATGGCAACCCATTAGATATTGGAACACTGCTATCATGTCAGCCCTAGTCCTTCTTTTCATTAAACTAAACATACTCAATTCCAGTCTTTTAATCATCTTTGTTGCTTTCTCTGCACTCTTTCTCGAGTCCCAATATCTTTTTGTTTTACATTATGGCAACCAAAACTGGATTCAGTATTCCAAGTGTGGTCTAACCAAGGCATTATGGAGTGGTATTAATACTTCACCTGATCTTGATTCTATTCCCTCTGTTAATGGAGCCTAGGACTGCATTGGCTTGCAATCACAACTTTCTAAAGTCATCTTTGTTCAGTGCAACTAGGATGAAAATAGCAACTTAGCCATATTTTGATCACAAAAGGGTATCATGCTAGGAGATAAATAACATTATAGGATTTAGTCTTCTGTGCATTACACTTTATTTGAACTAATCTGCCCAGATGGCAAAGACCAAAAAGAGTTTAAAGGATAGATACTTTGCTGCTTGCCTTCAGGAGGTAGACATAATCTGATACATTTTTTTTTTCCAAATCTGACCTGATGGGAAGTTGATGATCATAATAAAATTGTTCTGTTAAAAATTGGGTGATAGGTCAGTACACTGAAAGTGCTTCAGGAAAAAGAACACTTTGGTCTAATGGTTAAGGCATCAGTCTAGAAAGCCAGAGACTATGAATTCTAGTCCTGCCTTAAGCATGAAAACTGAGTGGGTGACTTTGGGCCAATCACCAGAAGACAACTGAATTGTAGTCCCACTTTAGGCAAGAAAGCCAGCTGGGTCTCCTTGTGCCAGTCACTCTCTCACACAGTTGTTTTTGTGGGGAAAATAGGAGGAGGAAGGGTTATTAAGTATGTTTGCCACCTTGAGTTATTTATAAAAATAATAATGGCAGGATATAAAATAAACGAAATCATCAGAGCAGGCAATTGTAAACAGTGTGAAGGAGGTATGTTATATGGCATTTAAAAACTATATTCATCTGTGTTCTCCTCACTAAACTTTAAACACTGAGCTGCTGGGAAAATACTGCATTTCAAGTGCAGTATTCAAAAATGAACAAAAGTAAGCCTGGTATGGTTATCTTGGTATCATCATAATGTTTTAGACCCTAACCATTGGCTACACTGTCAAAGCCACATGGTCTTTGGAGAGCACCAAGTCCCTGGCCAGGCCTAGATTTGATGAAATTAATTTTTATCAAAATTTATTTCATCATCCAGCACTCTCAAAAATCACGGAACCCAATCCCAACTATTTTGACCCTCTTTTCTTTCAATCTGGTGGTTTGATTTGAATTTGAAAAGCCACCCAATGTCTTCAATATTCTACTAAGTTTTATACCAATACTCGGTAGCATCTCTGATTAATCAGAATTATGGTTATGGAGGGAAGAAGTTGTAGGAGGTTTGCATCAGAGGGAAAATTCAGATTATATAAATCGTCCATTTTACTTCTTTTTTGTTTGACGTGAACATCAGTTGACTGATGGCCTGATGTCATGGATATGAATTGTATGGATTGTTATAACTAATAAGTCAAGCTTCTGGGAATTTGTGTTTGACCTTGCCTAATCCTCACAGTGCTAGAAGCATAGCATCTGTTTTATTTATATCAACTTTTTTTTGCAGTTATTTGCAATTAGAAATATAGAAGATCACACTTCTTCTCTTAATAACTCTTGACTCTTAATGTCTATGGAGATTCTTAGTCATCCAGGTCATAGTTGTCCCAAACATGTGTTTGCAAAAGACAACTGGACTTACTTTGTGTTTTCCTTGAAGATATTTCGCTTCTCATTCAAGAAACTTCTTCAGTTCTGACTGAATGGTGAGAAATTGAAGGATTTATACTCATTGGAGTGATTTGGTCATTAGCACTCTCTCAGAGAGTCATTGAGAGCCCTTGAGGTTTTATCTGTATCCTCAGGATTATCTGAATCAAAGTACAAATGAGTGTGGACATTCTTGGAATTGATGAAAGGACTGTAGAGATAGGTGAAATCGCATTCCTCTTCCCCTATTGAGAGCGTAGATGGACAATTTTAATGTAGATGGCCACTTTGACTCTTGACTCTTAACTCTTGTGCCTTATCCCTTACCTTATAAACTCTTATCTCTTATAATATCTCATGTCTTCTCTTATTTCTCATCTTTTATGTCATCTTATCCAATTTCAACCTGGTGTTGTGCCCTAGAACGTTCAATGTAAAACATCAATTTTGTCAAAGCCTGTCTATGAAAGTGAATTAAGAGAATTCTCCTCAGTTGGGATTCTTTTGGAAGATGGAACATGTTGACATAGAATGATGAGAGATGCTTCTCAGTGTTTTATGTCTACACTCTGTTATGAATATGAGCAAAATAGGTGGTTTATTATGAAATATACATCTACAAACCTATTCTGCCAAGATTAACCTTTCTCTTCTCCTTTCTCCAAGAAATAAAAATGCTATTGGTGCTATTCATAATCTCCTGGCCTCCCTTAGTCATAGAGCAGGACAGCATAAAAAACAGGGTTGCTAGGGAACAACTTTGGCAGAATAGCTCCAACTCCTGAAGGCACAAAGAGCAGCGATAGTTTATCATGTTATTTAAGATGATGTTATTTACTTCAACAAAATGATCGATTAGTACTAGTTTTACAAAATCTGTTACAGAATTCAAAGAGCTTCCAATTTAACATTTCCATGAAAAAGGCACTAGGAAACTCAAAAATTGCAGGGGATCTTAACAATCTTGTCACCTTCTCAGATAGTTCCTCAAAAGGAGTTAGAAGATAGTTATCAGTAATAAAAATGGGAATGGGAAGAATGTTCTTTAAACATTAATGTGTTCACTGCTACCCCTTACCTCTAATTATCATCTACGTCCCAAAGATATCACATTCCAAGAAGTTGCAGCCCAAACATTCATTAAATGTGGATTACAATACAATCATTCAATGAATAAATAAGCAGACATGGTTTCATGTTTAGGAAATCAGAATGATTTGACAGATAAATAGCAATGACAATATATTTCAAAACCTATATAAAAACAGTCATTACTCATACCATTTTTAAAAAAATATATATACAAGTTTCATGCTTGAAAAGCTGTGACATTCTGAAGAGAGCTCTGAATGAAAATTAGTAATAAATGCACTTGACTAATATCTATTATCTTATGCAATAGTTTATACTTTGGGGGAAGGTGTTAAAAAAGAAGAAGCTGTATAACATTCAGAAAAGTTTTGTTAGAGAAAAATGCCCCAAACTTAAGGAAATTTGTAAGCCATGATGTCTATGGCAGTATAGTCATTCCTATGAGGGAGTTTATGGGCCAAATGGAAATCACTGTTAAATGTTCTTTTCCGATACCATCCACTTTTGGGGGAGAGGGAATGGAAATTATTATGTCACACAATGCTAAAAAATATCAAGATCATCCTTTCCAGGCTATTCCTTAAAATACAGGCCAGTGCCTTGAATAGGCGTAGCCTCTCTCTCCCCCACCTCTCTGCATGACAGAGTGGGAGGGAGGAAGAGAGAGCAAAATAGAGGAAAACTCACATAGAGACATAGGCATACAAAAACAATCACAGTCTCTACATCAACCACATCCACAAGCTTTAAGTCAACTAAGCAAAATTGCATAGTATTAACTGTTGGTTTTATGTCTATGGAGATTTTCAGTCGTCCAGGTCATGGTTATCCCAAAGGTGCTTTTTCAAGAGGCAACTGGACTTTCTGGATTTTCTTTGAAGATGTTTTGCTTCTCATCCAAGAAGCTTCTTCAGCTCTTGCCTATCGCTTTTATGGAAAATATGCAGAACCTTTTTGGATTGTATAAAGTCTTTTACTTTGGAGACAGAGTCTATCATAAGCTTCCTAAATGGAAAGGACATGTTCTGTTTTCATGAATTTTAATATAAAGTAATGACTGTTGGCTTATGTGAAAACTTTTCTTTGGGGTGGTGGTGGAGTGGTGGGAATAATTTACACACTGAGAATCATTGAGGGGAGGAAGTCATACTTTTTAGATTCTTTATAATAAACATTATTTCACATATTTACTCTGATGTAAAAATGTAAATGGGAATAAATTTCAAGTTATTGTCCCTAGTTTAGAGAAAATCATGTGGGACCTATTTCAAGTAGTAAAACATTTTGGTACAACCCTGCCAAAAATATCCGCAGAGGCGTAGTTAGCTGACAAAACTCAGAGAAGTGAGGAATTTACCTTATTTCTCAAATGCTGGGGGCTGTATTATGTTTTCACTTTCCTGAAAGGAGATAGATGATATACAGGGGCCAATGGAAAAGAATCTTGCATGTGAAAACTGCTAATCTGACTGTCTGTCCAAATTGATCTAAGCATTATTTTTTTTCATATAGCTCTAAAATTATTTATTATCTGAATAATCTGATGATAACCAGCTACCTAGAGATAGATACAGGTAATCCTTGATCAGTGGTGGGTTTCAAAATTGTTTAGAACCTCGAGGCTTCCGGGGGAGGGGCCTGCCGTCGCCGGTGGCTCAATGGAGCTGCCCTCAGAGTTTTGGTTCGTATATCTACAAGATCTATAGATATCTCTTCTTTCAGGCAAGAAAGAAGCAGGGAGGAACTCAGTTGTTAGAATCCTCTTTGTAGTTCACAGCTTTTTTTTGTTAGCTGTGAACGGAGAAGAGGGTTCAACAAAAGCTGGGTTTTTTTTTTACTCCGGCCAAATCTTCTCAGCTGTTTTTTTTTTCAGCTCAAGGCAGGTTTACCCCCCCCCCAGGACAAATTTTTGAAACTAAGTTATTTAAAATCAATCCGAGCAGCGACCATTCCTGAGAACCCTTTTTTTTATTATTATTATTCAAAATACCAGCTTCAATTTTATAAAAAACTCCTTTGTTTAACTGCTTTTCAAAATGGCGATTTTATAGCTTCCACATTTGATACATGACATATTTAACCAGCCCTGTTTTCTTGAAGACTTCTTTTTACGAACTGCCAAAAGTTTATTGAAAGTATCTTATCCTAAATCAAGGTGAGCAGAGACTTTGTTTGTTTCCTTTTTATAATGGCTCCGAAGTCAAAGCAATCTAAACGTTTTTTTAACAATACATCCCAAGCAATTGCGACAAAGCCGCAGCTCTTGCCTTCTACGCCCTCTACTGGAGATTTGTTAACGAAAGAATTTCTTTTTGAAATCCTTAAAGAATTTAGAGAGGAAATGAAGCAACTTATTTCGGACATGTGACAAACTTGATGCCAAGATTGCTCAAACAAAGGAGGATATGATCGGGGTTATAACTGTAATGACAGATTATATTGCTGGAATGGAGGATAAACTGGAGCTTTTGGAAGAAGCTAATTCTAACCTGACATCTAAAATTGAAATGTTGCAACAGGAAGTTGAAAACGCAGAAAGACAACTTGTTATGACAAATTATAAGAAGACTGCATTTGCAATAAGAGTTAGGGGATTGCGTGAAAATGAACAGGAGAATTTGAAACAGACCTTTTTTGAGGCTTTCAGTCGTTCGGTGGGAAGTCCGGGACTTAACTTTGATTGGCAGATCCAAAAAATTTACCACCATAATTCGTGGGCAGCAAAACAGAGACAGCTTCCGAGAGATATAATTATATATTTTGCTACAAGAGAATCCAGAAATGCGATACTACAAGAGTTTTATAACAACAGGCTGCGAATTGATGGACAGGACTTGATCGTTTTCAAAGAAATACCACCCCAAATGTTAAGAGCCAGGAGAGACTATGCTTTTCTAACTAAAGAACTCAGAAATTCTCAGATACAGTATAGATGGGAAGTGCCATTTGGTATTACAGTTACATTTGATGACCAAAAACATCGCCTCAACTCTGTCTGGGAAGCCCGAGATTTTTATTACAAGATCCTGAAGGCGGGACCTCCTGAATTACCCGTACTTGGAGAAAGACAAGGAGAAGTAGAAGAGAAACAACAAAACACACAACTACAAGGTGGGAGGTATCGCTTTCCCCCTCCGGAAGGGCAGAAGAGCAGAGAACAAGGATTTAGTTATGCTTCCAAAACATTTGCTTAATTTTTAACTTGAATAATACTTTGTGATTTCTGTCTTGTATAAAATGGTAGTTGTATACCGATGAAGAGACATTAAGGCTGAAAGAAGTGATGCTGATTTCCTCGGAAAATATATTGTATGGGACTTAAAAAAGACTTGATGGATAACTTTGAACTTTTATTTAAATTGTTTATGATTTATTCTCTAGGGTGAGGAGGGCGGAGATCGTGATGTTCTTGGATTGTGGTTTAGGATGAATGGAGTTGGGAAGTGTGGTGTAGATGGGAGGGTAGTGAAGGTTCAATTAGAGCTTATTTTGAGCCAGAAAGTAAGTTGATTTTTGTATAAACTGTTATTTGAATATAATGTTTGGAAGGATATACCCAGAAAGTTCGCAGGAAGGCGGAGCAAATATGAGAGGAGTACGGATGAAAATAAAATATATATATGGACACGGGTAGAGGCAGGATGAGAGGTGTTGGAAAAGGAAACCGAGAGAAATATTTGAGATGTGTTTAAATTGCTTTATAGAGAAGGAGGTAAAAGGGACAAATTAAAGGTTTGGAAATGGACAGATATTTAGATAAAGAGATAAGGCCCCTAGCTAGAGTAGAATTCCATTTGATTAACCTACTTGGTTTCAACATAGTTTGAAATCCTGCAAGTAATAAATTAACTGAGATTAGGAATGATGTACATTGTTTAAGTTTTAATAATGATGGGAAGCTGAGCTCAATGTAGAGAGTTTATTGATTCTTCCCGTTTTTCTTCTTTTGTTTTTTTTTTATTCTCTTCTTCTTTCCTTTATCTTTTATCTTTTAATTTCTAATCTATTTGGTTTTAATATACTCCAGACTGTGCTTGATAAAGAGTTATGCCGGGTATGGGACCTGGGAAGTCGGAAGGGGGTTAGGGAGGGGGGTTTACGGGGGGGAGGGGGGGGAGGGGGGAAATATAGTTTCAATTTTCAAAACAATAAGAACGCACTTGTATACTGTTGCTCTTTTTTCTTTTTTTTCTCTTCTCCTTTTATTTTCCTTTTTTCCCTTTTTTTTCAATTTTAGTGTAAAATACAAATTGAATAGATTAATGAATAGTAGAAATACACCGAAGTGAGGAGTAGAGGGAAAGAAGAGGGAGAAGTAAAGAGGGTGTGAGAGGGGAATGTAAGGAGGGTGAGATGGAGGGAAGGGGAGAAAGGAATGTCTCAGGGGGAGGGGAAGTAGAAGAGGGGAATGCTGGAGGGGAGAAATGAAAGTTGGAGGGGGAGAAGAAAGGGTGTATGGAGGATTGAAGTGTTATGTTGGTTTTCCATGGTGGAAGATGAGTTGTGTTTATTGCTTTTTTTAAATGCACAGTATATAAGTGATTGTATAAAATGAAAATGAAATAAAAAAAATTGTTTAGAACCTCTTCTGTAGGTGTGGCCTGCTTTGTGGAAGTGGCTTGCCTGCCATGCGACTGGGTGGGAGTGGCTTGGCAGTCATGTGACTGGATGGCCGTGGCCAACTTGTAAAATGTGGTGAAACTCACTTAACAACGCTCTTGCTTAGAAACCAATATGTTGGCTCAGAAACTCATATGCTGGCATTTGAAGCACGCAAGTCTTAAAGCTGTCAAGTTACATGAACCTTGCACCCCTAACCCTTTAGAAAAAGAAATCCCAGGGGTGTTCAAACTTGACATCTGTAAGACTTGTGGACTTCAACTCCCAGAATTCCTCCTTTTGCTCTTCATCTTGATGATGTGCGGACTGGCGGGGGGAGGAAGCTGGAACTGGTTCTAAATGGCACTGTAGATTTGTGGTAGCTCTTCTATAGAAGAGGTTAGAACTGGCAGGAATCCACCCCTGCCCTTGATTTATGACCCCAACTGAGCCCAAATGTTGCTAATTCAGACATTTGTTAAACGAGTTTGTCCCATTTTATGACCTTGTTTGTCACAGTTGTTACATGAATGATCACAACTGTACATTTAGTAACTCATTTGTTAAGTGAATCTGACTTCCCCATTGACTTTGCTTGTCAGAAGATCACAAAGTCTGATCACATGACCCTGGACACTTTAACCTCATAAATATGAACTAGTTGCCAAACATCCAAAATTTGTTCATGTGGTCATGGGGACGCTGCAACAGTTGTAAGTGTGAGAAATGGTGATGTATTTAGTGTGGTCACTAAATGAACTATTGTAAACTGGACTACTGGTAGGTAGGTAGATAGATAGATGGATGGATGGATTGGGGGGGGGGAGATAATGGAGAGAAAGAGAGAACAAGAGAGAACTTTTCAAGTTTCAGGCTGAACTGGGGAAGTAGATATTAATTTCACTTTTACCCAGTCATTGCTTGCCATTATTATTTTTTCTGTGCTTTGCGTAATATAGCTTAGTTCAAAATGAGCAGTGTGATAGATAAGGGTGGATGGATGTAATTTAAAGCTTACATTTTTTTCAGATTAGTTGGTTAATGAATAATCTGTTCTGCAACTGTAATAAAGTCATTGTTGGTTAATGCACAATACCATTTCACTTGTGTTTAATGTTCCTTCTATTCCATAATGGAGGAACCATTTTTTAAAAGTACCAAAACAGTAATTGGACTCTTGAGCATAGGGATGATTCTCCCTAGAGGCATTTATATAACTTTAGGAGCGTGAGAGAGAAAGAAGGAGAAAACCATTTCTTTGGTACTGAACATAGAGTAATTGCTAAAGTTGTATGCATAGCAATAGATTATTGCTCTAGAAACCTGATGTTGCTGCCCTAGAGGTCATGCATGACTCATTAAATAAGAACATCAAATATATAATTAATTAAATATATTGTATGAGGCTTCAGCCTTAATTTTGTAGCCATTCCAAATTAGGCATCTTGTTTTACTTTTAACCGAAATAGCTTGATCAAGAAAATAAATGCATCCCCCTCCCCTCTCTCTCTCTCACACACACCACCTATTAATAAGGTTAAAGGTAAAGGTTCCCTTAAAACATATGTGCTAGTTGTTCTAACTCTAGGGGCGGTGCTCATCTCCATTTCAAAGCCGAAGAGCCAGCGCTGTCTGAAGACATCTCCGTGGTCACGTGGCCGGCATGACTAAACACCAAAGGTGCACAGAATTCTGTTACCTTCCCACCAAAAGTGCTTCCAATTTTTCTACTTGCATTTTTACATGGTTTCGAACTGTATGTGTGTGTGTTAATGAGGTTAATGATGCCTAAAGTAGTTCAGAAATAAAAACTCAAAAGAGAGAACATTTCCATTTTAGATGTAGATTTTTTTCAGAAATACTAAGTATAATCCATCTTCTTTTGAAGTCAGTGGTAAAATTTCCAGAGGTATTAGTGAGCCTGGATTAAGTCCCATGTTTTCTGTCTTCTGCTTCCAGTCAAGACCAATAATATATATTGCCAGACTGTCTTTACATTAAAAAAAAAGTTTTAATGTTTCAATGGAGAGCAATGTTATCTTTTTCTATAGATAAGTTGGCTATGTAACTGCATATAATCGAGGAAGAGGAGGAAAAAATATGCAACTCTTTAGATAATAGAGAACATTGCTTCCTTAGCTATCAGCAGGACAAAATGGTTATTGTACTGCTCTCTCAAAAGCATACACATCAATTTCACAAAGCCACTTCCTACATGTCTTTCAGTGACTTCAGAAAAAACCTAAGTTATCACACTTGGGCTGTAAAAAATCAGAGGACCACAAGATGGCAAAAAGAGATACATAAAACTGAGGTAAATTTGCTGCCTTTGCATGATTGCTCAAACTTTCTGCAAGCCAAATATGATATGCCTTGATATAGCAAACGTCTCTTCACTGGAGAACATGTGTGTATAATAGTTGATCCTTAAATATGATCCGGAACAACAAAGGAACAAACTCACCTTTATCTGCTGCTAAACTTACTAATTCATATGAAGATCACAGCTGTCACTTAACCTAGCTAAACTACATTAGGCTGTTGTAAGGATGAAATAGGTGGTGAAAAACTATATATGCCTTGTTAAATTCTTTATGGGAACAGAAAGATAAAATTGAATTCCACAATATCAAAAGGATGAATATAGAACGTACAAAACCTATGGAGAATTACCAAACAAAACAAATTGGTCAGGTGGGAATTAACCATGAAAGGGTATTGAACACAAAAAAATCATCTAGCATGAATTGCAATCAATCATTTAATCAATGCATTGCATATAATTAATCTAATTCAAGAGATCTAGGAACAGTTTAACTAAAATGTGTTTTAGAAATCGCAGAAGGCTTAACACCTATTTTTAAAAGATAGAATATACAACTTGAAGTGTAGCACAAAAACAACAGTCTGTTCCTCTGCAGGTGTACTGGGTTTGGAGAGGGAGGGAGGGAGAGGGAGAGGGAGGGAGGGAAGGAGAGAGAGAGAGAGAGAGAGAGAGAGAGAGAGAGAGAGAGAGAAACAGAGGCTTTAAAATAGATAAATGTTCAGAAGTCACTACAAGAAGTCCTGTTTTCTTGATTGCTCAAAATGTGGAAATTTGAAAATTACAGCTCAAGGGATTAGTGAAACATCTCTTTTAGCATGCTGAGAAACCTGTTCATACATTTTCCAAACAAATGTCTTTTCACAGTCACTTAATTCCATTTGTCCCCAAATAATACTGATTGATTTTTTTCTCATCAAAGCACAGACTTATCCCACAATCATCTTAACCTACCAGGCAGGCTTATATTTGACTTGTTTGTGTTCCAAGAGAGTGAAGGAAAGGAGACTGGGCAACGTTTCAGCGAGGTCTCACTCGCCATCTTCAAGCTGGGTTTTGGGCTTAAAGTGTGATCGGAGCTGCCGTCTATCTATAAATCTTGGTGTGTGTGTGGAGTGCTGGCTTTGTTTCAGTAAGTGGAATGATTGGTTGTGTGGTTGTATCATGATTGGTAGATTAGTGCTGATTGGTGCTGGCTGTGTGTCTATTGTTGTTTTGTGTTGTAATGGCGTGGGTGGTGGATGGGGCTTGTTTGTTGACTAGGGCTGGTTTCCAGATGATCTGGTAGGTGGGAAGTATCATCACATTAATTCATGTTGTGGGGAGGTTTCTCTATTTTGAGAGCTTCCATAATTATTCTCTTGTTGAAGTGTTCAGTTTTGGAGATTAATTTGGTTCCTCCAAAATTAATTTCATATTCTGTAGCTTTAAGGTGCTAGAAAATGGAGGAAGTTTTTTTTTCTTACTATGTTCTTGTATTCTGCGATGCGTGCATTTATTCTCCTGTTTGTTTGTCCTATGTATGTTGCAGGGCAGATTTTGCATGGTATTTCATAGACTCCTTGGTTTTCTAGCTGGATTTTGTCTTTGGGTTTTTTAAGATGTTGGCTAATTTTTGGTCAGTGTTGAAGGCTGTCTTGATATTGTGTTTGTGGAGAATTTTGCTGATTTTGTCTGTGGTGCCTTTGATGTAAGGGAGGAGGGCAATGCTGTTGTCCTGTTCTGTGTCTTGGTTTTTGGGGGGAGTCTCCCTTTGGATTAGGTTGATAATTGTTTTTCTTTGGAATCCGTTGGAGATTAATACGTTTGTGAGAGTGTGTAATTCAGTTTGTTGGCTAGGCGTTTGGTTCTGGAAATGAGGGTCTGTCAAAATTTTCTGTGATAAAATTTTTTATCCACAAACAAATCCTCTGATTTATGCCTTAAGGGACGGGCATTAAATGTTTCCCAATCATCTCCCCAAAGGGATTGACTAATATTTCACAAATCCCCCACTCACCGTATTCCGTTAAGCAACAAGTCCCAGAAGTCAGAAGCCCTGGGAATTTAGACTGTATCTTCAATCTGGGAATTGTGCTTCTAATAGATCTAGAATGCATCAAATTGGGGAAGTCCACTTTACCTCTTACCTAGGGTAAATTGGAAGTGGGGGGGGGGGGATGCTACCATGCAGATTGGAAGCAAGCTCATGAAATTGATTTTTAAGATGCTATCTTGTTATTCATTCTCTGGGTAAATGTTATTAAGGAAATTATTCCAAAGGTGCTTTTTCCAAAAGTAACTGAACTTTGTTTTTCCTTGAAGATGTTTTGCTTCTCATCTGAGAACTAAAGAAGCTTTCTGCATCAGAAGCAAAACATCTTCAAGGAAAACAAAGTTCAGTTACCTTTTGAACAAGCACCTTTGGGACAAGCATAACCTGGATGACCAATAATCTCCACAGACATTTAAATATCAAAGAGATTATTTTCCATGGAATGGAATATGTATTATTATCCTAGCTGTCTGGGAGATGAAAGATATCTCCATTAAAAACATGGGAGAAATAGTATTTTGCTAAACTGTGCTTCTGAGTTCTCCTCAATTCTCCTACTGGACAGAATTGTTTGTTTGTATGCCAGAAAAATGGCACACAGCAGGACACTAAACAGACCCTATTTCCTAAATGTGCAGTTTGCCATAACTGGCACTTTAGTTGTTCAGCATCAGTCTCAGTTCTGGAGGATGAAAATTGCATGGACAATTACCCACCAGTTTTTGAATAGCAAAGAATATCCTCTAGCAAGTACAGAAATTACTGGACCAGCAATCCCGGAGCTTAGTATTTGTTTTGTGTTCCTACACATTCTGCCTCAGCAGTTGTAACTTTCATTATGAATGCTTTTATCTTCCACTCCCTTTTTAAACATGTATTCTCAATGTGATCCCACAGCTATGAAGAGCTCCTATTGTCCTTATTCACTGAAAAGATAAGTATTGCATTCATTTAATTGCTCCATTGATTAGTTTGTAATGCTTTTTTTCCAGCTCAGGTGTAACCATCATCTTACGTATTCAACAAGTTCCAAACTGAACTATTTTCACATATAATAACTCTTCTTCTAACAAGCTTGACAAGTGGAACCTTGAAATTTCACACTGCCAACATGCAGTGGGAGTTTACTAAGACTTGCTGGATGTTGCATGAGAACACAATGATTGCTTGAAAATTGTTCAAAACTGTTGATTTAAATGAACTTGCACAAGATGTCCCTGAGACAAGATTTAGAGATTTAGGAGAAAATTGTGCAAAGGCACCTAGATCCAAGAAAGCTTTCCAATTCCTCATTTATTCTATATTGGACTCATTGATCTGCACTCCCCAAAAATAAAAAGATAGATTTTGGATAGATTTTCTGAGTGGTTATGTCTCTCCAGGGCTTTCTCAGTCCACACTATGCAGTCCTTTGTGATTGAAGATGCCAACAACTACATACTAGCTATGTAAATCTATGTTCTTCTCCTAAGCTATGGTTGATCACCATTTTATCTATACTGAACTGCAGTTCCAGAATGTAAATACCTATACAACCCATGGTCACTTTCTGTGACATGGGTCCCAATATGAATGTGGTTGATAAATTATATTATGTAATATATAATTGTGTTGTGTGATGTGCTTGTTTGTGTGCATGGATGCCTTTGAGTTCATTCTTGACTTCTGGTGATTGCCTGGACACATCCATGCCGTGTTCTTGTTAATATTTGCAGAAATGGTTTACCCTTGCCGCCTTTTTCCTAAGGATCATAGACAGTAATCCAAAGTCAACCGGTCAGCTGGCTTTTTCACTGACGCAGAACTAGGACCTACAGTGTCATATTTTCTAGCCTGGTGCCAAGCTAGAACCACTATATCAAGCTACGCTCTAGTCTACTATTACCCAGCATAGAAATGCCAGAGAATCCAGAATCAAAATGTTCTATTTTCTTCTATTTTCCATACCTGAATTAAGCTCCATGCTGTTGTGTTGCTAAGGCTGAACCACGAAGCAGAGAAGCTGTTAGTTACTACAATACAAAGATCACTCAGATAGAAATGTCATAGGCTTTATTATTTCTCATTATCTGCAAGATTTGCATTTTTCTTTTCCATCTCTACCCTATTCCTAGGAAGCATCAAAAAAAGACAAAAAAAAGTTCTCTATCCTTCTTTTTAACCTTAAGGAAAGAAGTTGGGCACACAGTAGGGACAATCAGAAAAATTGATTATCATCTCACATTCTGGCCAATTCTCCTTGTTTTATTTTCCCTACATATATATTTAATTCTTTCCACATTCTATCTTCCCCAGAATAATTCTAGCTTAGGGTTTTGCATTAGTTATTACTTGTGACCCACATTCTGAACCTAGATCAAAAATGTTTTGTTGGTGGGACTTAATAGGATCAACCCAATGGGGGGGGGGGGAGTCACCATATGCTTCTGATGAATGCATATGATACAGATGCTATTATTTGTAGCCTACAGTTTCCACTGTTTAAGAAGGTTTATTCTATGATTTGTTAAAAGGGAAGCATAACAAAAGGGCTTAGTGGAACAGGATAATCCCCTATCCCCTATATCATAACAACTGGCCATGATTATGATGTCACAGGAAGAATTATGGCTGCAGGTGGAAATAATCACTACCAATGAAAGGACATTGGAGACTTCATTTTTACATCTGCAATGATGACAGTGTGAAAAGGGAAAAGAAGCAATAGGAATAATGACTCTCTTAGGTCTTTAACACATTATGTGATATTGTGGCACTTGCAGTTAAAAGACTATTTTTCCATCTTATCTTTTTTATACTTTTCTGGGGTTGGTAGAGGATCTATATTATGTAACTAGAGATAGTCTCATCAGTGTGTATGTCATCAGCATTGCAAAGAATGGAGAACTAACAGCTTCACTTTCTCAGGCTTCTTCTAGCTACTTGCTTCATCAAACTTTCTATATATAAAAGAGTAAGGTTGTAGCTAGTGGTCAATAGTATTAAGTATCTGGGGGTGCAGATAACTAACAATCTGACTTGGCCTCTTCATATTTTATCTTTAGTGCAAACCAGCATTTGCATTTCCTGAGTCAGATTAGGAAAGCACATCTTTCTCCTTCTGTCCTGGCCACTTTTTTACAGAGGCATGATTGAGAGCATTTTAACTGCATCACTGTTTCATTAGGTGGTGGCAGTGCCTCAGATAGAAAGTCCATACAGAGAGTGTTAGGAGAGCTGAGAAGAGTATAGGAATGTTGCTTCCCATTATTCAGGATACTGCTTGTAAGTGCTCTGTGCTTAGAGCTAGAAGCATTGTTAGAGATCCCACACACCCACCTCATGGTCTGTTTCTATTACTCCCCTCTGGGAGGAGGTTTCAAAGTATCTTTGGTAGGACTAACCAATTTCGTGCATTTATTTTGTACAATGACAATAAAGATTATACTACTAGATTCTGTAACGGGTTTGTTCCTTATGCCATCTATCATGTAAACTCGCAGGATTCTTTTTTTTTTTTCTTTTTTTGCCATGTATATACTTACATTTGAACTAGACTGTGATATTTCTCTGTGTCATATATGTGTATGTAAGTGGGTATGTGCATAGTGGTTACTTTTGACAGCTGAGTGAAATGAAATTTCACTGTAATGCTGATTAGTGTAGATTTAAAGTGACAAAAAACTTTCTATTCTATTCGATGATTTGATTCGATTCTGTCAACAATTTTGTATAATTGTCCTGCAAAAGATAATCTTGATTTTAAGGTGGTTTAGAATTTCTTTTGATGATAGACGGGGGCTTAAGAATAGACGCTGTCATTGTGTTGAATTGATTTCCTTCTTATCATGCAGTCCTGCCTTAGGCCTGAAGGCCAGTTTAGATTACTTTAAGGCATTTATCTTCCAGCTCCTGAAGTGTGGGAAGAAAATGTCTATGGAGATTGTCAGTCATCCACGTCATGGTTGTCCCAAAGGTGCTTTTTCAAGAGGCAACTGGACCTTGTTTGTTTTTCTTTGAAGATGTTTCGCTTCTAATCCAATAGAGTTAGAGAAGCGAACATCTTCAAAGAAAAACAAGAAAGTCCAGTTGCCTCTTGAAAAGACACCTGTGGGAAGAAAAGGTGTCATTTGCATATATATCTGAAACAAAGGTGAATATTAACTTCTGCCCCTTAGTTCACACTGACATAAACAACACTGTTCTCCTTCAGGAGAACATTGAATTGAATTGGAGTAGAATAGAAAATAGACTCACTGGAGAAGAGCCTAATGCTGGGAAAGATTGAGGGCAAAAGAAGAAGGGACTACAGAGAATGAGGTGGCTGGATGGAATCACTGACGCAGTAGGTGTGAGCTTACTGCTGATGGGGGATGATAGAGGACAGGAAGGCCTGGAAGAACATTATCCATGGGGTCGCGATGGGTCGGACACGACTTCGCAACTAACAACAAAGATAGAAAAGAAATACTAAGAGGAAATAATCTTGAAAAAAAGTGTTAATATAGTTTAGAGAGAATCTGCATAGTACTTATGGAAAAAAATGTGAAGGCCTTTCTAGGGATGAACATGATTGCAGGTCCTGTGGTGAAGTAAAAAGATGCATAATTATATTGGACAGAATGCAGCAGTCTCCTAAAATTAACATTCCAAAGCAATACTGTAGTGCATCTCACACAAGATTCATTTTAAACATTGTCAAATGTCAAAAGAAAGAAGACAAGGAAAAGGAGAAAAAGTGTAGTCAAATTGTGAATCTAGCAATTATCCATAAGTCTCAGGTTTGCTACAAAATTATAATGGCCCTGAGCCTAACACATTACTATCTGTTCTATTACCAGTAACGTTCAGGATACCATGCTAATAATAAGAGCTGGCTATGGAAATGTTTTTGAGCAACTGTTTTAGTGGAAAGTTTTTTTTCCATACTCATTTGTCACCTGGGCAAGATGTTTGATGGGAAATTAAAGATTTTCAGAACAAAATGAAAAGAAAACATAGTGAATTTGCAATAGAATACCAATATTAATAACAACAATAGCAACAAGAACAAGAAGAACATACAAGAGCAACAACAACAACAATACAACAATAATAATAATGAGAAAAAATATTGTGAACTGGCCATCGAACTACCCAATTATGGAGGGAACATGTAACAGTGATACCCATTGTCATCGGGGCACTTGGTACCATGTCCAAGAATTTTATAAGATAAATCAACAATTTGCAGCTTTCCTGCAATAACACCAGCAGAACTGCAAAAAAACCTGTGCTACTTGGAACATCGTATATTGTAAGAAGGTACTTGGTTGATACCTAGAATGCTGGCATTTTTAAAAAAAAAGATAAATAAGCACTATTTTTGTTTCAAGTTGCCCTTACAACAAGGGCACAAATATGTAGTTGCAGACAAAATTATTGGGAAAGTGAAATATTTACCAGTGTGATTTTCTCAGCATGAAAAAGATTGGGCATCACCAACGCTTTGTACTGTTTTATTAGGCTCTGTCCAGATACCTGACTTACCACCACTGTGATATTCTGAATCACTAGATAGCTTTTTAAAATTTATTTTATTGTTATGATGTGGAATTTTCTAGCATTGCACATGATTGTGTAACTAGGAAAAGAGTTAACGAAGCAAAGCAAGGGCCTGGAACAGATGCTGAATTTTGCTACAAAACTGGCAATTTCCACTAATGTCTTCAGGAGGGGAGCAGGAATTGTTGGCCATCTGCCTCCTTCCTTGGGTCATGCTACCTGCCTTGCAGTAGAGTCAGTATAATTGCTTGCAGGCATTATCCTAAAAGATAAAAAAGGGGGAGTTAAAAATTGTTGCATGCATATGGAGATCAAAATCTGAATAGTCTTCTAAAACCTAGAAACTGTAAATTCCTTGGTCTCTGAGTGCCACACATATTGGATTCATGACAATTGAACTATTAGATACTAATAGGTTTTCCTTTTTATTATTACTAATGCTAGTTTCTCAAGGCAGGTGTTAAAAGTTTGAAAATGCATCCAGAAATACTAGAAAGAATTTCTATTGAAACTTTTATTTCTATTTCCCAATTGGAAAAGCTGTAAATGTACAATATCTAAAATAATTGGACTGATGCATCCTTTTTTGATTGTAGCATTCCTGATTAAGATTAATTAGGAAGTGAAGTGGAAATATCACACTGGAGATGGTTGATTGGCTAATAGCAGTTCCTTCCCCCTCCATATATTCTGCTCCCTTCCTCCCCATCTTTAGTTATAACTTGTATTTTATTGTAATTTAATGTGATTTTATAGCAATAGAAATAGCACTTAGACTTATATACCACTTCATAATGCTCTACAGCACATTCTAAGTGGTTTACAGAGTCAGCATATTGCCCACAACAATCTAGTCCTCATTTTACTGACCTTGGAAGGATATAAATCTGAGTCAACCTTCAGGCAGTCAGAATCGAACTGCTGGCAGCGGGCGCAATCAGCCTTCAATACTGCATTATAACCCAGCCATACCCTTACTTGTGTGTGTATATATATGTATGTATGTGTATGTGTAGTGTTGTATGTGTAGTATGTGTGTGTGTATATATATGTATGTATATATTATAAAAATATTGGATTCTGTCTGGATTGTCTCTTGTGACAGCCGATAGACAGAGAATGGAGGCAGAGAATGGATGCGTGTGTGTGTCCGCGGTGTGTGTGTCCGCGTGTGTGCATTTGTGTGTGTGTGATTGTGTTATGTGTAGGAAAACCATTTTTGACATAACACTTACTATTTCCTTGGCTCAGTTGATAAGGGAGGAGAGCTTGTGCTTAGTGGCTAATACAACTGCCTAACATGTAAACATCAACCCAGGTTCAAATCCAGTAAGGGTTATGGCTAGCAGATGAGAGCTAAATAGCTTGAAATAGATCTATATTAGTCTCCCTTTATTTATTATCAGCACAAATGCAACATGTGTGTATGTGTGGTGTGTGTGGTTTATTGTTTCATTTTAATGTTATAAAAAGCTCAGAAACACCATGTGGTAAGATGGAGGAAAAAAATAATCATCAATAAAAATAAAAATAAATGCACTTGAATGTGAAGGAAGCTCAGAGCTACTTTAAAGCTCTGAATATTACCAAGAATTAACCTGTTAAAATATTTGGTTTCAGCTAGCCTGCTTTGGACTATAACCTCTTTTAAGTGTTCTTGCAGCCTTATTAATTACTAATATAAGTCCCTCATAAGGATTTGTAAGGCTGAAGATGTAGCATATGTGATGAATGCAACTTGCTCCAACTGCTGTCAAAACAACAACACCCACATTTCCTAATTTTCAAAGTTTCTCCATCATCATTCTGCTGGGAGGAAAGAGAGCATAAATTTTGTTGATTTAACATTCTTGGCTCTTATGAATGTAATAAAAAACGAAAGAGAGGGAATGCTTATTCCCACAATTTATGGTTGCTTTATATGTACTGTAGGTGTAACTTGTACTTGGTTGTATGGATGAGCAAGAATATATTCAAAATTCTCAGTACTTTAAATCTATATTTTCATCCAGTTGAGATTGATGGTGCATTAATGAGATCATTCAAGTTATTTCATTCCAGTTGCTAGTCTAGTCATAACCCACCCTCAGAAGAAAAAAAAAATCCAAATGCTTTAGAAAATAGCCTTTTACTTCACTATCTAGATGGAAACTTTGGGTTATAGATCATATTCTCTTAACTGCGGAGAGAGATCCAAATAGCTAGAGATAGGTAAAAAGGCTATACTTGAAAATTGATTGAAATAAGTGGATTTGATATTAAATCATATTTCATTTTACATAGCAATCAGCGTGAATATGCTAAGACTTCTCATTTACAGTTCTGGATACATGGAAATTAGCATCATGACTTTGGGAAAGAAAAATATGGAATTGCCTTTAAGTGAATTAAAATCTAATGGTCATATATTTGTATTGTTCTGTCAAGCAAGGGAGCAAATCAAGTGATAAATACTATCTACTTCAGAGAATTCCAACCTTGGCAACTTTAAGACTTGTGGACTTCAACTCCCAGAATTTCCAAGCCATTCTGGGAATTGAAATCCACAAGTCTTAAAGCTGTCAAGGTTAGACACCCTTGATGTATTCAGAAGTGTCAAAACTGGTGGCCAGATGCATCATATGCAGGCCACACCCACCCCAGCTCCGCAAAGGCAAAAAACATCACAATATATCATGTGACATCAGGTGGCGTGATTGAGTTTGACACCCGTGATCTACTGAAGAGGTTTTTTCAGTCATTGCAACTAAACTAAACCAGCAACTGCAGAGTCAGTGAATGACTACTAGAAGCCTTGTTGACCGAAGATATTCCTTCGTTCGATATGATGATCTCTTGTATCTCCCCAGATGCATTTCCCAGTAGAGAAGGGACACGTTTTATGGGTTAATGGAGAATCCTGGCCCTGTGCTATATCCAAGGTGTAATTGCGGGCAAGAGGAAGAAAAAGTCCCAAATTGCCTTATGACATTATCTTAGGAATGGGATGGATGGATTAAATGATGACAGTAATAACCAGGCCCAAGTTCATGCAGAGTGTAAGTAAAGGCAGACAAAGCTTCTGCTGCAGGTCCCAGGAAAGACTGAGATATTCTCTGCAGCTGGAAAGCCAAGAGAGAGGAAAGAGAGCTGTCTGTTGAGGGAAGAGCAGAGGCAATGTTATTAGCTGCAGCTGCTAAGTCGGTTTATCTCCTTAGTTAGACATTATAATCTGACTTAATAACCTGAATGACTGAAGCTTTAAAAGAGCCTGGGTTTGTTTTAAACAATGTCTCTCGGGCTTAATCCAACTTTCTCTCCAGGGTTTCCAGAATTTTTTTTTTAGTTCCAGAGCTCCCCACCTCTCTATCAATAAGAGGGATCATCACCCCAACACTATTTTTTTTCAGGACATTATATCACCCGACACATACAGATGAAACAAGCGCATGTCAGATGGACTCACAAATACCTGTCATTCTTCTTAAGAAAGCTCTCATAGCGGCTCTTAAATCACAATAGACAAGAGCACACTTTTTCATCCTCTTCACATGTCATTTGTTCAATATTGGAGCTATTTTTCTCTTGAATCTTGAGGCAATTTGGCATAGAAGTTATTTACACTAAAGAGGTTAAAATGTTAGTCAAAGTATGCCATCAGTAATTCCTGTAAGAGTCTTTAGTTTTCATCTTATCTTGTAGAATGAATTCATCTAAGGGAGCTGGAAAAAAATGAAGAAGGCAACAACCAGAGGCCTCATACTTTCCCTGTGAGAAAGACTAGAATGCTTGGGATTCTTTGGCTTGAAAAAAGGGACACAATAGGGATAGGATCAAGGTGCACAAATCACACCTAGCTTGGAAAAGACAAATGCAAAATGACATTGATTGGAAGGAGGTTAGAACAGTCAAAAGGAAGTACTTCTTGACTGAGCACATAATTAACCTGTGGAATTCATTGACACCAAGACAGGTATAGATTCCTGGAGGACAGGTCGATCAAAGACTAGTCATCTTGAGAATCAATGTTGCCTCTGGGTTGCGGCCAGCATGCTTCTAAAAACAGTTACAGAGGAATAATGGCAGGAAAGACCTATGTCTCCATCTTCTGCTAATGAACTCCCAGAGATATCTGATTGGGACACTGTGAGGGGGGGGAAAAGCTGGATTAAATTGATCTTCTTATGCTGGAATGCTATTCAGCTACTTATTGCAACATTGATACAATAGGTTGTTGAATTGTGATCTGGACATATTGGGAAACGATCCAACACCCACTTTACCAAAGGCTAAAGTCTTTTCCACATCTCTTTCATACCATATTAATTTGTACAAATAGGCCATATGATAACAACTGTTTCCCAGTGCTAAATTTAGGGCTCTCTGCTTTGGGATAATAGATGTTAAGGCATACTCATTTCTGAGTACAAGGCAATACTTACTTAATCAAAAGTTTCCCTGAGTCAACATGTTAAATGCAACACCAAACACATTTGATATGAAATGGAATAGTACATCAACTGACTCATTATTTGATCTGTTCAAATTTTGTCTCCCATATTACACAGCAAATATATGAAAGTGACAAATAAGCAACAAAAAAAAGTTGCATTGCAATTATGCTGAAATACTGCTTGTACCTTATAGTTCGGTTAATGTACCTAATAATATCAAAAGAATGGTATTATTTTCCTCACTCTCAATAAATAGATGCCAGTCCTTATTGAGATTACACACACACACACACATACACACAGACATACATGTGTGTGTGTGGGTGTGTGTGTGTGTGTTGTATTTGTGCTGAGAAATAAATAAAGGGAGACTAGTATAGATATATTATTTATCAGCACAAATACACACAAATGTAACAAAGGCAACAGTAAAAATATTGGATTTCTGTCTGGATGGTCTCTTGTGATGAGCCGATGGACAGATAATGGACGCAGTTAGCTTCCTCCCATATTGGGCATACCAGGGGTTGTGACTTTATATATATATATATAGATATATATATATATATAATATATATATATATATATATATCTATATATATATATATATATATATATATATATATATATTATATATATGAATTTAAAGTTTAGGCTCAAAATTGTAGTAGAAATGAGGCCATCAGTACAGCCAGATGTGTATGACTAATTACCATGGATAACAGTAATGAAGTTGCTTTAGTTTCTTGGGGTTTACATGGCCAAGGGATATATTAGAATTCAAATTAATTCAGGCAGGAAAATTGAGCAGTCCCTTGGGTGAGAAATGAGTCTTTATTAACCTCTCTAAGTCATGGATAAATTTTATATAACATTGAAGTCTGTTATCCAATGGGTAGAATTAGAGCTTGATAGAGAAATAATGTTTGGCTTCATATTGTGCAATTTGAGAATATAGTTGACTTGGTACTGGTGTTTTAGGAAGATAAACTCTGTATTTTATAAACTACAGCTTATAGTTTAGGGTATCGGGCAAACACAATCATTGAACTTTATTCAATATATTGGGCTAAGAAATTATGTGATTAGTAATAATCTAAAGAAGATGGGGAAACTTATTCTCCAGAGCCCCTGAAGGCCGAATAAGAAGCAATAGATGAAAACTAATCAAGGAGAGAACCAACTTAGAACTAAGAAGAAACATTTTGACAGTTAGAATAATTAATCAGTAGAACAACTTGCCTCCAGAAGTTGAGGGTGCTCCATCACTGGAGGTGTTTAAGAAGAGATTGTACAACCATTTGTCTGAAATGGTGTATTGTTTCCTGCTTGAGCAAGGGGTTAGATTAGAAAACCTACAAGGTCCCTTCCAATTTTGTTATTCTGTTGTGTATTTATTTAGGGAATGTATATGGCCACCCACTTTAATATGAATCCTGAACCGTAACAACAATCAATCAGAGCAGCATAATAAAACCTTCTGTAAATAAAACCAACTGAACAGACAAAACCCAGATTTTAAAAAAAATAAAATTATGGTATCATTTAGCACTCTAGAGTGAAGGCTTCTTACTGAAGGTTATGGACCATAATCTATCATAGTAGTCCAGTGCAAGTTGATAAATAAATGCTTTTTGGTTCCCAGTACATGGCTGAGAGTCTGTGATTGGTCCCAAAGACAACTGGCTGCTTTTAGTATTTAAGGCAAGAATGTGCAGTCACTCATATTCTGGTCATCTTTCAATTGGTTACAAAGTCCTGTACATGGGGCTACCCATAAAAACCCCTCTTGGTTTCAGTTTTTTATTTAATCTTAATTTAATCATGTTGTATTATCTATTTTTAACCATATTGAAAGTTGCCCAGAGCAGTGTTGGTTCAAATCCCGTCGCAACTGGTACGCTGCAAGGGCCGGCGGCGTCCCACCACGTGCACCCACCACCTGCGACGCTCCAGTTTGCTCGGCGGAAGTGTCGCACAGGCGCTGTACGCTGTGTGTACGTGCGCAAACAGCCCAGTTGAGTCAAATACAGCTCAGGAACGCAGCCAGGCAGGTGGGCCCTCTGAAGCACTGTACTGGAACGGCGCCTGATGCTCCCAGCAGGCACCAGTATGCCCATTACTGGGGCATAACGCCCTCAACCCACCACTGGCCCAGAGTCACTGTAACAGTGAGATGGATGACATATAACTTTAAACAAATAAGTAAAATTGAATTCTGTTCAAGATAGCGACTTATGCTGAAAGATAAGTTCCCTATTAGGGTCCCTTTTTGTCAAGCATTGAGTAAACTGAGAAAAACTAATATGATTTGATTTAGCCTGGAATCATTTTCCATACTATTCTTCAAAAGCTTCACTTTGAATCCAATTCACAATGTATAATTGGTGTTACCAATTGATCAATATCCACTTCCTAAGTTACCCAATGAATTTTCATAATTTAAGATGGGCTAGCCTGATAGAAGATAGATAGATGATTGTCTGTCCATCCATCCATCCATCTATCTGCCATCACCTATCTATCTATAACAAATAAGTAGATACATTTAAAATATCATAAAATTATGCACATAAATAGATGTAGTCTAATAAACCAAGCATATTATTTATAAAACCTCTCTACTTATTTGTTGCTATATACAGTAAATCCTTAGTTGGTATACATGTGAATATTTTTTTAAAAAACTGAAATGGAAGAAGCAGATGCCTTTGTGGCATGCACTATTAATGTGGGCTGAAATGTACAATTTTTCCCTGCTAATAGTTTTTATTCATAAGGCACTTAGAGATTTGTATAGCTTTGGAGCAAAGTCTTGCCACTGTACTGAAATATTAGGCACTGTACCTTCAGCAATGCATGAAGGTAAAATTTTGTCAACTGCTTTAAACCTTTATAAGTAGACTTGTCTTTTGGTGTCTAGTATGCTCGTAGAAGGGATTGCGTAGAAGAATATGAGATACTCATATTTCTCTCTTTCTACACAGACCCCTTCTAGATATATTTGCCCTCTATTATTGCAGGGGGAAAATATTAGCACTGAAGATATTAGTCAGGTAATGAAACATCTGCAAGCAAACAACCAAGCTCAGAAAGTACCAAGGACTCCACAGTTCAACCCCGAACTACATATATACTCTTCTATCGAAAACATTAGCTTTGGATATTTACAGCTCCTCAAATCCTCATTACTTTCTCCACGGCTGCCAGCCATGTCTCACATATCGACTTATGACAGGTTACATAGCAGAAAATGCAAAGTGCAAGCAAGATTTTTGAGGTTCAGCAGCCTCCAATGGAAATGTTGTCTTGCTGTCATTTAGACATAAAGGGAGTTGTTTGTGCTGGAGAATAACAACATGAAAACTCACTCTTCTTTCTTTCTTTCTTCTTTCTTTCTTCTTTCTTCTTTCTTTCTTTCTTTCTTTCTTTCTTTCTTTCTTTCTTCTTTCTTCTTTTTTTTCTTTCTTCTTTTTTCTTTCTCTTTCTCTACTTCTCACTTTCTCTCTCCTCTCTCCTCTCTTTCTTTCTTCCATCTCTCCTCCCTCCCCCCTCCCCCTCCCTCCCTCCCTCTCTCTCCCTCTCTCTCTCTCTCTCTGAGAGGTTCTTAAGGAAATCTTAATCTTAGTTTTGAAATGCACAAACCAAATTCTCATTTCTATTTTATGCTGAACTGGAAAGGGATGAAGACGAGATGAATTACCAAAGGCAACGGATAGATGAGAAGAAGCTCCTTTATAATGCATGCTCATGCATCTTACACAGCCAAGTTTAAGAGTGGTTTGTAGCATAGGCTACAATTCTCTGGAGTCCCATATCCGATTAAACTATAAACCACAGTTTATAAATTAAAATGGCTCAGAACAAATTATTATGGTTTAGTGTGCTCTGTAACCCTGGTTCCTTTAGCTTAATGCTCCACGAGTGGGCTAATACAGCCTCAATACCTCAGGAGGTTCTCCAACCTTATTTAAGGGTGCCAGAATTGAACATTTTATCAATATTAGTTGGTGCTTAACCAGAATTGAGTCATCCAAGTTCTTACACATTCCTACTTTATGGTAAATCCACAAAGAGCTTTCTAAACCCTTTCCCCTGGTCAGCAGCCATTGTAAAAACACCTATTTTTTTTTCTTTCAAATATGTGTGTATTTGGTGAAAAATGGGTATATGAATTTTTCATTGGGTGAATTTTGTTTAAAAAAAAGTAAGTTCATGGTTTTAATTTCTGTTTTCTTTCCTGATTCTTAACCAGGAATTAGGATTAAAAATCTGAATGGACCTGATTATTTTTTAAAGGTTCTTTGCATGTACATTTTTTGTAAGCACTAGGAATCTACCCGTGCTTTCTCAAAAAAACTATCCATCTTAGAAATAACATTTGAAATCAAGATATAGGTAAGCTCGGCATTCCTTCCTTTTATGACACTGAGATACAGCTATGACTAAGCTTCTTGGGAAATTAGTACACATGTTTAATAAAATCAAATACATTATTCTGAAAAGATTCAAATAAGACTGATCTTTTCATTGAGATTGAGAAGTTTATTTATATGCCGCCCTTTTCCCTGGGGGGACTCAGGGCGGCTTACAACTCGAAAAGGGGGGGGAAACAAACATTTAACACGTAGACAGTACGTCATTAAAAAACACAACATTCATATCATTCGGGTGGGTTACAGTCTTTAGCCCCAGGCCTGACGGGATAGCCAGATTTTGAGGGCTGTGCGGAAGGTCTGGAGGGTGGTGAGGGTACGAATCTCCACGGGGAGATCGTTCCATAGGGTCGGAGCTGCCACCGAGAAGGCTCTCCTCCGCGTGGTTGCCAGTCGACATTGACCGGCAGATGGGACTCGGAGGAGGCCTAATCTATGGGATCTAATAGGGTCGAGTGGAGGTGATTGGCAGTAGGCGGTCTCTCAAGTACCCAGATCCACTACCATGAAGGGCTTTATAGGTGACAAGTAGCACCTTGAAGCGTACCCGGAGATCGACAGGTAGCCAGTGCAGCTCGCAGAGGATAGGTGTTATGTGGGTGAAGCGAGGTGCACCCACAATCGCTCCGCGCGGCCACATTCTGGACTAGCTGAAGTCGCCGAATACTCTTCAAGGGCAGCCCATGTAGAGCACATTGCAGTACTCCAGCCTAGAGGTCACAAGGGCACGAGTGACTGTTGTGAGAGCCTCCCGGTTCAGGTAGGGGCGCAACTGGTGCACCAGGCGAACCTGGGCAAATGCCCCCCTGTCACAGCTGACAAATGGTGTTCAAAAGTCAGCTGTGGGTCCAGTGTGGGTTCATAGCCCACACTTCAAATTCTAGACTAATTCCCAGACCTATGCCACACAACAATAAAAGCCCAATGGATGTAAACATAACATCTACAGAAAGAGCAGGGTAACAACATTGAACATATTAAAATTAGGGAAAATTTTAAAATAAATGTATTAATTACAGATACTTGAGCACCTCCAATATAAAATAAATGGCATAACAAAGATACACATTTTTAAAAAGATATGTTAAATTGTGAATCTTAAAAAAAGCATATGCATACCCAGGGAGGCATTCACACTGTGCATTCTGAGTCAATAAATATACAGTAATGACAAGCAAATGCTTTCTTGGTTTTGTTTTCAGACTTTAATCACGCAACATAAACTAAAGTAGACTGCTATTGTAGTTGGACACATTAAACCATCTTTGGGGGATCAAAGTACTAAGCAGCATCTACCTAAACAAGCCAATTTTCCAGCTGTGATATTGACCCCATAAAGTCTTAACTGGTCTCATATTCAGTTAATGTCAGTTTAGAATATAAGCCAGCTGCTTATCATTCCTTCTTCATCTAATATTGTTATTTTGATCTTCCTACAGAATTGTAATTGCAATTACAGAAAATTAAAAACATTGCCAGCCAGCTGTTTTAATATGAGTCACAAACATCATTCAATTCTGTATTGTTTGCATGAGGCTTTCTTTGAAGGTCTACCTGAATTCATGCACTCACCTAGGTCTCTACCATAGTTGCAAATGTCTAGTTTTCTCACCCTTAAATGATAGACTAATTTAATTCAATGTAAACTAATAAAGCCATAGGTGACTTGAATCTACAACAGGTTATCTGGATGCAATCTTGAAAATTCAGCACTCTAATTTGTAAAGTGCTGGAAAGGAGAAATCCCCGACAGAAGAATTGTCACATGAACTATTAGGGTAATGCCATATTTCAGAAATAATTTATAAAAAGTGCTTTGGGATGCACAGGAGGGCAAGTGTAGCACTTGTCTATAATACATTAAAGCAAACTCATCATTTCCTGGGATTACCTCTTTAAATGGTTGCAGACAAGTGTTACACTCATGTCACTGTGGACGAAACACCTGCTTACCATCAAAACTGAAGCATCACACAACACGGTGACCCAAATATGATTTTAATAAAATGTAAACCCAAAGGAAATGAAATCATATTTCCTTTAGCTCTGTCGTCCACTGATAATGTGAATTCTTCAGCATGCCCTTTAAAGTCAAGATGGGATTCCTAATCCAGATAAAAGTTGTACCCCTGAGCTAGATTTACAACAAGTCTGTAAATCTCCACACATCCGAATCTGGGAGAAGAATTCTTCTGAGGAGAGACTCAAGTGTTCCACCTACACCAACGCTTGTTATAAAGCCCTCATTTCTCTTCAGGTTTCCAAGTTTACTTGTGGAAACATTTCTCTTGTGATCATTCCCAATCCCACTGATTTTCCCCCCTCTGTTTTTTCACACTGTAAAGAACTTTCCATAACACCCAACCTTGTCTCTCAGGCTACAGCCTGGTACAGCAAGAGGCCAAGTCCATGCGTTGCCTAGGCAACAAGGCCAGGATTGTCCTTTTCTGTTGCCACATATGAAGCAAGACCATAATACAAGAGAGAGAGATGCATCTGTTCTTCAGGCAGGTTGATTAATTTAGGACTCTGTATATGATGGTCTTTTGTGGAGAGAGGAGCCTCATTGAACAAGAATTCTTTAAAAAAAATCCTTCCTATGTGATATGATGTTGGAAGAAATGTCTATCTGGGCTCAATTCCAAGTGGGGAGAAGGACACTGGAAACATGGAGGCTGCTTTGAGAGATGGTTTAATGGAGCAGAAGAGTCTTGTGTTTCTTTTTTCTTTTTTTTTACTACTGGTTTGCTCGCATTCATGCTTGCGCAGAAGCATCTAGGCAGGTGGGCAGAGCCTCTTGTTGCTACCACTACCGGTTCATCTGAAACTCACCTCTGGAGCAGAACCATTAAGCATATGGTCCTGGTGCAGCTGAACACATGGTGTGGAGAGTGAGATATATTTATACTCTCTCTTGGGCCTTGCAGGTGTTGGAGTATTGAAAAGTCCTCGATTTACGACCTAGCGGCTAGCAACAAGCCAAGCTGTGTCCTGATTGGCTAGGACGCGGCTTGGCTAAGCATGGGCCACTAGGGGCACGCCTATTGGTTTTCCCTGCTTGACAGCTCCATATAAATAGCTGTCAAGCAGGGAAAGGTGCTGAATCGCTACTTGTATATAGTTATTGTCCTACAATAAGAAGCTGTTCTCACCACAGACTGCCTCCTGCCTCATCCTTCATACGGACCCACAATAGCCAGAAATGTATGCTATTGGTTGTCAGACTCCCGGGGGGCTATGCGAGGGTCCAACTAACCTTGTAGGCTGTCTGTGTCCCAGGCTTGGTTGAATCTTGCTGGGTGATGATGTAATGAACAGGCTTTTGTTCTGAAAGGGTGTTGGGCAATTCCTATTATTGGCTTAATGGCTTTGTCCTGGTTTGGATCTTGAGTGAGGGCTTATCCCATCTCCCTGAGGCTGAAAGCCTTTTGTCTAGTAGATAGGATGCCACCAGTCTTTCTGGGGCTATCAAAAAAGGTGGGGGCTGCTTTCCAAGAGCATGCTTCTCCTTTTGTCATCCAGGGAGGTATAATATTCTGCCTTTTTAATATTTCTAGAATATTTCATTCTTCTAAGAGGAGTGGGGTGCTAACCTTTTTACAATGGTATCCTGTACATTTAAGTCCCAGTTCTTGTTCTCCTGAGTGGCAGTCCTGGATGCCTGCCCCGCAGGACCCTACACTTAGAGAATCACCAACTAGATAATTAAGAACACATTATCTCAATTTTCATGAAGCAAAGTCTAAGTTTAAATCCTACAAGGAGTTCCAAAAAGGTCTGTTTCAACTCAGTTTGTGGTTAATAAACTTTTACTTTCTTTGTTCTGGTAGAGATGGACAGTGTCAACCATCAAAATGACCTTGTCATCTTCCATAACCAGCAATCTGATTTGTCATATCTCA
This sequence comes from Thamnophis elegans, assembly GCF_009769535.1. Lineage (NCBI taxonomy): Eukaryota > Metazoa > Chordata > Lepidosauria > Squamata > Natricidae > Thamnophis > Thamnophis elegans. The sequence continues at coordinate 31,232,181 of NC_045553.1, read as the reverse complement.
TGTGGACAATTAAAGAACGTTGCTTCCTGGGTTATATGGCTCTCCAGTGTGCAGGCAAGTTAAAGCTTCAGCTGTTTTTACTTGAAAACCTCAGTAAAAACAAACTTGATCTAGTATTATAATTAATCATTCTATTGTGAGTCTAAGAAACTTGTCCTGTGCCACAAAAGGGCCTTGGGTCATAGAGATGCTTTGCATTTGATCAAAGCCATTTCTGTCGTTGAATGGTAAGGACAGATCTAAGAGTTACCCAGCTTTTGAGAGTTACATGGAAAATTGCCCGTGCTTGTAATAATATAAATGCTTGCACACTAAATAAATGCTGCACATACTCAACTCAATAGGAAAAAAATAAATCGAAGAATCTCCATATTTATGCATTTCTAAGAATGAAAAGACTTAGAGAGGCTTATATTGTTCTGCAGTGCAAAAGAGGACAAACTAAGCATGAGCCCTTTTTGCAGTTGAGAGAAAGTAAACTTGCAAGTGTATCCCGAATGGCAGGATCTCTGTGGGAATTCTCTGGTTATTCAAGTAGTTGGGCTTTGCAAAGCTTAGGTCATTAATGCACGGACGTCAGGATAAATTATTTCAACTGGATTTGAAATAAAATGTAAAATCCTCTTTAGGCTGAAGCTACCGCAGATATGTCAAGATCTTACCTTGAGGTTTCCAGAGGTAATTTTGCTCATTTTAATTAATTCGTACTGGAGTTGAAGCCTTGGCAAGGCTTGATCTTATAAGTGTAACTTTTGTGAAGTTTATCTCAAATGCCAATCAGGATGCTCTTCAGTGAATATGAAACAACAAGAAGAAATGTAGCATTCACTGTGCTAGAATATACATCACCACTAATCCGGATATCAAACTGTATTCAGAAGCAGCTTTTGATGTGACTCTTGAACAAATAGATTGAGTTTTATCAGCTGAAGTAAGGAAACATGATATTCTATGGTACTGCCACCTGGCCAGAAATAATATGGGTTATTTGTTTTAACCTAAGATATTATGTTAACAGAATAACATAGCACATAGATTTTATATACTGCCCTGTTGTGGCCCAGCAGGAGCTGTTGGAGCTGCCGATGGACTCCAATAGCGAGGGACCCTATGAAGTCAGCTCTGGAAGATGTGGAGGACCCTGGGCAGGGGTTCAGACTCCAAGCAGGGACCAGAGAGGCTGGTTGACCACCAGGAGGTGCTTGAGGCACGGAGCAGTGGTGAAGATGAAAGGGAGTTTGTCCCTGATGCCCACAGAGGAGGCAGAGAAAACGAATGCAGCAATTACGGACACAGACTCATAGGAGATAATCAGGCCCAGGTGGTTGTGGGTTTGGCTCCTCCCAAGAGAGTATATAAGAAGAGACTTGGGAGGAGACCTTTGCAGGACACCAACCTGTTTATACCAAGCTGGAGAAGCTCTTGTGTGTATTGTATCTCTTATCTGTGGGAGTCCTGGGTTGCTGCCAACGTCTTATCTGTGATTAATTACTTGTGAATAAAGCATGGCTAACAGTAAGCTTGTGTCGGCGTTACTCACCGGACGGAGGGGGGTCAGAACACTGCCCCATAGTGCTTTACAGCATCTCTCAGCTGTATAATATCAGCAGTATTTGCATAGTGCCCCCCTACAATCTGAGTCCTCATTTACCAACTCAGAAGGATGGAAGGTTGAGTCAACCATGATCATACTTGATCAAGGTCAAACTCCAGACTGTGGGATATGTTTGTCTGCAGTACTGCATTCTAACCACGGTGTCACCGGGGCTCAGCATATAACTATGTTAGATATATTGTTAACCAAGGTTGACATGAGTACCAAAAATAAATTAATTGGGCCAATGCTTACGACCAACGTCTGTGCAATTCACTTGTACTGCTTAGGACAACCTTCTGCCTTAGTGTTTAGCTATTTGGCTCTACTTTAGCTAATTTAGGTAACTAATTAAATTAGCCTGACATGATAGCCTCTGAAATGTATTTGAATATTATGATAGCCTCTCACTTTCTTCTTCCTTCCCGGTTCACAAGTGGACATCCTATCTCATGCTATCTCTATACAGGTAGTCCTCCACCTACAGTCATTCATTTAGTGACCTTTAAAGTTACAACAGCATTGAAAAAGTGACTTACGACTGGTTTTAACACTTACAACTATTGCAGCATCCCCCACAATCACGTGATCAAGATTTGGTGCTTGACAGCTGGCATGCATTTGAGACAGTTACACTGGCCTGGGGTCATATAATTCACCATTTGCAACCTATCCAGCCAGGGGTGGATACTACTGGTTTAACACTGGTTCACTGAGTACGTGTTCTGCACGCATCACTTAGTCTGAAAACTTATCTTCTACTGCAGCCGCCCCGCTACAAAAACAGCTGAGGTGCGGCAATCAGCTCTGCTGTGCTGATCAGCTGGCTTCAGAAAAGGGAATATAGGTGAGTATAGCACAGGGGCGATGGGCAGGCCCAGCTAAAATTTGGAGTGAACTGGTTCACTCCCAGCTGATAGTCGGAGCTACGGTTTTGCCTGAATTGGGTCCAAACCAATATAATCCCACCCTTGTAACCCAACTGGCAAGCAAGGTCAATGGGGAAAATCAGATTCACTTAAGGACCACATGATTCATTCAACAACTGCAGTGATTTCCTTAACAACTGTGGCCAAAAAAAGTCATAAAACGGGGACAAAACTCACTTGACAACAGGAAAATTAAAATTCTATGTCCCAGCCCACCAGGTGGATAGTTAAACAACAAAAAGTTTGGGTTCAATTGTGGTCATAAGCATAGGAATTTTTGGCTCAATTGTGGTCAGAAATCAAGGACTACCTATATCTATTTGGTGGGTACAATCAGTGTACTAGTGCTGGACATTTTTCTCCAGTATTCCTTCCATTTCAATAAAGAGAATTTGTGGAAGTCTTGCTTATTAATTACGATTTGGCTATGGGGTATGTAGGAATGAACTGTCTCTTACTGTACCATCATCTTTCACACAGTGTGAAGCCTCCCACAGGGAAAACACTTTGCTTTTTAGCAGAGGTGCCAATGTCACTGCCAAAACAGATGCTGATAAATTATTGGAGATGTCCCCCCTTTCTCTGGAGAAATCGTATCTCTGCCTCTACATCTCCATCTATCATTTGGTGACACGTGGTAAAATCATGCAAAGATGTCCATCGCCTGAAAACATTTTGTTGTATGGACACAGGGAGGGGGGAAACCCATGATATCTATGCTTCACAAGGTCAGCCTTTGGTAGTTAGATACTGTACCGATCCATCTAAAGCTACAGAAGTAGGAGATATATCAATCTAAATGGAATAATTGTACAGCAAATGGTAAATTCAGCTGGCCTGAAAGTAAGAGAGAATATTTGAATTCTTTCTTTCCCTAGAAGCTAACTTGTTCTTCAACTAAGCATTTCCTGGATATCATGTTTCCCTTAGGGCTGGTACATTGCCAGATGTTCTGGCCACCTGACTGTTGCCGTTTCAATTATTATTCTCCTCTTTCCCAGCAAGCACAAATAAAATGGCTGGTGCTGATATCCTCAAGAAATCAGTGAGAGTAAGGCCATTGTGAACAGTTCTCCCCGCTGCGGCTTGTAATAGGGCTGTGTTACAATGTTAGGGACATGTTTAGTGAATCTTGTTTCTGATTTTTCAAATTGACATGGTTAAGGACCATGCTTCTTTAATGCCAACCTTTTTCTGCTCTGAAACTCAAATGAGCGTGCATTACAGCAATAACACAGCATTGCAGATCTTCTCTTGCTCATTGTCAAGTCTGTTTGCTTCTCTTTTTAATAAGATTAGGAAGTAAAAGTAAGGCGAGTTTTTAAGCTTGATGGATTGTTCCAAGAATGAAACAAATGGAAAGGCTTTTAAATGTATTAACAATTGCCAGGTCTGAATTATTTTTATTGAGCTCAATTAACTACTTGAAACGTTCTTCCGTTTAAATGATTACATGATAAATAATTGTAGCATAATGAGGAATGCAAAATTCCTCCATTCTATTGCTAACATTCTGTCACTATTTTGTTTTATATTATATATCTTTGGTGATAGCCTGGACAAGTCCCTACAATTTTCTTGCAAAGATTTCAGCATAGTATGCCATTACCTCCTTCCTAAGGTAAGAGACAGTGACTGGCTAATGTCATTGGGACTAGTGCTCAGAATCTCCCATTTCCAGCCTGATTTTTTAACCACTCACCAAACTGGATCTATCACTATTCTCTCTCCCTCCCTCCCTCCCTCCCTCCTCTCTCTCCCCCCTCTCCCTCTCTTCCTCCCTCCCTCCTCTCTCTTTCTCCCTCCCTCCATCCCCCTCTCTCCTCCTCTCGTAATTCCACAGTTCTCTCTTCTCTTTATCTGTGCCAAAATCTGCTTTGCAACTGTTCAAAACTTTTATTTTCTTTAAAAGTCGCTTCTGCTTTTTTAAAAAGTTGCTTCTGCTTTTGTGCCTTTGGATTAGGATGCTTCAGAACAGCTTGCAATTGGAGATGCTGCTTGTGTTCTGTCTTTGAACCCTTCTTTGGTCTACTATAGGTCATTGTTGCTGTTGTTACTGTTCAGAATGGCAGGGATTGAACCCAGGACCTTGTTGGAGGCTTACCTTATGTTGCCACTAGAAAGTTCAAAGATTCATAACTTTCCTATTTCCTGCCTTTCAGCCTAGAGTAAAATCCCTTTTTCCTACCTCCAGTGGATTCCAAATGGAAGACATTAAGAAGAAATGCTCCCAGTGGGCTTTTTCAGTAGCAGGGGTTCTGAAAAAAAGAAAGGATTCCTGCTCTAGATAAGTGCTTGGAGATTCACCCCCTGCCACTATGGAGCAATTTAAAGAAATAATCTACTTGTTCTCCACCCATAGATTTAACAGAAAAACAAGGTGGAAGGAACCTTGGAGATCTTCTAGTCTAACCGCTGTTCAAGCAGTAAACCCTATATATTCAGACAATGGTTGTCCAATCTCTTCTTAAAAATCTCCAGTGTCAGAGCACCCACAAATTCTGGAGGGAAATCATCCCACTGATTAATTGCTATTTTGGTATTTAATTGTTAATTAATTTTGCACTCATAAAATTTCTCCTTTGTTCTAGGTTGGTTCTCTTGCTTGATTAGTTTCCACCCATTGCTTCTGTCCTACCCTCAGATGCTTTGGGAGACTAGGTTGACTCCCTCTTCTTTGTGGCAGCCCTTCAGATATTGGAACACTGCTATCATGTCTCCCTAATCCTTATTTTCATCAAACTAGACATACCCAGTTTCCAGCAACTGTTCTTCACATGTTTAGCCTCCAGTCTTCTAATCATCTTTATTGCTCTTCTTGCACTCTGTTAGGGGTATCTCCGTTGGGAGAGAGAAAGTAGTGCCGCGGAATGTGCAGCTAGAGAGAAAGAATGTTGCTAGTAGAAAACACACAAATAGAGTTTCAGACACTGCTAGTAAAAACAAGTAGCTTTACTACTGATAATTGCTTCATAAGCAGTGATAGTAGATAGTAGATATTAGTCCAAACACAATTCAAAGAACAAACAATAGCTTACAGTCGCAGTTCACATTCATCAAGTCATCAAGCATAGGACAAGGAGAGAAAGAGTGAGCTCTCTTGACTCATTCTTATAGTAAGTTAATTACAGCTGTTAAGTACATCCACCCATTTAA